>NC_133772.1:69016427-69330277 GCF_003597395.2 Chelonoidis abingdonii
TGCCTAGGGAGGTTGTGGAATCTCCATCTCTGGAGATATTTAAGAGTAGGTTAGATAAATGTCTATCAGGGATGGTCTAGATAGTATTTGGTCCTGCCATGAAGGCAGGGGACTAGACTCAATTACCTCTCGAGGTCCCTTCCAGCTCTAGAATCTACGAATCTATGAATAGCTGACCAATTCATTTTAGCAGTAACCAAGAAACGAATCCATACAGAAGACAGACTGAGAAAATAATTACACTGAACATGGGAAACTGCTGAAATTTTCAAATATACTAGGGTACTGAGCTGCTTCTGATGCATATCCGAAGAGGCTTCTACAGTATCTCAGATACATTTCCGTAGGAATCTTACTGCCTTTTTTTTTTTAAACTTTAATTCTCCCCAAAACATTATCCCCAGGCCACTGGTAATTCTGCAGCTAAACCTTCCAAGGGTCCAAACTGACAAGGTGATGAGCACCATCAGATCCAATTAATGTCAGTGAGAGGTAAATATGCTCAAGAACTCAGAGAATCAGGTACCAAGTGTGAAATTCAGCCCTGTGTAGAGGTTCATCAAAAGGCCTATGTACCATTTACAGCACTGCATCCAAGTTCCAGAGCATACCAAGGAAAGAACTTTTTTCTGTAGTGTTTGCATGTGCACACACACATGCACCCACACACACAGAGCTTCCTTCATTTCTTGTCTCACAACTTTAGCTCTACAAAATGACCCAATATCTGATGCCATACCACAATCTGTGTGCAGCAACCCTTCCAATCCTTTTGCCTACAGCAGCGGTTCTCAAACTGTGGGTCAGGACCACACAGTGGATCACGACCCCATCTTAATGGGGTCATCGGAGCTGATGTTAGACTTCCTGGGGCCCAGGGCCAGGGCCCAAGACTGAGGGCTTCAGCCCTGGGTGGCAGGGCTCAGGTTAAAGGCCCCTCCACTGGGGGCTGACGCCCTTGGTCTTGGGCTTCAGCCCCCAACCCAGGGTGAAGGAGGGGTTGGGAAGGCTCAGTCTTTGGTCCCCACTCTTAGGGTCGTGTAGTAATTCTTGTTGTCAGAAAAGGGCGATGGTGCAATGAAATTTGAGAGCCCCTAGCCTAGAGAAACATTAGCAATGCTGGATGTTATCAGTTTTATGCTGATTTCCTGTAAGCTACATACCTCTTTCCCTTAATACAGTGACTGCACCTAGAATGCCAGAGCCCACTGCTTTACTTCTTGTACATTAAGCACACTGCTGCTAAATCCCTTATTTGAAGGTCTTAGAGGAAATTCAGGCTTATTAGGAGAACATATAGGAGAAGAGGCCTACGAAAAAACAAGTCTCAACCAAAAAGCACCTTACCAAATTATATGGATTTCTATGAAGAAAGAGATCCATAGGCTTCTGGAATACAGACACAGGATGCCTATCATTTCCCAAAGAAAGACTCCTGCTTGTTGTTGCAAAGCTGAACAAGCTATACCTGAAAAATAATCATGGTACACTATTGTCTAGCTCAAGAGATCACCAGAACCCTAGGGCATACTGAGACTAAACAAGGCCCTAAATCATTCTCTTATGTGGACCAGGTGGCAGCAAATGTATTTGCCTACCAAATATTGAACACTACTTGAGCAGAGCAGTCAGAGAGACCCAGTTATGGAGAAAGGGGAAATGTCACTTGAAACTTTTTATCTAGAAGAGAGGAAGCAAACCTCAAATTCTGAACTGGTTAGGGCAAACCAGTGAGAAACATCCTTCCATACAGCACACTAAAGGATTCCAGAGTCAGGTAGGACTTGAGTCCACATATTTGTTATATTACCACCAATGACTAAGGTCAAGATATTTCTGGTATAAAGGAACAAGCAGCATTACCAAGAAAATGGAAAGTGGCATCTTAAAAAGAAAGATCCAGCAATATTTTTGCAGTGGGGCATTTGTAACAGAATACTACAATGCAGACTTCCAAGAGTCCGCTAGAGGAATGTGCAATACCAGCCAGCTGGAGCAGTAATTTGTGCAACTATGTCCATAGAAACTGTGAGGCTTGACTGCTGCAAAACTCTAACAGACTGGATATTCACTTCACTAACAGCAAATTCCATGGTGCTAAACAAAACAAAAGAAAAAGAAAGCCCTGCATACATAAATTAAATATGTTCCAATAAAAAGATTTTACAGAGTCTCACATAATATGCAAAATCCTGGGAAAGCAATCTGTTGAGCAGGCATATTTCCTGACCTCACAGTAAATATAAAATCTAATGAAGAGTAATTGTTCATACCTGATGAATCTCTTGCCATCCATTTTCATCTTTGCAGCTGACTGTAGCATGTTCATGAAGTAAAAGTTCACAACAATAAGGGTCTCCTCCCACTACAGCGGTGTGATATAGTGGTGTCAATCCACAGCTGTCCTTGTAGTTAGGAGATGCTCCAAGCTCTAAAAGGGTCTACAAGTAATTATAAATGGTGAACATGTCTGAGCAAATAACTGAAGGACTCGGTGTATATTTAAAGTCCTTTCCAAAGTATTGTTTAGTAGGAGGCATTTTTTGTTACTGTTTATACAAGCTGGCTGAATGGGCTGCAGTACAGACAGCCTCAAAAGAGCTATGGCACAGTGCCAAAGGTCCATGGTAATTCAGGCAGTTGGTGCACTATGTGAAGTCCTAGCTTTGGTAGTCAGGGAATCTGCAGGCGCTCCAGCAACAGAATGAGTAGCAAAGACTGCCCACTATCCATCCTGTTATTGAGTTGAAAAATTGGGTGTTTTAATAAAATTGTGGCTTTTGGCCACTCTTCAATTGCAGTGCGCCTTACCAAAAATGTTGTGTAATCTGAAATCCTGTCCAGAAGGAAATAATGGAATTTCATAAACACAAGATTTAATCTAGAATGTCAAAATAATCAACAATACCAGTTAAAGCAGGAAGAAAAAACAAAGGGGCCAGTATTAAAAAGATAAAATGTATAATCCATGCAATTGGCATTCACTTTCAAAGACAGATAAACAGCAATAACACTACTCCCACTTCCTGCAGACAGATCTTACACCACTTATCAGTGCACAAGGTTAAGGCCATGCCTAAACTACCACTTTGGTCAGCAAAATTTATATCACTCGGGGTGAAAAAATCACACCCTTCAGCAACACAAGTTTCACCAGCATAAGTGGTAGTGTGCACAGAGCTATGTCAGCAGGAGAGCTTCTCCTGCCAACAAAGCTACCACCACTCATTGAGCGTGGTTAAATTATATTGACCGGAAAGCTCTCTCCCATCGGCATAGAGCAGTTACACAAGAGATCTTACAGCGGCCCGACTGCATTGGTACAGCTGTGCCACTGTAAGGTCTCTAGTGTAAACATAAAGTCTGTTTCACCAACACTTCTGAAACATAAGCTTCTGAAAATGAAAGGGCCCTTTATTGAATGCAAATCCTGAAAGTGAAAAGCCTAGGGATAAATACTTAAGCAAGCACAAATTAAAAGATCCATTAAGGACAATATGATAATTAACTCCAAAACATTTTCCTTTATATATTGTTCTGTATAAAATAATGTATAATTTGGCTGTGAAAGAATTTACCTTGAGGGTTACTTGGTTCTTGGCTTTAGCTGCTTTGTGCAGAGCTGTCATTCCATCTTTGGCTCTGAAATCTAAATGTGCCCCTCCATTTTTCAGAGCTTTGATTACTTCTATGGTATTATCATGCTGAGCTGCCAAAGTTAGAGGAGTTTCTAAAGACAAAAAGAATATAATGTGTGGGAAAAAGACATGCAACTTTAACCAAAAAAAATATTCACTAATATTTCAAAAATATTTTGTTAGCTTTTAAGTATAAAACATATAAACACTGCCCTAAGAATATCATAAACTATTAACTAACCCCCTTCACATATTGTAACTATGTGTTTTGCTAAGACCGGGACTTTAAAGGGCAATAGATTCACTGGGTAGAATTTAGCTTTGTTTATACAGTAAAACCAGGATGTGTACCACTTTATGCTGTTGATTTCATTAATCTCTTACCTCCACTCTCTAGGTCATGGTAGTTAGGGTCCAGTCCTCGATCCAACATCTTTGTGATTTTTTCCACTGAGAGATGGTGAACATGATCCATAAATTTTCTCAAATTAGCCTGAAACAAAAAGTGATGACTGAAAAGTCCACAGATCATATGAAGAATATTGCAGTTACGACTGAGATCTTCAGCTGGTATAATCATCATAGCTCCATTGACCTTAATAGAACAGTGCCAATTTATACTAGTTGAGGATCTGGCCCTAAAATTGTACTCAATCAGAGCATAGATGCTATGGAATGCAATGGTCAAAATTAAAAACAAGAATATGCTGCTTACAACATTCAGGAAAAAAATTACTAGAAGTCCTATTCATAAAGAAATCAGACTGATAAGATGGAGATCATAATTAATCCAACCTGTAAGGGCCTCCAAATATATGTATGTCAGTATTTATAAAATTGGTGATATATTGAAAACTTGCTGGATTATATAAAATTCATATAAAATTACTTGTAAATTTATGGCAAACTCAAACATATGAAATATACTGTAAGAAAAATTCTCAAATTGTTGTCACTAGACCACTCACTGTCCATGGACACTTACTGGTGGTCTGCAGACTGCTTAGCTGGTCACCTGAAGCAGCTCTCCCCCTAATTTTCCAGGTGCTAAAATACATACTTTTCTAAATATTACTTTTCCACTTAAGCAATTGCCTTAGTTGTCGCAAGGATGCTTCACGTTGTCCAGTCAGTTGTGGGAGGGGAGACATTCATGAGACAACTTCTGTTTAGATGTGGTCTACATGCAGAAGTCTGAGAAGCCCTGGTGTATTGTATATAAAATCCAAGTCCAGAAGGCTTTACTCATATAAGCAGTTTCTTGACTTCAGTCAGACTATTCACATGAACAGAGATCTGCAAAATCAATGCTAAAACTATCCAGGCTGCACTCTGTATGTATTTTTTAGACTGTCATTAGAATCAAAGGATTCTAATCAGAGGGTTATTGTGCATGTGACGTTAGTACTTTCAGAAAATGGATGCTCTCCCTTATCACCAGCAAATTGGACATACCTTCGTATGAAGCTTGGCCAGCAGTTTTTCATCAAGATTTAATTGCTTATACACTCTCTTCTTGTACCGAAACTGATAGGGAAACAAATAGATTAAGTCAAAATTTCATATTTTATTTAATAGTGAAAAAGATCGGAAATTATCAGAATGTGATATCTGTTAACAGTAATGTAGATTTGGGCAAACTTTAAAAAAAAGGGCTTGGGACGACAGTTTAAATAAACAAATAAATAAATAAACTCCAAGATGTTAGAATGCTTGGAAGAGTACTATTGAAATTCTTTCTACAATCCTTATAAGCCAAATTCGTACCTGGTATAAGCATAGAGAAGTCAATGAACTTACATGAGGAATGAGTCTGGCCCCTTGAATCTACACTAATGAACTGAAAACACCATGTGAAAAGCTTTCCCTAAAGACATTTCAGCACTTTCACTTCCAGAACAGACAGAAAAAGGAATTGCAGAGGCATGTGAAAATTTAAAACATGCGTTTAAAAAAACAAAATAAAACAGCAGAATGTTTCTGAATCTCAGAAATAGGACCCATTCCTGAAAATCCTTACTCATGGGAGTAGTTCTGTGGATGTTAATGGCACATCTGCTGTGAATAAGGATTACTCGTGTGCATAAAGGTTACGGGACTGGCTTTGGTTCAGCTGAGGCCAGTTATTATTTTATTCTGACTAGTTAGCCTATTGCTAGAGCAGACAGAGAAGCTGAAAATTCATGGGGTCACCATTACACCATGATATATATTTACCACTCATCTAGCAAACCACAATTTACAGTTCATTAGAATGCTAAATGGCTCTTCTGTGATTAAGTGGCTTTCATGTAAAAATGTATTTTTAAACACTGATTTCACCCCCAACTCTCTTCTCACAAGATTAGATGGTGGAATTTATGACACCTCCCTGTAAAGGGACACTGTGAAACTGCAGTCAGGAGTGCTGGGGACATTGTGCTCCTTGCTCATTGTGATGCATAATCTACTACCTCCTAATGAATGAAGTACACTGTTTGCTCTGGTCTGCTAGCCCCACCCTGTATACCAGCGCAGGAGGATTGAGCCATGACCCAGGCAGGGTGTGCCCTAGAACAATAAGCTTTTGTATCACTGTGCAATGTTGGGGAAGCTTCTTGTGTGTCACTACACAAGGTTCCTTCACTATCTGGCCCATAAACTTTCTTGATTATGTCTGAAGTTCAAAGCCCCCTCTCTCCTTTTTTAAATATTAGCTTTTTGTGGTATTTCTGTCTCTTTGTGTTCATTAAGATTCTACTGTAACTACTGTTCATGCTCTCAACATGCTACAATTTTCTCTGAACTGGTAATTACACGTTGTGAACAGAGACAAAAATAGATCTTTGTTTACTAGGTAGAATTCAAAGAGTGCTATGTATTTTTTGAATAGGGTCCGAATATCCGCTTTTCAGGCAGAACACTTTTATCCTTCACATGCCATGTACTTGAATTCTGCAGAGAAAAAGGACCCTTTCCCCATTTATTGCACATAGACGAATTCTGCTGACAAGTCCTGTACAGTTAAAATAGTACTGTGACAAGTGCACTGGGGAAAACAGTAGACTGAAATATAGTGATTATTCCTTTGTTCAGGGTTGTAGCAGAAGAATCAGTGACTGACCCTCAGAATTCAGCTGGGAGAGTAAGTAGGGCACTCACTTCCATTAGTTTTACACCAATAAGAATATAAGAACGGCCTTACTGGGTCAGACCAAAGGTCCATCTAGCCCAGTATCTGTCTACTGACAGTGGACAATGCCAGGTGCCCCAGAGGGAATGAACCTAACAGGTAATGATCAAGTGATCTCTTTCCTGCCATCCATCTCCATCCTCTGACAAACAGAGGCTAGGGACACCATTCCTTACCCATCCTGGCTAATAGCCATTTATGGACTTCACCACCATGAATTTATCCAGTTCTCTTTTAAACACTGTTATAGTCCTAGCCTTCACAACCTCCTCAGGTAAGGAGCTCCACAAGTTGACTGCGCGCTGCGTGAAGTACTTCTTTTTATTTGGAATGTAAATCTACTGATGTCAGACCTGCAAATTCCACTCATTTTTCCTGTCTACTATAGTTTTTTGGCCTTTCCTCCAGAGAAAATTGAGCAATTAGTGATTCAATGTAGGAAGCATTACATATAAAATCAGAGAGTAATTTATGTGAGTTAGGGAATAGCCTTAATACAAAAACATTTCAAGACACAGTAATCTCCTGTTTCCCTAATTTTACTCAAAATTTAGATTACTCATACTAAGGGCTTGTCTAAGCAGTGGGGTAATGCACACTACTTGTAAGGGTGATTCCTAAAACACACGGATGTGTAGTGCCATAACTGGTCCATGTAGAGCCTGCTAGTGTCCACTACAGATTCCCTAGGGCAGTGATTTCCAAATGGTGGGTTCCACTCTGGGAGTAGTGACCTGGTGCTCTCAGGTTTGTCCCATATGCCAGGTTGCAATACCACACCTGGAAGCCACGCCAGCACCACAGGAAGGAGCTAGGTACGTGCAGCTGGGTAAGTGCAGTCACTTCAGGGTTAGTGTAGGGCGCCCTCCCTCTCCAATCCCACTCCAAGCCCCCATCCCCGGGTTCTCCCTTCCACATTAGGCCCATGATTCTCTAGAACCTTCCAGTAAGCCTCTGGGACCCATCATATAGAAAATATTGCACTAGGGAACTTTTAATGTGAACCAGCAGGGTCTACATGGACCAATTAATGTGGATTCTGGATTTCACATGGCCCTTACTATATGGTGTGCTACACAGTCATTTTTTCAACTAAAAATCCCAGTGTATCAATAATGAGCAAAATAGGTCAGGCAATGGATTACTTGTTCTTTCATCTGGGAGAAACCATCAGCCCTTCCAGTTCTCTCACTTGACAGAGAGTGACAGGATTTATACAGTCTCTTTTCCCAGCATGTCTTGCTTTAGCTCAATACTACACCTGGCTGTCCAGGAATGATATTTCCCAGCAGCCCATCATTGCTAAGGGGAAAGAAATGCTCCAGCATGCCCTACAACTGGAACTGCAGTTTGGTCCTTAAAGCATAGTTTAGCACCTTAGATTTCTCCACCAAAACATAAAGTGTTACCCTGAAATGTCTTTCTGTCCATCCGTGATCATGACTCCTGTTCTACTGGTATGTCTCCTGAGGAAAATTCTGGAACAGAGTAGTGCTGGCCCCACAAGTTTCTAGCATTAAAGGGCTGGTACATCCCACCACAAAAAGTCATTGAGCCTGATCTGGTTAACCTTTATGTGAATAATGCATAAAATAACCCCACTGAAACAAACAGCATTACTTGTGTGAGCAAGGCTTCAAGATCAGCCCTTTGATCACTACTTCCTAACGCAATTCACATCCATTTATAAACCTCAAATAAGACTTAATATATATACATATCAGACCATACATAAAAATGTTTCAGATAGTAAAGCTTTAAAATTATTACAGTTGTATTAAAATACCTCTAAGGAGGGAACACCTTTATTCACTGGTTGTGGATATTCCCTAAGGAGTCGTTCCTCATCCAAAAATTTCCCATCTCTCCCGTTGCTGGCAGGCTGAAACAGTCCATAATTCAGGACATCTTTCAAACTCTGATTCAAAGTGCATAAAATTCGTTGTTTTGCTACCCAAACTGAAGCTTCAGGATTAAATCTAATGCATTTCTGTAAAGCCAAACAAAATAACATGTTACAAAACTTATGAGAGATTTATAAAGATCATTCTAAAGTAACAAAAAGCCATATAAGTAATATTGCGAGAGCCTGCAAAGAGTGCACAAAAATTAAATACAAACACAAGATAATAGACACTTGCATATAAAGCAGAAAATTTTGCTCAGCCACAAGGCAAAATATTCCACAATACTTGGTATCTTTCATTTTCATGTTCACAATACCTTACCCAATTTTTTCTAAACAAAGAGGAAGAGAAGAAAGCATATAATTTGAGCTCAAAATGAATGAGATCGGCTATAACAAATTAAACAAATAATCTGGTATTTGTCTGCATTTCCCTGCACAAGAAGCTGAAAATCTACATTTAATTAAATTCTAAGACAAAGAACTGCATTAACAAGGAGATTAGATTTCAGACATCTGTTCCTTAACAACATCAAACACAGAGGTGCTATAAAAACACAGGGCATCCTGAGTTCTCTCTCAGACTTTAGAAATCATATTTTCTTTCATAGATCATGTGTGAGTATGCTGAATCTCTTGGTACAACCCAGGGAAGGCAGGCTAATGAGACTTCAAGCACCCTTTTTTTATTTTGATTTGGTTTGGTGACCCTTGTAGCCTTCAGCATAATTTAGGTTTAAATTACAGCAGCTTGTCCTCAGCTGCCTTTATGTGGCAGCAGTGATATGTACAGTGGGCCCATCCTCTTGCCTTGATATGCCTCCCTCCTCCTACACTGGGACTTGCAAAGAGCATGGCATAGGGCTGCCGTCAGTCTCTCTCCTGGTCAGTTAAAGACTGTTCTGGTTCCCTTATGTTTCCCCAGCAGCATACAGGGGCTGTTCTGGAGGCCCAGGGAAGTACCCCCACCCCCAATAATAGTTCAAATACAAGAAAAAAATCAAAATGCACATAGCAGCCTTAACTGTGACCACAACAATATGAACTCAGCTTTTCACTACATGTCATTAAATTTCTCTTTAGGTCATTTCTGAAGATCTCTATGTTCTTAACAATTATATTCTTCAACGCACATTTCTATATGTAAATAATAAGAACGGATCAGTACAGAAAAATACAACTTGACACCTTACAGAAAAGGGAAATTACATTTTTTAATCTGATGTATCAACTTAATTTACAGCTTTAAATAGTTCTCATCTTTGCAGCATCTGTAGGTTACATATTTTGTAAATTCTCTGGATATAAATCATTCATGTAAAAAACTGATCACTGTGGATTTATTAATGATAAACATGTCAATACTTGACAAGATACCATGCAGTTCTGAAAGTGTGCACCACTGATTTCATATATTTAACCAAATCATTCAAATGGCTAAATCAAGTGCAAAATTCACCAGTTTATGGGTTTATGTGGCAATGCTTTTTTTTTCTAAATCAGTTTCTCCATTTGGGGGAAATACTCCTATCAGTGAAAAACATTCTTGGATCCTGACAGGCATGAAGGACTTTCAATTCTCCATTAATTTCACTGGGCATTGCAGGTGCTCCGCTGGTCATCAGCATATCTCAAGATTTTGCCCTATAGAAATAGGAGTTACTAGCAGTGTCTGACCCTGTATATTATTTGTGTGGCAAGCTGACCTGCTCACAAACCGCTATTTAGGGGATTGCAATCATTGTTTGGCTCTGATTCTGCCAATTATTCCTCAAATTAAAAGATCAGTTGACACTGATAATTAGGTATCCTCTATTCATCCTTGTTGCCTGGCAAGAAACATTATAGCTAAGCTGCCATGACAGCATCACACAATCACCCATTTGCTGAAGGAATATGGTAGGCTTATGAATACTAACTTAAATCCAACTCTACTATGCTTTTTTTTTTCACACATGGATCATTGGGAATCACATCTCAGTTTGTTTCTCTTTGCAACTGGTACAAACTGCAGTTTTTTGAGATGTGCTTCAAATACTTTCCTGGGCTACTGTTAGGATACATAAGGAAATTATAAGGGTAAGGGAATGTGGGGGGGCAAGGAGAAAGAATGTTGTGCTCAGGAGAATAGTGGGAAGGGAGGAGGAGAAGAAGGGACGTAGTTACTGGGCTAAATATACTGTTGTCCCTTTTTGGGGTCTCTCTGAGTGCAGCCACCACAGGTGTCAGGGCTCAGGCCTTTACCTCTAGTAGAGTGGAATTCTACATTTTGCTCATTCTCAGCTCAGGACCTGGGTTACAGCCCCCTGGTACCAACCACGACTAATTCAGCAGGTCCATCTGGAACTGAACCCTGCAAGGGTTTCTCCTTTGGAGTCTGTGACAGCATACATTTACTGTGATACAGTAACAGCCTCTCCAAAACAAAGCATGATTTATTTTGACTAGTGGCATACAGTGCTTAAAGAAGTAAATTTAAAACAGAAGACTGCATCCATATTCCCTTACCTAAATGCTTATTTCCCATTTCTGAGTTGGGAGGAACACCCCACACTGTTTACAGCCTTCTCCCTCTGTCTCTCTGACACATTCTGATCTGCCTTTCTCAGCTCATCCACAAAAAAACATCCTTTTCTAGGGTCTTTTAGGGTTTACATCCTCTTTTGATCTACGGCTTATCCTAGATGGAGCTAGCTAGCTGAATTCTCCCACTGACTGATAGCCCAGTCACTGTTATCTTAACTCCTTTGAAGCTACTTATGTGAGGGTGAGTCCTCTCTGTCATTGTGTCACCCTTCTTTCTAGGTTCTGTAACAACCTCCTTATAGGCTCCTTTGATTTAGCTCTGTACACTCAGTCAGGCAGCATATAAAATTCAACAGGGAAACTGAGTCACACATAATATTCATAAAAGATATTACAGACATTTTCCTAGATTGTCACAGGGGTCCTGGAAGGCAGACTCCAGGAGACAGGCTTGCGCTCTCTCTAATCTTTCTGTTGGTGACTTCCTCCTCTCCGACCATCAACTTATTTCTTTCAGCATCATTCGTCAGCTCCCCCGCTCCAACCCTGTCACTCAGCTCCAGTCCATCAGCTCTGATGGCTTCTCCCTGCTCCCAGCCCTCTTCTCTCTGCCCTCTCTTCCCTTTCTTTCATCAATATGATTGTTGATTCTCTCCATGCTTGACTTTTTTGTCTCTCTGTCCCATTTCAAGGTCTCTGCTATCATCCCCTAGACCTGGCTCCTCCTCCAATATCCACTTCCTCAGCTCCTGCTCTCACACGGCAGAGCATCTCTGGAGGAAATTTCGTGACCAGTCCAAATTCCTCCACTACAAATTCACTCTTTCCACGTTCTGTTCTACCATTTTCCTTGCTGAACAACTCTTACTTCTCCTACTTCTCCCACAGAAACCCATATCTGCAATTCCAGTCACCTATATGCCATTTCTGACTCTCACTTCTCAACCCTCCTCCCCTCCTGACTCCACTGCTCTCTCTGCACAGGATCTCACAGATTTCTTCCAAGAGAAAATTGACAAAGTACATCTCCCTTCCCTCTTGGCTTGCCTTCCCTTCCTCCTCTCCTCCTCCCCTCCCTTTCATATTACTCTGTCCTCCTTCTTCACTGGTCACAAACACAGAAATTTATCAGCTTCTCTGTCTAACCCCTTCACTTGCCCTGGTAACCCCATCCCATTCCTTGCACCTGGCCACATCCGCTCAGTTATTCTTCTCCTTAACCTCTCACTCTTCTCTGACTTTCCCCCCTCACAATACAAGCATGCTTTTGTCTCTTCCTTCTTAAAAAAAACCCCATACTATTATTTACCCTACTTGCCTCTCCAACTACTGCCCTCATCTCTCTTCTCCCTCTCATCTCTCAAATCATTGAACATTTTATTTCTAATTGGTGTCTGGAGTTCTTTTTCTCCCATTCCATCCTAGACCCTCTCCAGTCAAGCTTCTGTCCCTTGCTCCCCACTGAATCCACTCTTGCCAAAGTCTCCAAAGACCCCTTCCTAGCCAGAGCTCAGAACCACTACTCCATCGTCACCCTCTTTGACCTGTCAACCACCTTCACTGCCACTGACCATGCTCTTCTTCATGAA
Organism: Chelonoidis abingdonii; assembly: GCF_003597395.2. Classification (NCBI taxonomy): domain Eukaryota; kingdom Metazoa; phylum Chordata; order Testudines; family Testudinidae; genus Chelonoidis; species Chelonoidis abingdonii. Next base: position 69,029,259 of record NC_133772.1, read on the forward strand.
ATCTTTGTTCTCCGTAGACTTTTGTAACTCCGTCCTCTCCTGGTTCTCATCTGACCTCTCTAATCACTCCTTCAGCATGTCCTTTGGAAGATCCTCCTTATCCCCTCTCCAGCCTTCTGTGGGGGTTCCGCAGGACTCTGTCTTTGGTTCCTTTCTCTTTTCCCTCTACACTTAATCTCTGCATGATCTCATCTGTAAACACATATTCAACTACCATCTCTATGCTGCTCATCAGCCTGCCTAGTCCACTGCTTCAACCATATCGGTCCCTCCACTAGCTCCTTCTTCTCTAATCCTATCAAACTTAAGCTTCTTGTCTTCATTTTCAAGGTACTTCATGGCCTATCCTCCTCTATAATTTCTCAGTCAGTATCAAAATATCAGCTCTGGCCACCAATCAGCCTCTGGTGTCAGCCTCTATTGGCCAGTTGTTAAATTTTCAAATGAGTACTTCTGTGCTTTCTCCAATGCTACCCTTCATGCTTGGGAACATCTACAAAGCTATCTCATTATCCTCCTTCAAACTTTCCTTTGCTATGATGCCTACAAAAAACTTGACAATGGTTAAGCTAATGGTGTGCTGAGACCACTGCCTATCATGCTGACCAATATTGTCTCCTTGCTTCCTTGTACTCCCTTATCTGTCTGTATCCATTGCTGTTTCATCTTATACTTCGGATTGTAAGCTCTTTGGGGACAGGATCATCTTTTTGTCCTCTGTTTGTACAGCACTGACACAGTGGGGTCCTGGTCTGTGACTGGGTGTCCTATGCACTATGGTAAATACAAATAATAAATAATACCAAGAAGATGACTAAGACAAAGTGAAGGAAGAAAATGGAGACAAGTGGGTGCCGGGTGAGATGATAAAAGGCAAGGAGGGGAAAGTGGGGTAAGTTGAAGGCGAAGGAGGCAGGACTGATGGAAAGGAAGATCGGGAAGGCAGAAAATATCATCTCCCACAATATACAGGTTGGGCAAGGGTAAGTGGATCCCCCATCTGAGCAGCCAGTGGGGAGACACATTTATCCATGTGCATTTAAGGTTGAATTTTCAACCCAAAATGATCACATATAATTGGAGGGAAGTTGAATTTCCCCCAAACACAGACTGTGACATTGGTAGATCTGCCTGCTCTTGCCACGGCTGTAGACATCAGCTGAGCACTGAAATTCATTTTTGGAAACCAGTGCAGCTCACCTACATGTTAGTATTGTTCAAGACAGATGTTAGACTTGTAAAGACGCATTTAGTCTCTATGAGGTGACTGCAAGTTGCTCTATGTATTAATCTTACATGTAATGTCTGTATCCCATGCTATAAGGTAACATGTAAGCTTTGCTTTATAACTATACAAATGCCTGCTCTAAATTTGTAACCCAGGCAGGAAGAATGGTTCTCACGCTCATCAAGAAAGACTATCAAAAGTAAGTGGGCCATTGTGAAACATCACAATATGAAGACTAAGGGTATGTCTACACTGTCAAGTTTCTGTGCCACAAATTATACCACTTTTATTAAAATGCTGGAATTAAACTGCTGTTGCAGGTCCACACTGTGCTCCTTGTGAAACTGGAGCTCATCCACATAGGCAGCTCTTGCAACGGCTAAGACAGCAGTGCATTGTGGTAGCTATCCCACTGTGCAACTGGCCACAGGGTGCTTTGGGAAAGGTTTGCAATGCCTCATGGGGCAGACACAGCGTCATGTGATGCAGGTTTCCCAATCCCGTTGTTCAATGGGCATCTTACTACATTGCCGGCGGCTTTTCAACTGAAGTGCGGGGGAGAAAGGGAGGACAAAAGGGTATGTGACAGGGAGTGTGTGGGGTGAGAGAGACCGTGTGTTTTGGGGGACAGAGAGTGTGTCAGCAGGCTGTCTTGTCAGTTCAGACAGTGGCAGGAAGCAACTAGTCCTGAGGCAGGGGGAAGAGGAAACCCTGACATAAGCCCCTGCCTCCCTCCCTGGGCTCTCTCTCTCTCTCTCTCACACACACACACACACACACACCCCTACCAGCCTCTATGTTCAACAACATGAGCATTCCACATTAATGGTTTGCTCTGTGTCCCACAGCACCCAAAGGCTGTCAGAAACAGTGCTTTGAAAGGGGAGGGGCACAAGTCTCCAGGGCAGCTGAGTTCAAAACAATGAGCAGAGCAGTCACTTGAAGCATTATGGAACAGCTCCGGAGGCCAATTGCAGCACAGAAAGCAATCAAGTGTGTAAACTGGCAATAGAGCACTGGAGCCTCTGTGCAAATAGCCTTACAACTCTCGTTGAGGTAGGGTTTTTTTGCAGAGCTGGAACTGAGCTGTTTCTGTGCAGAAAGTGGCTTGGCAGCGTGTACACATCTGCAGTTTAAGCACAAAAAGCTGCTTTACTGCGCAGAAACTTGCCAGTGTAGACAAGCCCTGGATTAACGGCCCTCTCACACCATGAAGGTGCTACATACAAGGAAGCTCATCCCATGAGCCTGAATTCTGGAAGAAGGAAATAAAGATAGCTGACATGAAAATTCTTTATCTCTGCTGTATGGTCTCTCACACGGCTGGAACTAGGAAACAAAAGTACATATCTCTAGGGCATTCAGTGCTCACAGATTACTACAACTCTGTCACCCTTTGGAGCTATATACTGTAACTTATTTGTGTATATATGTTGCCAGTTTTAACCTGTAAATAACTCTCTTGTTTCTTTTTCCTAGTTAATAAATCCTTAGTTAATAATCCTTAGCTGATGGCTATAAGCATGGTCTTCATTGTGAGATTTGAGGTACAAATTGAAATGGGGTAAATGACTGGTCTCTTGGGACTAGAAAGAACCTGAAACTTTTTTGATAATTTGTGTATGTCAACCACTATCACTAAGTCTAGCTTGCATGGGTGGCAAGGTAGACTGGAGCGCTCAAGAGGACAGTCTGTGACTCCACGGTAAGACAGTTATAGTGCTTCAGAAGTTCACATTTGTATACTGGGTTGGTGAAATCTAATTATAGAATGTAGAACCAGTTTGGGGAGTCTGCCCTGATTTTTGATAGTTTCCTCTGAGGTTGGCACTCACGGTCACAAGCCACTGCAGACAGTATGACATGGACCAAGAAAAGAGTGATATATTCATCATAATTTTTAAGTCAATATCAAGATTATAGTTTTTGGAGGGGAGTGTCTCAGCATTTTGAATGATTGGGACTTGTAATACTGAGACTGAACAATGCCAACTTTGGGTCTACAAAGCAGATCCACATGTAACTCTTATTCCATGAACATAGCTAGTTCATGTCTATGAAGGGCTTTGGTGGTATTGATCTGTTTTTTAGTGTCACCTATTTACTAGCAACTGGATCTGATATAAGCAACTAGTGCTTCCAGTTCTCAATGAGGTTGTGAATACAACCAGCACCACTCTGAATCTAAGAACAATTCCAGGATGGCATATGGCTTACACAAAAAAAAAAAAAGAAAAGAAAAGAAAAGAAAAAAAAAAGTAAAAAAAAAAAGTGTGTGATTACTCAACACTTCAAATGTCCTACAATGCTCATTCCCCAAGGTCCCTGAGGCCTTAGAATGTGCCCATGGCATTCCTGCTAGAACATGCATGCTTCAACTAAGATTTTTGATAGTTCTACTGTCATAAACAGATAAGAAAAGTTAATAGCACCGAAGTACTTTATATCTCTTTGACTGTAAAGGGTTAACAAGTTCAGTAAGCCTGGCTGTCACCTGACCAGATGACCAGTCAGGAGACAGGATACTTTCAAATCTTGAGGGAGGGAAGTTTCTGTGTGTGCTGTTAGTTTTTGGTTGTTGATCACTCTGGGGGCTTAGAGGGACCAGACGTGCAACCAGGTTTCTCTCCAATCTCCCTGATACAGGCTCTTATAAGTTCAAAATAGTGAGTACTAGATAGATAAAGTGAGTTAGGCTTATGTTTGTTTTCTTTATTTGCAAATGTGCTTTCTGAAGGAGTTTTATTGGCATTTGCTAGAAGGATTTCACATTTGTATTTTGCTGAAAGGATTTTAATTTGTATTTGAATACTTGCTGAGGAGTATCCAGTGCCTATAGCTAAAAACCCTGACCTATTCCATTTAAATTTACAAAGATAATTTTCCTGATTTTCTCTCCTTAATTAAAAGTTCTTGTTAAGAACCTGATTGTTTTTTTATTCTGTGAGACCCAGGGACTGTCTGATCCACCAGGAATTGGTAGGAGAAAGGAGGGAAGGGGAGAGAGAGGCTAATTTCTCTCTGGCCAGATTACTGCTCTCTCTAGGGAGAGTCTGGAGAGGAGAGGGAAAAGGAGGGGAAGGTGCATTTTCCTCTCTGTTTGTGATTCAAGGATTTGAATTCAGAGAATCTTCCAGGAACCCAGGAGGGAAGCCTGGAGAGACAGCAATGGTTGGGGAAAGGGTTTTCTTCCTGTGTTGAAGATCCAGAAGCGTACGTCTTGGTCCCCGGGCAAGGTTTTGGGGGGACCAGAGTGTACCAGGCACTGGAATTCCTGGTTGGTGACAGCGCTACAGGTTCTAAGCTGGTAATTAGCTTAGAGAAATTCATGCTGGTACCCCATCTATTGAACGCTAAGGTTCAGAGTGGGGAATTGTACCATGACATCTACATTCAAATGGATCCATGTTGGCAGACAGATGCACCTAGAAGGTAGAGTAAAACAGGAAATAATTATAAATAGAAGCAGTGGTTAAAATTCTATGGGGACAGCAAACTGAGTGCGTCTTATAAAATGCAGTCTAACACAGAGATCCTAAGCTGAAGTTTCGGGTTATATGAGACCTGCATAAAGCAATTGCAGACCCAAATTTCTCTAAACCTAAACAGAGGGATGTCTCAGGAGCAGGAAAACTCTCATTCCACCAAAGGCAACTCACTTCAACTCCTCACAGGTGTTAACGGAATTCACTGTTCGAGTTGAATCGTTCTCCTCAACAAGCCAGGCAAAGTTTCTTGGATTCAGGGCTGCCCAGAGGATTCAGGAGTCTGGGGTATTCGGTGGCGGGGGGCCCCTGCTGCCGAATTGCCGCAGAAGAGTTTTCTGGGGCCCCCGGAGCGAATGAAGGACCCCACTCCAGTGGTCCCGAAAAACTCTCATGGGGGCCCCTGTGGGGCCCAGGGCCTGGGGAAAATTCCCCACTTCCCTCCCTCTGGGCGGCCCTGCTTAGATTGGATGAGAACAAGAAACACCAGACAGTTTATGTTATGGAACCTTTCACCTTTTCTTTCGCTTCACTTCCAGGGGAGTGTGTGTTGGCAGAAGGGCCAGCAGGATGAATGCAAAAGACTGCAAACAGCTCTTTGAGCACTGCCAGTTTCTGTTCCCTTATCTTCCACAAAATTGTTCTGCTACCTCACTCAGCTCCCACCCCACTTCCCACTCAATATTGCTTTGCTTCAGGAAATGGCAGGGACAATACGTTGTGAGAGCAGATTTTCATTTTCGGTGAATACTTTGTACTGGAGCAGAGAACTTTGCGCTTTAGGTAAGCACTTTACAGTGTTTTTCACACTTCAGTGCAGGGCACACATGAAAGGCAAAGAGTGGATTTATTCTTTAAAATATAACACCTTATAGGATATATCATTATTCCCACAGAAATCTGTACCCATGCCATAGGAAACTGGTGTTATTTCACTGCTTGAACACTGGCATACTAAATTATAAAATGATTAAACTAAAAACATAAGAACATATGAACAACCATATTGGGTCAGACCATGTTCCATCTAGCTCAGTATCTTGTCTTCCAAAAGTGGCCAATGCCAGGTGCTTCAGAGGGAGTGAACAGAACAGGCAAGCAAGTGATCCTTCCCCTGTCATCCATTCCCAGCTTCTGGTAAACAGAAGCTAGGGACAATCAGATCATGGTGTTGCATCCTTGATCATCCTGGCTAATAGCCATTGATGGACCTATCTTCCATGAACTAATCAATGCTATGAAAAACTCAAGCTGTGTGGAAAAAATTGACTATACACCAGTTCAAGCTTCCTGCTTTTATTTATTGTTGTCTCTCTCATCTGGGGTCTTGATCTGACATCTTAAGAGGGTGTTTCATACATCTGGGTTTTGAAAGTGTAACAGTTGTTTGTACAGAGGGTTTTTGTTCATGGCATTATTATAGAACAAAAAGCATTTGATTTTATATACTCAATCACTTGCTTAGTGGTAGTATCTTCTAGTAAGCCTATCTCAGGGAAGTGAGAATAGTATAGTCTGGGACAAATGCATATTTTTTTCCCCAGGCAACAAAAAGAAATTTTTCTTGAGCCACCAACATGAGCTCTTTCACTTGACTTGGCCTGTATTATTGCCATATATGAAAAGCCTTAACAACTTCTTCAATGCCTGTTCATTTGGTCGATGGAGGTGGATTACCTATGCTAATGGTAGAATCCCTCCTGTCAGTGTAGGTAGCGTCTACACTGTAGCATTTTAAGCATAGACGTTCCATTAGGTTGCATCTAAACTATAGTACTGTATTGGTATAACTACGTCACATGGGGATGTGAAAAATCCACACTTCCAAATGATGTAGTTATACTGACTTAACCCCCCATGTAGACAATGCTATGTCGATGGGCGAGCTTCTCCACCTCTTGGGAAGGAGGATTAAATACACCGAAGCTCTCCTCTCTGCATAGAAGCATCTTCACTTATGTGTTTCAGCAGTGCAGCTGTGGCAATGCAGTGTTTTAAGTGCAGACCTACCCTTAGTCCAGCTCTACTTGCTAAGATAAAAACATTTGATTTAATAGAAAGAATGGCATTGGAGAAGTAATATCCACCTTCTCAACAATGACTCATACAGTAAATTATGTAGAAATCGTGGCTGGAAAAGAGTGGGGGAGACTGCACTGGGAATATTATTTTAATTCATGTTCCAGCTATAAATAATTAAACTAATGTCTAAAAGAGGATTCCACATGATTTTTGTGAATGACCAAACATCTCCTGTTGAAAGGAAGAGAGAGTACTACGCTCCTCATGTCACTCCTAGGTGCTACTGCAATACAAATAATAAATAACGATAACCATGCAAATATAAACCTCCGCCACACTGCACAACTCTCAGGTCACACTGGCAAAAGGTTTTAGCCTGATTAGGGGAAGCTGTACATTAAAAAAAGAGATACAGGAAAAGATTCAGGGAACATGATGTTTTACAAAGAGGAATGGCAGGGTTGGTCCTGCAGCCGGTTTTGTTCAATATCTTCATTAATGATCTGGAGGATGGTGTGGACTGCAACCTCAGAAAGTCTGCAGATGACACTAAACTGGGAGGAGTGGTAGATATGCTGGAGGGTAGGGATAGCATACAGAGGTACCTAGACAAATTAGAGGATTAGGCCAAAAGAAATTTGATGAGGTTCAACAAGTCCTGCACTTCAACAAGTTCAACAAGTCTTGCACTTAGGATGGAAGAATCCCATGCACTGCTACAGACTAGGGACCGAATGGCTAGGCAGCAGTTCTGCAGAAAAGGACCTAGGGTACTAGTGACAAGAAGGCTGGATATGAAGTCAAACAGTGTGCCCTTGTTGCAAGAAAGTAATGGCATTTTGGGCTGATATAGTAGGAGCATGTCATTCTGCCTCTTCACACATTGGTGAGGCCTCATCTGGAGCACTGTGTCCAGTTTTGGCCCCACCTTACAAGTCAAGGATGTGGAAAATTGAAGAGAGTCCAGTGGAGGGCACAAAAGTGTTAGGGGATGGAGCTGACTTATGAGGAGAGGCTGAAAGACTGCGATTGTTTAGTCTACAGAAAGAAGAATGAGGAGGGATTTGATATGCTTTCAACTACCTGAGAGGGTTACAAAGAGGATAGATCTAGACTGTTCGCAGTGTACCAGATGACAGAACAAGGATAATGGTTTCAAGTTCAGCAGGAGAGGTTTAGGTTGGATATTAGGAAACTTTGTGCACTAGAAGGGTGATGAAGCACTGGAATGGATTAGCTAGGGAGTGGTGGAATTCCTTCCTTAGAGTTTTAAGGTCAGGCTTGATGAAATCTGCTGCTGATTGAGTTGGGGATGGTCTGCTTTGAGCAGGGGGTTGGATTAGATGCCCTCCTGAGGTCTCTTCCACCCTGTATTCTATGATTCTATGATCAGATGTTGGGAAAACAAGTTACTTTACTATTCCAGAACCTTGTGCCAGGACTGCCCCTTTCTAATTGTTATAATTGGACCGTGAGGCCCATCCCTTCTGCCTCTTCCCCAATGCCCATCCCTGCTCTGCCTCATTCTCGAGGCCCCACTCCTTCTACATCTTTCCTCCAAGTCTCTGCCTGCTCCCCTTTTCCCCCAAGACACTGCATCTTCATGGTTCTTCGTCTCTTCCTATGTGCTCACTGGATCGTTTTACCCCTCCCTCCCTACCTAGGCTCCCTCTGCTCTGGGAGCATGGGATATGCTGCAGCCTGACAAAGAGCCTGGCTGCGGGTTGGAGACAGCCTGCTCAAGCAGGTGCTGGCACGAGTAAAGATCTAAATCTTCTCTCGCCCTGCATATCCAGATTTTGTATGGTCAGTACATTTGACTGGATCTGTAGGTCTTCTTTTCAACAAGATTTTTGGTTGAAAATCGGGCACTCATGTCCTCTCTATGAAAGCTCTGGAGAGTATTATAGATACTAACGCCTCTCACATAGGACACATTGTATCAGACTGCTCTTAACTTACGCTCAAATAGTAGACTTAATATTGCTTAAAGTTCTTTTACATCACAGATTTTCAAACTCTATTCTCCGTAAATAAAGCCAGTTTTCCATGTGTAAGCAAAGTCAGAATGAGCGCTACCCTGACATCTGGTGGTGAATTGTAGGGAGTGTGGAAAGATTTCAAGTGTGGAAAGATTTCATTGGCATCCACCCCCACTTACAAAGCCCCAGCAGACTGGGAGGTCTTTTACACCTCTAGATCCCAATTTCTTTGTTATTGGGCAGGAGGAAAAAAAGTTTTCACCCTGATTGTGTGAATGGGAGCTGTGGGACGCTTCTGTGACAGAGATGACTAACCAGTTGAGTGTGTACATGCTAAACATGGGTCCAAACCCTATGAGTGAGAGAGGTTGGGGACTGGTGTGTGTACTATGGTATGGGCCTCTTTGAGGCCTGTACACTATTGCACATCCTCCTCTCTCAATGTTAAAGAGTAGAGCTATTTTGATTCCTTAGGAGTCCATCTAGAGACTGCTGAGCTGATCATGTTTGGCCAATGGTGCACCAGCACCAGGGTCCCCTATACTAAGAGCTGAAATCACTGAAAGAGCTGAGCTGAGATCACTGAGTGCGGTGTTAACCTGTGGGGGCCTGGAAGACCTATTGCTAAGTGCGGCAGAGCGGAAGCAGTTTGCAAGCATTTGGAGCAGCCCATGGACCAGTGAGTGGAGTGAAGTGGTTTCACGGACAGCTGGAGGAGCGGCACGCTCGGTTGTGGTGGAGGGTTGTGGTGAAGGCTGCAGCAGAACTCCACGGAAAGGCGGAGCAGTTGGCCCTGGCCCACGTAAGGTGCCCCTTAACATCCTGTGTGGACTCCCCCACCCCCATGTCCACCCAGGCTGGCGGGGTAAAACTCTGCAGATAAACTCTTGAATTCTGGGGTGGCACTGACCAGAGACTTTTGGGTCATTGGACTTTGGGGTAACTGGACTTAAGATCCTAAGGGGGAAAGGACATTGCCAAATGTACTTGGAGGTGGGTTTTGTTTACGGTTTGTGTTATAATCCTGTTTGTGGTGTTTCTCCAATGGGATGCCGCATTGTTTCCTTCCTTTATTAAAAGGATTTTGCTCCACTCAGACTCCGTGCTTACGAGAGGGAAAGTATTGCCTCCTCGAGGTGCCCAGGAAGGTGTGGTATGTAAGTGTCCCAGGTCACTGGGTGGGGGCTCGAGCCGGTTATGCATTGTGTTATTAAAACGGAACCCCTGGATACTGAACCCTGCCCTTGTTGCTGCCAACTCAGAGGGGCAGAAGGGTTACACATGTAAGGAATTTCCTAGGTTCCACTGTGATTGTGTTTAACAATGTGGAGCTGCTTCCTATTTGAAATAGTTTCCAATTAACTTTTCCCTTTTCTAAAATGGTTTTCACGACTCTGTTCATTAAGAAGCCTCTTTCTAATCTGCAATAACCACTTCCTTCCACAAGGGCTCACCCCAGAACAAATCCTGCTCGCCTTTTTTTTTTTTTTGGTAAAGCCATGGCTACTGAAATTTGAAACCTGACATACTCACAAAAACTCAGACACAGTCCTCAATAGAGATGAATCTTTGCATGTTTTGAACTCTATTTATCCATCCATTATTTAACCAAAACATATCCCTTTGAAAACTATATAGTGAGAGTGCACCGTAGAAAAAAGACCTTAACACCAAGCTTTTTTTAAAAAAGTGGGGGGACCTAATGTTAGGTTCCTAAGTACATAGTTAGGCATCTAAATATATGGGCTGATTTTTCAAAAGCACAACACGCACAGTGAAATTAGTTCTCAACACTTCTGAAAACTAGGTCACTCGTTTAGATGCCTTAATATGGATTTACGAGCCCAACTTTAGGCAGATTTAGGCCTACATCTACTCATGTTTACTTAAACAAGAATGTACTGTGCATGCAAACACAGCTAGTTAAGTGCCACTTGTGGATTCAATGAACTTGTGACTTTTGTAAGTACTGCAGTTTGAGTAATTTGGATTTTATTTAATTATTCACTGTTCTCCTAAAATACAAAGGAAATTAAATGTAAAAATGAGTGTGAGAGCAACTTTAAAGACACACTGTTAAAATCACAAATTGTCAGAAAACACAAAAGAAAAGAGTCTCATAAAATATTAATTTGACCACACTGTATATGTATACTATTGTTTAGTCACCACTCTATGGTGGCATTCTCAGAAATGCTCCAGTTCCACGTGCAGGGTCAGGTAGGCAGGCAGAGCTTCAGAGTCTCAATGCGTGGATGATACGATGGTGTAGAGAGGATGGGTTTACGTTCATTAGGAACTGGGAAAACTTTTGGGATGGGGGGAGCCTATATAGGAGAGATGGGCTCCACCTAAACCAAAGTGGAACCAGACTGCTGGCACTAAACTCAATCTGTGACAGTTCCTCACATTTGTCACCTAACAAAAGCCTTTAGGTTTGGGAATTTCCACTCCACATCCTCAGCCTTGAAGACTGAAGCAAAGGAATCACTTTAGTTTCTCCGCAATGGACTTAATCATCTTTAAGCACTCCTTTTGTAATCTCGATCGGTCAAGGGCCACTGGTTGTTTAGCAGGCTTCTGCTCTGATGTAACCTTAAAAAACCTTTTGTTAATTCCTTTTGGAGTTTTTGCTAGCATTCTTCAAACTCCTCTTGGCTTTCTTATTACACTCTTGCATTAAGCTGGCAAGTGTTTGGTGCTCCTTTTTGCCCTCATTAGGATTTGACTTCCACTTTTAAAGGAATTCTTTTTATCTCTCCAACTGCTTCTTTTACACGGTTGTTAAGCCACAGTGGCTCTTTTTTAGTTCTTGTTTGCTGTGTTCTAATTTGGGATATATTTGAAGTTGGGCCTCTATTTTGATCGTCTTAAAAGCACTCCATGCAGGCTTAAAAGGAATCAACCTTAGTCCACGAAACCTTTAAAAACTTTTGTTTAACTACCCCCTCATTTTTGTATAGTCCCCTTTTGAAATAAAATGCCACGCGTTGGGCTGTTGAGATGTTCTTCCACCACAGAGATTTAAATGTGTTATTTATGTCACTATTTGCAAGCAGTCCTGCTATAGTTACCTCTGGACCAGCTCCTGCGCTCCACTCAGGATAAATCTAAAAGTTGCTTTCCTTGTGGGTTCCCAACCAGCTGCTCCATGAAGCCGTTCATTTAAAGTATTGAGAAATTTTATCTCTGCATTTCGTCTGAAGTGAATGTTCCAGTCAATATGGGGAAATTGAAATCCTCACTATTATTGGGTTCTTAATTTTGATAGCCTCATCGTAGTACCATTTCATCAATCACTACCTGTCCTGGTTTTTATTAAGAGCAGACTTCTATCCATAGAGAGATTCTATGGAAATGATGGATTCGCTTAAAGATTTTTCTGTCATTGAATCTACTTTTCTTTCACATATAGTGCCACTCCTCCCCTGCACGACCTGTTCTGTCCTTCCAATATATTTTGTACCCCAGAATGATTGTGTCCATTGATTGCTCTCAGTCCACCAGGTTTTTGTGATGCCTATTATAATCGAATCCTCTTTTCACAAGGCACTCTAGTTACCCATTTATTATTTAGACTTCTAGCATTCGTGTACAAGCACTTTAAAAACTTGTCCCTGTTTATTTGTCTGCCTTTTCTGATGTGCAGATTCTTTTTTATGTGACTGTTTATCATCTGATCCGGCCCTATATTATCCTCTTCCGTCTCTGCGCTCCTGACTGTAACTGGGACCGATCTCTATCATCAGACTCTCCCTTTAAAGGACAGTCTGTGTCCAATTCCACTGCTGCCTGCTGGCAGTCAGTCGGCTTATTCCCACGGCCGATCTTTGCGATTCTTAAGAGAGAGACTGCTCGTACACAAGCAGTTTAGTGCCCAGCAGTCTGGTTCCACTTTGGTTTAGGTTGGAAGCCCAATCTCTCCTATATAGGCTCCCCCTCCCAAAAGTTTCCCAGTTCTATACGAACATCCTCTCTACCCCATCTATCATCCACGCATTGAGATACTGAAGCTCTGCCTGCCTACCTGACCTGCACTGTGGAACTGGAGCATTCTGAGAATGCCACCATGAGTCGGTGACTAAACATAGTATCCATATACAGTGTGGTCAAATTACTATTTTATGAGAGTCTTTTCTTTTGTGTTTTCTGACAATTTTGTGATTTTAACAGTGGTGTTTTAAAGTTGCTCATCACACTCATTTTTACAATTAATTTCCTTTTGTAATTTTAGGAGAACAGTGAATAATCTAATTTAAAATCCAAATTCTCAACTGCAGTTTACAAAGTCACAAGTCATTGAATCCACAAGTGGCACTTAACTAGCTGTTGTTTGGCATGCCCAGTACATTCTTGTTTAAGTAAACATGAGTAGAGTGTAGGTCCTAAATCTGCCTAAAGTTGGCTCGTAAATCCATTATTAAGGCATCTAAACGAGTGAACCTAGTTTTCAAGAGTGTTGAGAACTAATTTCACTGTTGCGTGTTGCTGCTTTTGAAAAATCACTTCATATATAGATGCTAACTTGTACTATAGGAACCTAACATTAGGTCCCACTTTTTTTAAAAAGCTTGGCTTGTTCAGGTCTTTTTCTACGGTGCACTCTCACTCCTAATAGTTTTCAAGGGAATATGTTTGGTTAAATAATGGATGGATAATAGAGTCAAACATGCAAAGATTCATCTCTATTAGAGACTGTGTCTGAGTTTTTTGGCTGAGTATAGTCAGGTTTCAAATTTCCAGTAGCCATGGGCTTTACCAAAAACAAAAAAAGGCGAGCAGGAATTTGTTCTGGGGTGAGCCCTTGTGGAAGGAAGTGGTTATTGCAAGATTAAGAAAGAGGCTTCTTAATGAACAGAGTCGTGAAAACTCATTTTAGAAAAGGGAAAAGTTAATTGGAAACTATTTCAAATAGGAGCAGCTCACATTGTTAAACACAATCACCAGTGGAACCTAGGCAATTCCTTACATGTGTACCCTTCGCCCTCTGAGTGGCAGCACCAAGGGCAGGTTCAGTATCACAGGGGTTTCCATTTTCAATAACACAATGGCATAACCAGCTCGAGCTCCCCACCAGTGACCTGGGACACTTACATACCACCTCCGGGCGACCTCGAGAGCGCAATACTTCCTCTCGCAAGCACGAGTCTGAGTTAGCAAAATCCTTCTTAATAAGAGGAAACATGCAGGCATCCATTGGAGAAACACCACAACAGGATTATAACATACACAAACAAAAAGCCACCTCCAAAGTACATTGGCAATGTCCTTTCCCCTTTAGGATCTTAAGTCCAATCACCCCAAAGTTCCAATACCCAAAAGTCTCTGGTCATGCCACCCCAGAGTTTCAAGAAGTTATCTGCAGATTTTACCCCCACCTAGGGGAAATGGTGAGTGGGGCATCCACACAGGGTGACATTAGGGCCAGGGCAACTGTCCGCCTTCTCGTGGAGTTCTGGCTGCCAGGCTTCAACCACAACCTAGCTCCACAACCAGCGTGGCCGCCCTCCTGCAGCTGTCCGAAACCGCTCCTACTCCGCTCACTGCCATGGGCTGCTCCAACATGCTGCAAACTGCTCGCTCTGCCAGCCCTTACAATAGGTCTTCAGGCTCCCCACTAGTTAACACAGCACTGGTGATCTCAGCTCAGCTCTTTTAGTGATTTCAGCTTGTAGTAGGGGAGCCCTGGTGCTGGTGCACCATTGGCCAATGAATTCAGCTGGTAGCCTCTAGTGGACTCCTAATGGAATCAAAATTAGCTCTACTCTTTAACATTGAGAGAGAGGGATGTGCAATTGTGTCAGGCCCTCAAAGGGCCCATACCATCAGGTACAACACACCAGTCCCCAACCTCTCTCAATCATGGGTTTTGGACCCTGTCTTAGCAAGTACCTAATCTGAGGTTGAGTCATTTCTCTGTCAAAAGCAGTCCAAGTCCTCATTCACATGATCAGGGTGACAACACTTTTTTTTCCTCCTGCCCCAATAACAAAGGAAATTGGGGATCCAGAGCTGTAAAAAAACCATCCCAGCTGCTGGGCTATGCTAGGTGGGGGGGAGGGTGTGCAATGCAATAGGAAATCCTTTCCACACTCCTGAAATTCTTTCACACTCCCCATAATTCACACAGATGTCAGGGTAGCGCTCTCCTGACTTTGCTTACATGGAAAACCCTGGCTTTATTTACGGAGAATAGAGTTTGAAACATCTGTGATGGTAAAGACTTAAGCAATATTAAGTCTTACTTATTTGAGCCGTAAGTTAAGAGAGTCTGAAAATAAAATGTGTCCTATGTGAGAAGGCGGTTAAGTATCTATAATACTCTCCAGAAGCTTTCATAGAGAGGACATGTGCCCGATTTCAACAAAAACTGTTGAAAAGAAGAACCTAGCAGTATCAGTCAAATGTACTGACCATACAGAAAATCTGGAATTGCAGGGCGAGGAGAGATTTTAGATCTTTAACTGTGCCAGCACCTCTGCTAGCAGTGCTGTTCCAACCGCCAGCGCCCAGAGCTCTTTGGTCAGCTGCAGCATATCCATGCTCCGCAGAGCAGAGGGAGCCTAGGTAGGGAAAAGGGACCGGGGGGTAGAAACTAAAACGATCCAGTGAGCGACATAGAGGAGGGAAGAGGAAGCCAGTGACAGATGCAGTGTCTGGGGACCGAAAAAAGGGGAGCAAGAGGGCAGAGACTTGGAGGAAGAGATGTAGAAGGAGAGTGGCCTCGAGAAATGAGGCAGAGGCAGGGATGGGCTTGGGGAAGAGGCAAGAAGGGGGAGAGATGGGCCTCACGGTCCAGATTATAACAATTTAGAAAGGTGGCAGTTCCTGGAGCCAAGGTTCTGGAATAGTAAAGTACTGTTTTCCCAACATCTGATCATAAAATCATAGAATATCAGGGTGGGGAAAGAAGAGACTCAGGAGGGCATGGCTAATCCCAACCCCCCTGCTCAAAGCCCGGAAAGGGGGACGCCAGATCCCCCAACATTCACCGTCATCCATCTTCATAGCCGATTTCATGCAAGCCTGACCTTAACCTCTAAGGAAGCAAATTCAGACGTCCACACGAGTCCCTGGTATCATTCCAGTGCTTCATCACCCCTTCTAGTGGACTAAAGTTTTTCCTAACATCCAACCTAAACTCTCCTGCTGTAAACTTGAACCATTATCCTATGTCTGTCATCTTGGTACCACTAGCGAACATCTAAGATATCCTATCCCTTTGTAAACCTCTTTCAGGTAGTTAAAGCACTTCAAATACTCCTCGATTCTTCTCTTCTGTAACCCTAAAAACAAGGCAGTTCTTTCAGCCTCGATCGCTCATGCCCAGTCTGCTCCATCCCAATCTTTGTTGCCCTCCACCTGGAAACCTCTTCATTTTTTTTCCACATCCTTCTTGTAAGTAGTGGGGCCAAAAACTGGCCACAGTAGTGTACCAGATGGAGGCCTCACCAATGATGTGAGAGAGCAGAATGACATGCTCAACTACTTATACAGCCAAAAAATGCCATTAGTTTCCTTTGGCAACAAGGGCACAACTGTTTACACTTCATTTCAGCTCCTTGTCCACAACTGTACCTAGATCCTTTCTGCAGAACTGGCCTAGGCATCATCGGTCCCTAGTCTGTAGCCGTGCATGGGATTCTTTCCATACTGTGCAAGACTTGTTGAAACTGTGAATGTGCAGGACTTGTTTGAACCTCATCAAATTTCTTGTTTGGCCTAATCCTCTAATTTGTCTAAGGTACCTCTGTATGTATCCTACCCTCACAGCATATCTATCTACTACACTACTCCCAGTTAGGTGTCCATCTGCAGACTTTTCCACCAGTGTGCAGGCAACCATTCTAGAATAAGACGGCATAATAAACATGGCCTTCATTGGTCATTGGAGGTAACTATTACCGGAGGAACTCCAAATTAATTTCATATTCCCAACTTATCCTGCTTGGTTTGCAAATGTGAAAACAATGAAAACGAGGTCTTTAAGAAAAGTGTAGATCAGAGAAGAATGTGGTGGAGGTGCAAGAAACAGCTGCTGCTAAGTTTAGTTCCTTAAATCTAGATGATCCAGGACTGTGGACCCACTTGAGCAGTAGCCTGAGGGACTTCCTTGTACTGCATGGGCCATAGCAAGTGAAAAACTTCATGAAAATAGACGTTTTGATCCAACATATTACTGGTGTGAAATCCCCAATGGTGACAAAGTGGATAGGCCAGGGCTTATACACTCAAAAACCCAGAATGCCACATACTGTTTTTGTTGCAAACTCTTCCAGTCTAACGTTCCAGCCACATTGGGTTTGTAGTGGGGTGGATACCCGCTCCAGCCCTGAGAGGCTTAAAACAGCCCTAGGAAAGAGCTGTGGCAGGAGAAAACAGCCACTGGGTTGATTGGGGGAAGCAGGCAGAGTGGCAGTGGTGGCCACGCCCCAAACAGAGCCCAGCTGTCCCCTGTATAAGAGGCTGGGAGCCAGGAGCTCAGCAGTCTCTCTCTAGCTGTAGATGGAGATGGGCCTGGCTGCAGGGAGTTAAAGACAGGGTACCTGAGTGGAGCAGGGCTGGGGAAAGGCAGAGGAGCTGGGGAGCTCCAGCCTGGAAAGCCCCAGGCTGTGGCCTAGAATCATGCTAATAGGTACTGGGGGTTGCATAAGGCAGCCCAGGGGTAGGCAAAGGCAGCAGGTCCAAACCCCCCTTGCCAGTGATAAGTGGCATACACTTCAATCTGCCCCAGGGAATGGGGGCTAGTTGCTGACTGGCAGTAGCCTTACACTGAGGCAAAGTGGGGATGGGAGTGAGGGTTCCCCTGGGCGGGGAGACCCTGAGATCAAGGGGTTACTTACAGAGAGGCAGCACCCCAGAGATAGGGGCACTGGGGTCCTGGGAGAGACATGGGGGCCAGCAGTAAGGCGGATCACCAGCCTGCAGAGGGTGCTCTGGAAGCTGGATGAGCTAATTCCCAACAGAGGCCACCAGGAGGCGCCACAGGGTGAGTCCACACACTTACAGGATTCCACAGGAACAAAGGACTGGAAATATCTGGCTAGAAATCTGGCATGCCATGAGAAGACAGCAAATCACCAGACAGCATTCCATAGGTGGAAAAAGCTTGAAATGAGATTAAGGTTAAAAGCCACCACAGATGATCAGCATCAAGAGAAGACTGCATCAGAGTCTCTCTACTGGCAAAATATTCTGAAAAGGCTCATTGCCATTGTGAGAATGCTTGCTACACAAAACCTTGCACTGTGTGGCACTTCAGATCAGCTGTATGTGCCAAACAATGGAAACTTCCTGAAAACTGTGGAGCTGATGGCTGAGTTTGATGCAGTATTCCAGGAGCATCTAAGAAGAGTCAGCACTCAAGAAAAATACACACACCACTATCTTGGAAAAACAATTCAAAATGAGATCACAGTTACTGGCAACAAAAGTCAAACAGAAGATTGTGACAGATCTGAAGTCAGCAGGGCCACCCGGGGAGGGGAGGGGCAAGTGGGACAATTTGCCCCAGACCCTGGGCCCCACAGGGGCCCCCATGAGAATTCTCCAGCCCCAGCCCTACATCCGCCTTCCTCCATTCCCCGGCGCCTCAGCGTGCCACATCCAGGAAAGGCCCTGCACAGAGGTAAAGTGGCATGGCTTGGGCAGGGCCTGAGCTCCTTCCCGCTCGGAGCTGCGTGGTAAGGGGGCGGGGCTGCAAGCTCCGGGCCGAACAGTGAGAGCCAGGCCACTTTAGTGCTGTCGAGGACCACTCCTGGACGTGGTGCACTGAGGCTCAGGGAGAGGGGGAAGGCAGGGATAAGCAGCATGGCAGGGCGCCAGGGCTCGAGGGGGGTGTTGGATAAGGGGCAGGGAGTCCCAGGGCCAGTCAGGGGACAAGGATGGGGCAGAGGTTCTGGGGGGTCGGTCAGGAGACAGGGAACAGTGGGTTGGATCGTGGGCATTCCAGGGATCTGTCAGGACTCGGCAACCGGCAGAGCGCCCCCCTGTTGGATAGGGGGTAAGGCCAGGCTGTTTGGGGAGGCACAGCCTTCCCTACCCTAAAACTCATTCAGCAGTTTGAGGCTTGCAGACAGCTATTTAACAAAAAGAGCCAAGCTGTTATCTTTTCCGTGGGGGAGGGATCACATGAGAAGAGCAATATCCTATACCACCTACCTCCTTTCCAATCCTACCAAAGGAGACCCCTCCCCCCCTTGCATTCCCCGAGGCTCCAGAGGGTTTAATTCAGTGGTTCTCAAACTTTTGTACTGGTGACTCCTTTCACATAGCAAACCTCTGAGTGTGACTCCCCCCCTTATAAATTAAAAACACTTTTTTATATATTTAGCACTATTATAAATGCTGAAGGCAAAGCAGGGTTTGAGGCAGAGGCTGACAGCTTGTGACCCCCAGTAATAACCTCATGACCCCCTGAGGGGTCTTGATCCCCCCAGTTTGAGAACCTCTGGCTTAATTTAATTTTAGCACTCTGTGTCCATTTACATGCATGTGCTATTTTGAGCATTTCAGTTTTCACAACGTAGGCTCATCTAAGATTCTGGAACAAGCTCAAATGCTCAGTTCGTGGAGTATGTACATAAGCTATACGAAAGACAAACACACAATAACCGTCTCCAATTTGTGAGGGATCCCGTGGAGCCAGTCTCTAGGAAACAGATACATTCATGGATGTTAAGTCCTTTACTGGCTATTAGCCAGGATGGGTAAGGAATGGTGTCCCTAGCCTCTGTTTGTCAGAAGGTGGAGAAGGATGGCAGGAGAGAGATCACTTGATCATTACCTGTTATGGGGCACTGGCACTGGCCACTGTTGGCAGACAGGATACTGGGCTGGATGGACCTCTGGTCTGACCCAGTATGGCCATTCTTATGTTTCTAAGCTAATGAACCCAAAGTTATGGAGACAGATATGAGTCCAGGAAGCCAGCAAAGTATCAGAAATCTGAACTCTGACTGGAGGACTCAAGCATTTGGTCACCAGCTGAGATGGTTCAAAAGTGGATTTTTTTTAAGTAGAATTTTTGTTGTTTGTTTCTGTAAGCAGAGTCAGGAGAAGCTCTACCCTGACATCTGGTGAATTATGGGGAGTGTGGAAAGAATTTCAGGAGTGTGGAAAGGAATTCAGGTATTGCATTGGCACACCCACCCACCTAGCATAGCCCACGGCAGCCTGGGATGGTTATTTTTGACAGCTCTGGGATCCCTTTTTTGTTATTGGGAGGAGGAAAAAAAGTGTTGTCACCCTGATCATGTGAATGAGGAACTATGAACTGTGCTTTATGACAGAAATGACTCAACCTCAATTAAGTAGTACTTTGCTAGACAAGGACAGCGGGTTCCAAAACCAGTGAATTGAGAGAGGTGGGGCTGGTGTGTGTACCTGATGGTATGGGCCCCTTTTGAGGGCCTGGAACACCAATTGCACATTCTCCTCTCCAAGTTAAAGAGTAGAGCTAATTAGATTCCATTAGGAGTCCACACTAAGGCTACCGGAGCTGAATTCACATTGGGCCAATGGTGCACCAGCACCAGGGCTCCCCTACTACAAGCTGAAATCACTAAAAGAGCTTGAGCTGAGATCACCAATGTGCTGTGTTAACTAGTGGGGGAGCCTGAGACCTATTGTTAAGAGCTGGCAGAGCAGAGCAGTTTGCAGCATGTTGGAGCAGCCCATGGAACAGTGAGCGGAGTGGAGCGGTTTGCAGGGATGGCTGCAGAGGCGGCACAGCTGGTGTAGTGGAGCTGGTTGTGGTGAGGCTGCGCAGAACTCCACGGAGAGGCGGAACAGTTTGGCCCTGCCTTAACACCCTGTTGGCCCCCTCACCATTTCCTCCTAGGTTGGGGGTAAACTCTGCAGATTAAACTTTTGAACTCTGGGGTGGCACTAACCAGAGACTTTTGGGTTTGAACTTTGGGTGATTGGCTAAGACCCTAAAGGGGAAAGGACATTGCAAACGTATCTGGAGTGGCTTTTTTTGCTTATGGTTAGTGTTATAATCCTGTTGGGTGTTTCCAATGTGATGCTGCATTGTTTCCTATTTTATTAGAAAGATTTTGCTAAACTCAGACTCTGTGCTTGCGAGAGGGGAAGTATTGCCTCCTAGAGGCGCCCCGCGGAGGCGTGGTATGTAAGCTGTCCCAGGTCACTGTGGTGGCAGCTCGAGCTGGTTATGCATTGTGTTATTGAAATGGAACCCCTGATACTGAACCTGGCTTGTGCTGCCAGCTCAGAGGGGCAAAGGTTACATTTTTGGGGGCTCATCCGGGATCCCTGGGTCAGTACCCCTCGCAGCACCTGTTGAGTGTTCCACTGTATTGGGAAATAATTGTGTTATATTTTGAGGAAATTAACTGTTGTTAATGGCTAAATGTCGGGTTTGTGGGCCCTAGTCCTGCACCCTCTAGCTCGGGCGGAAGCTTTAGCTATGATTGGGCAAAAGCACTGGGGCATATAGTGGAAAAGATTGTGTTGGCCTATGCTATGTCAAACTCTTGTCGTAAGTTAAGGTTACTTGCTGGGGAAGAGGAGTTTGAACCCGGTTGGAGCATACCACTGAAATGCTGCGGATGGGCCGTACCGATGTAGAAAAGTGAAGATGTCTAATAGAGAGCCTTAGTGGCCCAGCATTAGATGTAATTCGCACCCTGAAGATCATTGATCCTGGGTCAGTGGAAGGACTGCCTAGAGGCCCTTGATAATACTTGGGAGCGCAGAGGCCCTGAAGACAGTTACTGTAAATTCCTTAATTCCCGACAGAAAAGAGGTAGAAAATTTCAGCCTATAACACAGAGGCGGAGAGACTGCTTCAGAGCACTTATGAGGGAGCAGTGACTTGCTGAGTAGATGGATCAGACCAGACTGGCTCAAGCTGTAAGAGGGACTCAGTATCAGAACCCAATCCTTACTTCATCTCCGACTAAGAGAACGGCAGGAACATCCCCCAAGTTACTCCCAGCTGAATAAAGGAGTCAGAAAGAGGAAGAAAGGCAGGCTCAGCGAGTGTTGGGAAGCCCAAACACTGGAACCAGCCAGCACAACGCCACTGCCATGGCCAGTGTACTGATGGTGAGCACCACAGAGGAATTGCCCAACAGATGCAGGTCCTGACGAACGGATACTGAGCTGCAAAGCATCATTGACAGAGCTAAGATTTCCAGGAATAAGGAGCCACTGACTGTGACAAGGAGAAGTCAGTATCTAGAGCCACCGTCCACCCCGGCGAAGGGGAAAGGACAATTCTTTTGCTACCGGTGTGGTCAGGATGGGCACAGTGCTGCTAACTCCATAATGAAGAAACCTCTCCTAGTGTATAGAAAAGCTGAGGATCAGTTGGGAGAGATCCAGTAACTGCCAGAAGGTCTGGGGATGGAGACCACCTAGGCCTACAGGATTTGAAGATTCCCCAGAAGGAGACCATCCACCTGGGATCCCTGCAGGACGGATAGGGCCTCGAGCAGAGGTCATGGTGAGGATTTGAAGGGGCGGAGTGTAAAGCCGTGCTTGACACTGGATCTCAAGTGACTATTATATTTCAGTCATTCTACCAACAGATGCTTAGGCACCTGTCTATACAGCCACTGACTGGCATTGGTCTGTGTGGCCTCAGCATGGATGAATACCCCTCTCAAGGGTATATCATAGTGCACCTGGAATTCCCAGAGGAGGTTGCTGGGGTAAGGGAAGAAGTAGACACAGCTGCGTTAATATGCCCTGACCCTAAAGGGACCTCTGATGTGTCTGTGCTGATAGGGACCAACTCCAGTCTCTTCCAGGTGCTCGCGGATTACTGCAGACAATGGGCTGGGGACCAGTACCTGAGTACCCTGATGATCCATATGCTTTGTGCTGAAGCCTATAGAAAGATTGAGAGCGCTAAAAAGGAGACATCTGAGCTACCACCTGGGGCATTGAAGTACATGGGCACAACCCCTTTAGTAGCGCCTGCAAGGATGGAGCAAGAAGTGCTTGTCATGAGTAACAGGCTGAAAGGCAGTAAAGGGACATTAGCAATGATAGAGCAGCTGGTTGAAGGAGAGCTCCCGGAAGGAGTGCTGGTCTCCAGTGGAGTCATAACCCTACCTGCTGAAGTCCAGGAAAAGGTGACTATGCTGATTGCTAATGAAACAAGTAGAGACATTGTGAAGCAAGGACAAAAGATAGCAGAACTCTTCGATCCTGAATCAATTGTAAAATCCCAGTGTGAGACTCAAGTGCCGACAATAGACCCAGCAAAGTTTGACTTTGGAGATTCACCATCGCCTGAGGAGGAAACTCAGTGAAAGATCCAAGGTGTTCTCATTGCATGAGTGGGATGTGGGATGTGCAAAAGGAGTAGAGCACAACATCAGACTACATGACCCTCGACCTTTCAAAGAGAGATCTAGGAGGCTTGCTCTCTCCGAGATGGAAGATGTGCGACAACATCTTCAAGAGCTGGCTGCAAATGGCATCATTACAGAGTCCCGCAGCTCATACGCCTCACCCATTGTGGTGGTCCGTAAACAGAATGGAAAAATCCGGACGTGTATTGACTATCGCACCCTAAACTGCCGTACTGTGGTTGACCAGTACACAATGCCTCGAGTCCAAGATGCCTTAGACTGTTTGCTGGGAAGCCAGTGGTTTTCTGTGTTGGATCTTCAGAGTGGATACTACCAGATCCTTCTGGGTGAAGAAGATAAGGAGAAGACAGCCTTCATCTGCCCATTAGGGTTTTATCAGTTCGAATGCATGCCCCAAGGGATTTCTGGAGCACCTGCCACATTTCAACGTCTTATGGAGAAAGTTGTGGGAGACATGAATTTACTGCAAGTGTTAGTTTATTTGGATGACCTGATTGTGTTTGGAAGAACTTTGGAGGAGCATGAAGAAAGACTTCTTAAAGTGCTTGATAGGCTGGAGGATTATGGTTTGAAGCTTTCAATTGACAAATGCCAGTTCTGCAGGACCTCGGTGAAGTATGTGGGCCACATCGTGTCCCAAGAGGGGGTGAGTACTGATCCTGATAAAATAGAAGCACTCACTACATGGCCACGCCCAAGCAACTACAGAGAACTGAAGACCTTCCTTGGGTTTAGTGGCTACTACCGCAGATTTGTGAAAAACTATGCTACAATTGTAAAACCCCTCAATGATCTTACCAGGGGAAATCAGTCCAGCAAGGACAAATCTAAGACCAAGAATAAAAGG
This sequence comes from Chelonoidis abingdonii, assembly GCF_003597395.2. NCBI lineage: Eukaryota > Metazoa > Chordata > Testudines > Testudinidae > Chelonoidis > Chelonoidis abingdonii. The sequence continues at coordinate 69,053,171 of NC_133772.1, forward strand.
CCTTCCATGCAGAGACACTATGGCCCCTTCGAACCCTTTGGGCCACGGTGGGATGAGAGATGTGAAAGGGCTTTTCGAGAAATCATTACTTGCCTAACTCACGCCCCAGTCCTAGTCTTTGCTGACCCAAGCAAGCCATTTATCCTGCATACTGATGCCAGTTTGGAGGGTCTGGGGGCAGTACTGTACCAGGAGGTGGAAGGCAAGCGTAAACCTGTAGCTTTTGCCAGCCGAGGACTGTCTGATAGTGAAACCCGCTATCCCACCCACAAGCTGGAGTTCTTGGCCTTGAAATGGGCCATCACTGAGAAATTTCGAGACTACTTGTATGGGGCTCAGTTCCAGGTGTGGACAGACAACAACCCACTGACTTATGTGTTAACAAGTGCTAAACTGGATGCTACAGGGCAAAGATGGGTGGCCGCTTTGGCTAGCTATGACTTCAGCATTCAGTACCGATCAGGGAGAAGCAATGTAGATGCAGATGCATTGTCCAGGCGTCCACAGGCACCAGAAGTTGCTGTGATACCCACGGATGGAGTGAGAGCTATTTGCAGTGTGAGTCGCTGAGAGCCGGAGGCCCATGAGAGCCTTCATGGATGTGTTGCTGAAACTTTGGGCCTACTCCCTTAATGCGTGCCTTCTGCTTAAGTGAACTATATTGCTTTGGACCAATCTCCCTTGCTCATGCTCAATGCAGCTGACTGGCAGGAAGCCCAGCTGCAAGATATTGACATTCATGATACACCATTTGCCAAAAGGGAGGGGCGAGGCCCAGCTGCGGTTGTCTCACCTACCCCAGAGGGCAAACTACTATTGAGAGAATGGACCAAACTAAAACTGATTCAGGGAGTACTACACCGCATGACCACAGACGCTCTACAAAAGCAACGGAACCAACTAGCGCTGCCGAAAGAGTACAGAGCCCTGGCCATGAGGGCCCTGCATGATGACTTTGGACATTTAGGGATGGAGAGGACCCTGGAACTTATCTGCAGTAGGTTCTATTGGCCCCGGATGGCTGAAGATGTTCGCAGGAAATGTGAGACTTGCGCTCGATGTGTTCATAGGAAAACTCTGCCCACGAAGGCTGCACATCTGAAGAACATCACCAGCAACAAACCTCTGGAGCTGGTTTGCACTGATTTCTTGTCTGTAGAGGTGGACAAGAGGAATATTGGGAACATTCTAGTAGTGACCGACCATTATATGCAATACGTACAGGCATATCCCACACGTGATCAAAGGGCTCCCACTGTTGCTCGAGTACTGTGGGAAAATTATTTCTCAGTTTATGGATTCCCAGCCCGGATACACTCGGATCAGGGACGAGACATTTCTTTAAACACACACAGTAAGCGGCAAATATTTGGCCACACGCTTCTGAAACCCCAAACCATGTTCAGGGATGGGCAGACTAATTTCAGCTTTTCCATTTAAAAAAACAACAACAAATTTTAAAGGAAAGCAGACATTGTCCGTGATTTTTTTCTGCGTTTCTAAAAACCCCTAGTTTTCGATCCAAAAAGAGTTTTGATGGAAAATATTTGTCCAACACTTTTAATGAGCTTTAGTGCCTTTTAGCACTAGCTGATGCTGAGAACCAGTGATACCTTGTAAAGGTGACTTGAAAAGAAGTTCTCAAAACTGGGTTTTTAAATCTTTATTTTTCCCAGGGCTGCCGGGGGGGGGCGGGGCAAGTGGGGAAATTTGCCTCGGGCCCCACAGGGGCCCCCCACAAGAGTATAGTATTCGATAGTATTGCAACTTTTTTTATGGAAAGGGCCCCTGAAATTGCTTTGCCCCAGGCCCCCTGAATACTTTGGGCAGCCCTGGAAGGCAGCAAGATATTACTCTGTTTTTCTGAACTGCACACCTGGCATACGGAACCAATGACTTTAATGGTGTGTTTAGTAACAACAACAGAACCTAGTGAAAATGTCCTCGCAATGGTGACTGTCAGAGAGCATTTTCTAGAATTCATTGACATTGATATTACAGGAGCTGGTATGACCGATGTGCTTCTTAAAGCTGGAAGATAGGGGAATTGTGATAGCTGGCATGAGAGGTCAGGGCTACGATAATGCTGCCAACGTGAGAGGAAAGAACAGAGGAGTGCAGACACGGATCTGAGAGTTAAACCCTTGAGCTTTTTTTGTCCCATGCACTTCTCATTCATTGACTTGGTGGTCAGTAATGCAGCATCAGCTTCTAGTGAGGCTGCTGAATTTTTTAATACAATTCAAAGCATCTATGTATTTCTCTGCATCAACCCATCAATGGCAAATTTTGAAGCAACATCTGGGAACATCCTCTCTGACACTGAAATCACTGAGTGCCACACGATGGGAAAGTTGAGTGGAGGCAATAAAGCCTACCAAACACCAAACTGGGAAGATGATGATGCCATAGTTGCCATTATGGAAGATAATGCTAGGACAGGAACTGTTCGTGGGAGAACACCGGCAGAGGGAAATGGAATCACCAGAAACATACATAACTTCAAAGTTCTGTGTGGCTTGGTGTTGTAGCATCACACACTGTTTGAAATAAATGTTGTAAGCAAGAGACTCCAAGGTGTTGACCTTGATATATCTGGAGCAATGGAACAACTAGACAAAGCAAAGTCATACCTACAGTCTTACTGGTCAGATGAGGGATTTCAAAACATTCTGAAGAGTGCACAGAAGTTTGCAGAGGAACTTCACACTGAAGTTCTTTTCCTACCCACTGAAGAATACAAGAGTCACCGAAGAAGATGATATTTTGATTACGAGGCACAGGATAATCCCATAAGAGACCCCAAACAATTCAAAGTTGAATTCTTTAACCAGGTGCTAGATTGTGCAATACAGTCAGTTGAAGAACGTTTCATACAGCTCAAGGAACACAGCAGTATATTTGGGATGTTGTACAATATTCCAAAACTCCTCACTATACCTGAAGATCTACACTAGCAATTCAGGGCACTAGAGACAGTGACACATGATGACATGCGCAATATTGATGCGAGTGATTTAGGTGATGAACTGAAAGCCCTTTCAAGATAACATTTCAGCAGGATCAACTCCAAAGGCTGTTCTAGAATATATGTGCACAAATAAGATGACCACCCTCTTTCCAAATGCTTTTGTTGCTCTGTGCATACTTTTAACACTTCCTGTAACAGTTGTCAGTGGAGAACACAGCTTCTCCAACCTGAAATTAATAAAAACACTTCTGCGCTCCACAATGGAACAGGAGAGGCTGGTCAGCCTTGCAACCATCTCAATAATGCGTGAGGTGGCCCAGACTGTTGACCTTCAAGAAGCAGCTCAGATCTCTGCAACCAAGATGGCACGGAAAGCACCATTTTGATTATTCAAACAGATAAAAATGCCAGTGTTTACTATGCAGATAGGAAAAGTTACATTTTCTGTTCAGGCATTTGAAAGTTAAGTGTTACTTAACATTTTTGAACAAGGCATTTTAAGTCGTTAGTTCTCTTTATTGGGATAGGTAGCAGAGCAGTACCACGAGAGGAGAAGAACAGGAAGAAGGCAGAATGAGACCTTTCAAAGTTTTGGCCCAAGCGAGGGGGAATGGGGGCATCATTTGAGCCCCCTGCCTCAGATGCCAAAATGTTGTGGGCCGGCCCTGCTCACACTCCAGGACACTAGCAGGGAATACTCCCCATAGTCAAGAAAATGCAAAGATTGCAATTATTATTATTTATTTTTATTGCAATAGTATCTAGAGAGGTCTTGAGCAAGTTGGCGACCTCATTGTGCTAAACATCGCATCTAGTCTAGATGCAATCAATCAACCCCTGAGCGCTCTCCCGTCAACTTCTGTAGTCCACCAGGTCACGAGGAATAGGCGGAGTCGCTGGGGGAGCGTCAGCAATCGACTCACCGTAGTGAAGACACCGTAGTGAGTAGATCTAAGTACATTGAATTCAGCTACGCTATTCACGTAGCTGATGTTGCATAACTTAGATCGATTTCCCCCTCCACCCACGTAGACCAGGACATAGTAAATGACAGTCCCTTCCCCAAAGAGATTACAACTGTGCCCTGCTTCGACACAAAGGACTTAAGGGCAGCTTCACAACTTTCCCTTCACTATATACTCACTCAAAGGCCAAATACTATTTTTGTCATAAAATATCTACCCTAAAATATACAAGAAGTACAACATGGCTGAGTTAATGTGGCTCTTGAACTCATACATTTTGCATTCCTGGCTTCTTTTTCTGTCTGTGCAACCAAATAAAACAAAGAGTCCTGTGGCACCTTTATAGACTAACAAATATATTGGAGCATGAGCTTTCGTGGGTGAATATAAAACAGTATTTTGTAATCATTGTGCTGCGTATGTGTACATTGTGTTTAAGCAGTCTATGCCCTCCATTTCCTTGATACTAGAAATGATTTCAGAAATTATTTTATATACTGAGTTTAATGCCTTTTCTTAGTGTGAACACAATCTCCACTTGCTGTAATGTGTGCTACACACATGCAGTAAGGATAACATATTCCTCAAATAACAGAGACAACAAGAAATTACTATATATTACCATAAATAGTGATTTCATCTAGACAAAAAGAACTAATGTAGCAGTTGAAAAATAGAACTACTTATAAGCTTCAGTGAGTTTGCTGAAGCCTTTTCAAGGCTTACAATATTTATGCCACTGCAGCTGACAAAGCATGTTAGAGTTCCAGGTCAGAATAAAAGCATAGGAAGGTAAATTTCACAGAGCTGGTGAAAATTTACAAGTTTTTCTACAATAACACATCTTTCCCTATGATGTTCAATGTTTGATCTAACATGCACAATGAAATATAAGTGGTGAACACACAGTCAATATAGAAAAAGATAAGCCTTTGTTAAAAATAGAAAACCAGCCATTTACTCAGTCCTGAAATTAGCTTTTTTTTTAAAAACTGATGTAGTCTGAATCTTGATTCTGAAATGATAGTCAAGAACAAAAACATAGAAATAATTTGATGCAATTTTGTTCTCCTTTGATTAAGCAGTATAATTTTAAAATATCTTTTCTGCTAAAGTAATTGTAATTATATAGGGAGTGGGGGAGAAGACTGTGTTTGGCTTGTAGCTAAAATTATAGAACTGGAGATTTGAAATCTATTCCTGGCTCTGACACAGCCTTTAAATGCAACCTAAGGCACTTCACTTAATCTTTCAAAGTCTCAGTTTCCTGGCCTGTAAAATGGAAACAATGCAGTCCTACCCTCAAAGGAATATTTAATATATTGGGCTTACTTTTGATCTCACTGCCAGTGTACATCTGGAGTTACAGTTGTTTGGAAAATTGGGTTTGTTTTTATGTACATTTTTGATGAAAATGAGAAAAAAATTCTTTTGTTGGAAGAACAAAAACCCAAACCAGGAACATTTTGGAGTTTTTCCCATACAAAAACCATGAACATTTTGAGGAAAGCAGATACTTTCTGATGAAATTATTGTTTAATCGAAAACCCAATGTTCTGTTGAAAAAAAGTTTTGATGGAAATTTTTCAACCAGCCCTAATCTGGAGTAATTGAAAGCTGCATCCGGTCCATTAATGTTTGTAAAGTGTTTTGAGATCGGTAGGACTAGAAGTAAAGTGTGTATTAAATAATTTTTATTATTGTTACATATCAGAAATAGTTCATTAACTGAGAGCTCTTCAACACAGCTAGTATCTTTCTAGCACTCTTTAATAGAAAAGGAGCACTGTTAAATGGAATTCAAATCCTTCAGTAATACTACAGTGTCTATTGAAAACTGAAAAAGCCTCCTGCTGATATAGCTACTGCCGCTCACGGAGGCTGGAGTAATTAAGTCACTAAGAGAACTCTCTCTCATCGGTTTAGAGCATCTACACTAGCAGCAGTACAGCAGTGCAGCTGCATCGGTGTAGCTGTCCCAGTGTTAGCTCTCTAGTGTAGTCATAGCCTAAGAGCCTTCCTCTATCAAGAGGAGAGAATTAACCTCTCTCTGTCAGCTTCCAGACTAGGATGGCCAGGTGCTCAGTTTCAACCAGAAAGTCCAGTCGAAAAGGGGACCTCACAGTGCCCGATCAGATCTACTGACTGGACACCAAAAATATGGTTACCGCAGGTAGGGAAGATGCCAGGTAATCACTCGCACCAACCCCATCTCAGCCAGGACTACCTCCTAGCTGTGTCGGCCAGCTGCAGCTCCCAGTCCCAGCTCCACAGGTGAGTTGCTTCCGAACTGGGCAGGAGGTGGGGGGAGGAAAGAGGAGAAGAGCAACAAGTGATGGGGTGGGGAGGAAGAGGAGCAAACAGGAGGCCCGGCCTGAGGGGGGGTGGCCTCGGAGCAGGGGCAGAGCCTCAGAGGGAGAGGCAGGCAAGGGAGGTTCTGGCACTCTTGCTGGAATGTCCAGCTGGGAATATTAAACAAAGTTGGCAACCCTAGTCCAGACAGGATTTCTATATTCTACTACTTCATTTTTTAAAAAAAGGAAGAAATAGTTTCAGCTTTTAACAAGCATATACCCTAAATGGCAGCATGAAATGACATAGCACATATCTGCAGAACAGAATTTATTTATAAAATCATCATTGAAAATAAAAATAAATTTAAAAAGTGTGATGCCTACTGTCAACTATCTAAAAGCTAATTTAGGAAACAGTGCTCAAGAAGGCCCAAGATTATCCAAGGAATTAGTCATAAGCTAGGACAGCTCACAGTACTAGGTAAAGTCAATCATTAATTCCCAGGAAATCCTCCAAGATGAGATCATTATAGCTAATGTAACAGTTGGGGAGCAGGGAAGGAAGGGTAGGTAGTTTGTGTTTATGAAACCACAGTGATCCCAACCCCCCTAGGGGGCCATGTTTTATGCTTCCTCTGCAAGTCACCTTTAAATAGCATGTTTACCCAGATGGGCAGCAGGAATATGGGGTCTAGGCTGCCATCCCCAACATCATTTTTATGCAGCTTCCCCAAGATGAATGTGCTGAGGATGGTGCAGGCCTGATGGGATGGATGACAACAGCAGGAGGGATCTATCCCTACCTGTCTCCTTCTCCTTTTTTTTTTTTTGGTAAGGTGGGGGTTGGGATGGGGGAGAGATTTTGATGAGTGTCTCACCATCACCTCAAGGTCACATCCACAAGCTAACAAATTGTTCTCTACAGTGTCATGGGAAGAGAAAAAGTAAAAAGATGGTGAGGTGCCAGGCAGTTTTAGAGATGACATCTGAATTCTGTTTTCAATCTCTGTGTTCCACTGTGGTTATAGTTCTCTAGCTCTTCTTGTTCTCAACCATTCACAAACCTTCTGAAACTCCCCTGGTCTGACCCTTCTCAAAAACACTGTAGACATAAGGTCACAGTTTTCATCAAGTAGATATGTGAGACTGACTATATTGGTTAGGCTGTCTGTCAGTATAATCTCTTTAGAACAAACACTCATTCTGGTGTCTCATGTGAGTCATAACTGCGGAGGTCGAAACAAAACGACATCAGTCTTAGCCACTCTGAAATTTTTAGCATAATAAGCCAGATCTTCAGGTGATTGAAATTGAAATACTCTATTGACTTCAATTTACCCCCAGCTGAGGATCTGGCCAAACATTTAAAAACCTTATAATGCAATTCCCCTTACCGTTTGCTGTAGGTCAGGTATTATAATTCGTATCACTAATGTGTTGCTTCTATTGTCTTCCATTCTGCTGCTTGGTTTCTCTGATGTAGCCCTGATAGTATCATAAATAGTTTCTTCTTTGGAGCTGTCTGATTCAGATTCAACAGAATAATCTGAAAAGCTTTGTGCCATCTCATCTTCACTTGATGTTGGACTGCGAGGCATGTTCAGTTTCTCTTACCTCATATGGCTATCAACACAAAACACAAGACAAAGGCAAATTATAGGTAAAGTTTCAAACATGGTTCAGATTGAGGTTTTAGTGTATTTTTAAAGCTAATGTACACTTAACAATGAAGTTATCTGTTTTCTCTTACCTCTTTTTCCCTCCCCCCATTTGTATGAGTTGGCAGAGTGCAATGGAAATAATGTGGTTAGCAGTTCACTAAAGAAAGAGGGTGGGGGGGAAAGAGAGATGACTTTTTTCTTCCCCATCACACCCAGTCTTCAAAAGGATCCAGAACAGATGACAAACGTACCAGGCTTGATCCTAAATGGTAATGTTGTAAACCGCATTTGGATTGAGTCTGACTCGAGGGAGTAATTTTCCCAGTACAAACATTACTTTCAATAGAATAATGTAGATATAAAAAGAGCTTCCAAATTAAATATAATGCTAACAGAATGGTTGGTGTATTATGAGTCTTATTTGTACAAAATGTATGGATATGACTTCAAAAAAAGCTACCTTATTAAAAGAACAGAATGGTCTGACAGGCACAAACTATTTGAAATACAGCTAGTCCTTGACTTTACAACGTTCTACTTACAATGAACAGCACTTACAACGTTTCTGAACTGACGCCCTGATTTGACTTATGACAACTGGTTTAAACTTTACAACATTTAGTCCTGCGATGGAGTATATTGCGGTTCTGAGTTATGACATTCCGACTTCTGATACAGTTTTCAGGAACCAATTGTGTCATAAGTCCGAGGACTGCCTGTACAGTTCACTGATGAATGATGGGTAAGTAGGAGGAAAATTGTCCAAAGAAAGCAGCAGAGAATCCTGTGGCACCTTATAGACTAACAGAGGTTTTGGAGCGTGAGCTTTCGTGGGTGAATACCCACTTCGTCAGACGCAGGTAGTGGAAATTTCCAGGGGCAGGTATATATATGCTAGCAAGCAAGCTAGAGATAACGAGGTTAGTTCATCAGGGAGGGTGAGGCCCTGTTCTAGCAGTAGAGTGTGAAAACCAAGGGAGGAGAAACTGGTTCTGTAATTGGCAAGCCATTCACAGTCTTTGTTTAGTCCAGAGCTGATGGTGTCAAATTTGCAAATGAACTGAAGCTCAGCAGTTTTCTCTTTGCAGTCTGGTCCTGAAGTTTTTTTGCTGCAGGATAGCCACCTTAAGGTCTGCTATAGTGTGGCCAGGGAGGTTGAAGTGCTCTCCTACAGGTTTTTGTATATTGCCATTCCTGATATCTGATTTGTGTCCATTTATCCTTTTCCGTAGTGACTGTCCAGTTTGGCCGATGTACATAGCAGAGGGGCATTGCTGGCATATGATGGCGTATATTACATTGGTGGATGTGCAGGTGAATGAACCAGTGATGGTGTGGCTGATCTGGTTAGGTCCTATGATGGTGTCGCTGGTGTAGATATGTGGGCAGAGTTGGCATCGAGTTTGTTGCATGGATTGGTTCCTGAGCTAGAGTTACTATGGTGCGGTGTGCAGTTGCTGGTGAGAATACGTTTCAGGTTGGCAGGTTGTCTGTGGGCGAGGACTGGCCTGCCACCCAAGACCTGTGAAAGTGTGGGATCATTGTCCAGGATGGGTTGTAGATCCCTGATGATGCGTTGGAGGGGTTTTAGCTGGGGGCTGTATGTGATGGCCAGTGGAGTCCTGTTGGTTTCTTTCTTGGGTTTGTCTTGCAGTAGGAGGCTTCTGGGTACACGTCTGGCTCTGTTGATCTGTTTCCTAATTTCCTCGTGCGGGTATTGTAGTTTTGAGAATGCTTGGTGGAGATTTTGTAGGTGTTGGTCTCTGTCTGAGGGTTAGAGCAGATGCGGTTGTACCTCAGTGCTTGGCTGTAGACAATGGATCGTGTGATGTGCCGGGATGGAAGCTGGAGGCATGAAGGTAGGCGTAGCGGTCGGTAGGTTTTCGATATAGAGTGGTGTTAATGTGACCATCACTTATTTGCACCGTGGTGTCTAGAAAGTGGACCTCCCGTGTAGATTGGTCCAGGCTGAGGTTGATGGTGGGGTGGAAGTTGTTGAAATCGTGGTGGAATTTTTCTAGAGTCTCCTTCCCATGGGTCCAGATGATGAAGATGTCATCAATGTAGCGTAGGTAGAGAAGGGGCGTGAGTGGACGAGAGCTGAGGAAGCGTTGTTCCAGGTCAGCCATAAAAATATTGGCGTATTGTGGGGCCATGCGGGTGCCCATAGCAGTGCCACTGATCTGGAGGTATATATTGTCATCAAACTTGAAATAGTTGTGTGTGAGTATAAGGCACAGAGCTCAGCAGCCAGTTGTGCTGTGGCATCATCAGGGATACTGTTCCTAACAGCTTGTATTCCATCTGTGTGTGGGATGTTTGTGTAGAGAGCCTCTACATCCATGGTGGCTAGGATGGTGTTTTTCTGGGAGGTGACCAATGCGTTGTAGTTTCCTCAGGAAATCAGTGGTGTCACGGAGATAGCTGGGAGTGCTGGTGGCATAGGGTCTGAGTAGAGAGTCCACATATCCAGACAGTCCTTCAGTGAGAGTGCCAATGCCCGAGATGATGGGGCGTCCAGGATTTCCGGGTTTGTGGATCTTGGGTAGTAGATAGAATAACCCTGGTCGGGGCTCTAAGGGTATGCTGATTTTTCTGGTGTTAGTGTAGGGAGTGTCCTGAGAGATGGTCCAGTTTCTTAGTGTATTCCTCAGTGGGATCTGAGGGAAGTGGCCTGTAGAATTTGGTATTGGAGAGTTGTCTGGCGGCCTCCTTCTGGTAGTCAGACCTGTTCATGATGACAACAGCACCTCCTTTATCAGCCTCTTTGATGATAATGTCAGGGTGGTTTCTGAGGCTGTGGATGGCATTGCGTTCTGCACGACTTAGGTTATGAGGCAAGCGGTGTTGTTTTTCCACGATTTCTGCCTGTGCACGTCGGCGGAAGCATTCAATGTATAGGTCCAGACTGTCATTTCGACCCTCAGGAGGAGTCCATGTGGAGTTCTTCTCTTGTGCTGTTGGTGGGGGGTACCTGTGTATCAGTGCACTGTTCAGTGTTGTCCTGGAAGTATTCTTTGAGTCGCAGAACGGCGAAAGTAGGCTTCCAGATCGCCACAGAACTGTATCATGTTGGTGGGGGTGGCAGGGCAGAAAGAGAGTCCCCGAGATAGGACTTAACGGGTGGGTTCAGTTCAGGGGCGGGTGAGTGCCCTTTTAGCAGTAGAGTGTGAAAACCAAGGGAGGAGAATGTTCTGTAAATATGGCAAGCATTCACAGATCTTTGTTATGCCAGAGCTCGCATGGGATCAAATTTGCAAATGAAACGAAGTCAGCAGTTTTCTCTTTGCAGTTGGTCTGAAGTTTTTTTGCTGCAGGATAGGCACTTAAGGTTGCTATGTGTGGGCCAGGAGGTTGAAGTCTCTCTACAGGTTTTGTAATTGCCTTCGTGGATGCTGAATTGTGTCATTTGTCCTCTTCCGTATGAGGCTGTCCGTTTGGCCGATGTACATAGGCAGAGGGCATTGCTGGCGTATTATTCGATGGCGTATATTACATGGTGGACGTTGACAGGAATGAACAGTGATGTGGGTGATCTGGTTCAGTCCTATTGATGGGGTCGTGGTGTAGATTGTGGGCAGAGGTTGGCATCGAGTTTGTGCATTGAATGGTTCTGAGCTTGGAGTTACTATGGTGCGGGGCCAGTTGGTGAGAGATCAGTTTCACAGTTGGCAGGTTGTTGTGGCGAGGACTGGCCTGCCACCAGAGACCATGTGAGTGTGGATCATTTCGGATGGGTTGTAGTCCTGATGAGCGTTGAGGGTTTAGTGGGGCTGTATGTTGATGCCATGAGGCCTGTTGGTTTTTTCTTGGGTTTGTCTTGCGTAGGAGGTCTGGGTCGACGTCTGGCTCTGTTGATCTGTTCCTAATTTCTTCGCTGCAGGTATGTGGAGTTTAGGAATGCTGGGGGAGATTTTGTAGGTGTTGTTCTCTGGGGTTAGAGGGTTCTCAACCGATGCTGGCTGTAGACATGGATCGTGTGATGTGCCCGAGATGAGTGGAGGATGAAGGTAGGCGTAGCGGGTCGGTAGGTTCGATATAGAATGTGTTAATGTGCATCGCGTTTTGCACCGTGGTTGTCTAGAAATGACCTCCCGTGTAGATGCGTCAGCTGAAGGGATGGGGTGAAGTTTGTTGTTGAAATCGTACTGGTGAATTTCTAGGTCATCTTCCATGGGCCAGATGAGAAGGATGTCATCATGTACGTAGGTAGAGAAGGGGCAGTGACGGCTAGAGTTAAGAGGTTCAGTTCAGTCAGGGAGGGTGAGGCCTGTTCTAGCAGTAGAGGTGTGAAACCAAGGAGACCTGCGTCTGACGAAGTGGGTATTCACCCACGAAAGCTCACGCTCCAAAACCTCTGTTAGTCTATAAGGTGCCACAGGATTCTCTGCTGCTTTCACAGATCCAGACTAACACGGCTACCCCTCTGATAATTGTCCAAAGAAAGGCTTTTTGGGTGAGACCGTGAGCTTGGATACTGTACAAATATGCAGACTATTTCATGGAAGTGAAGGACTGATAATACTGCATGGAGGCAGACTTAGTGCATGCAGATACAGTGGATGCCTTGCCCCAGGCCTGTCGGTATCCATTGACAACAACACTATTGCAATCCTGGCTACAGCAAACCTTCAGTCATGCTAAATTGAATACAGATATTTGTAATGTTGGCAAATATCTAATGTGGAGTAGGCTAAAAACCAAACACATTTTCACTTGTAAACTAAGTAGCTTTGAACCAAGGTGTTTAGCTTTATATTTCTACAACATCTTCATCAAAGGGTCTCATATCCAGAACTGGTAGAAAAATTTATTTCAATCTTTTTTCAACATACCTTTTTTCCAAACCGGAAATGTCCATTTTCAGTTAAAGTCTTCAGATTTTCATTTAAAAAATTGCTTTGTATTTTTTGCCAACCAACACACAAAATTTTTTCAGTTTTCACTTGCCAAAAACCAAATATTTTTTCTCTGTTTTTCAATTAAATCCCCAAAACAAATCTAAGAAAATGTTCAACAAAAAATATTTTTCACAGGAGAAAAAAATCATTTCCCAACCAGCTTTACTCACATTACCCTGTGAGGCAAGTACCATAGGTATTTTACAAAAAAGGCAAGCTAAGCACAGAAGGTTGATCAATTTGGTTAAAGTCGTTCACAAAACAATTCAGTGGGAGAGTTTAGAACAGTCATGATACCCCAGCCTGTAGACAACATGCTCTCCCTACTGCAAATGGCTATTGAGTTAACTTCACTATGCCATGAAGCTCCCATGGAGTAGATTTTGTCAACAAAGACATCCTGGGAAAATCTTAAAGTCCATATTTAAGTTTGGCTCAGTTTACTCAGACAAACTTCCACTGACTTCAGTGGCAGTTTGCCTGAGTGAGGACTGAGTAAAAATTAAGATCCACCTTTGACCTGTGGACTTCAAAGGATGGCCTGACAGTATAAGGACCTCACTACTGGGCTCCAGGGAAATAGTGTATTTGGTTAATGGGTAGAGAAATACTAGAAGACTATTTTACTGTGGTGTTTCAGGATCCAGTCTGAGCCAAATACATTCAACAGTGCTGATTCTCCATTGCCCAGCACCTTGTGCAATCAATTACACCAGTGCAATTCAAATGCAAGGTGGGTGTAAAGGCTACCATTCTGATTTAACATTTTATGCTCACTTTGCAGTGGAGCAAATGACTACACAAAGGACAGAGCAATGGAAAGTCAGGCCCAATGCTTCCAATTTCATGGGAGATTAATGGCAAACATTGCAAAAGCACACCAAATAGTCTAAAGTCATGTCATCCTGTTTTTGCTGGTCAGGGACAACTCCATTTGGTATCTAATTGTGGGCACCAGTGTTACTATTCTTAGTTATAAACCTATAATTAATAATGAAGACTAAAATAGTAAATTCAAATATTTGAAAGCAAGCCAGTTTACAACAGTTTAATGCAAGACTATTTACAAAAGAAAATTCTTGGGGGAGTATTTTACTGCTTCAGGGAGCTGTAGATTAATGCAGCTTTCCAAAGTACCTTTCCAAAGTCAATAGAAAGAATACACATTTCAATGGATTTCTTTTTCATCCACTGATACTAAATCATATGAAGTCAAAATATATTAGGTCAATACAGAGCAGAGCAAAACAGATTAACTAGTGACAGATAGGAAAACACATTTAAATAAATAAATAAATAAATCTCGTTTTGACTCTCCCTAAAAACATTTCAACAGGTAATATATGGAGAGTATTATTCGCCTTGTGCAGTAACTAGAGCTCTTTGAGATGTGTCCCCCTCTGGGTATTCCACTTTAGGTATGCATGTGCCCTCGTGCCTTTGATCAGAGATTTTTGGTAGCTGTGCTCATTCAGCCTGCACCCCACACATTCTCGTGCCAAGGCTATATGGGGCCACGTGAGTGAACCGCCCTCAGTTCCTTCTCCACTGCAAAGTCCCCCAAGGGAGATTCCGAAGCATAGGGGATGGAAGGCAGGTAGGATGCATCCCAGAAGAACTCCAGTCACTGCATAAAGTGAGTAACTTCTTCTTCGAGTAGTGCTCCTGTGGGTGCTCTACTTCAAGTGACTCCTAAGCAGTACTTCCCTAAGGAGGCAGGAGGTTCAGTGCAGAGTCCAATATAGAAGAGAGAACTGCACTGCCTACAGCAGCATCTGATCTCACCGGAGGCACCAAGGCATAGTGATTAGGGAAAGTATGAACAGAGGACCAAGTGGCTGCTCTACAGCTGTCTGAAAGTGGTACATCCTTAAGTAACGCTATAGATGTAGATAGTGATCTTGTGGAATGTGCTATCACTCTCAAAAGGGGTTGAACATGAGTTCTGTTGTAACAGAAGTTAGTGCATCTGGAGATCCACTTTGATAACCTGTTTCAAAATTACGAAACTCTTGTTTCTGTCCACAATGGATACAAGTAAGGAGATCTTCTAAACGATTTGGTTCTGTCTAGGTAAAAGGCTAATGATCTCCTGACATTTAGGGAATGGAATATGGCTTCTTGATACTCTGATGTGTGGGGTTTTTTTTGTTTGGTTTGGTTTTTTGTTTTTTTTGGTGGGGGAGGGGCAGAGAATGGGAGATGAATGGTTTGATTAATATGAAATTCTGAGGATACCTTAGGTAAAAATCTTGTAACGACCCATAGTGACATTTTCTCTCTGGTGAGTACCATAAATGGGGGTCTGGGTAGAAGTGATTGCTACCAGGAAGGCTGTCTTCTTTGAGAAATCTAATAGAGAAAACGCAGTTCTGATCCTGTATTCACACCCTACACGCTATTGTAATAATTTCGTATAAAATATGCCTTGTGTGGTATCATTTGAAAACTAATGTCTCACAGATCATGAATAGTCTGTGTGATGCATGTACGCAGTGTGTATTAAAAATGATGTCTATATGCTGAAATTATGATTTGAAGCATGTTTAAACCAGGCATGCCAGGGAAACTGGTAAACAGGTCTGCCCTCTACAAAGGAAAACTCTTGCTTCTCTGACCACCTGTCATCACGCAGAGACAATGAAGGTATATCTACATATCAGGTAAAGCTATCAAGCCAAGAGTATGGCATCTATGCTCCAGCAGGGAGAAAAGATTGGCCTGGGTTTCACTTTTCAGAGAATACATTGCAAAGGTTTAGTGATCTATAAAGACAAGGGGGTTCAGTGTGGGCCATGAGGATGTGTGGGGCACATGAGCAGGCCGAATGAGCACCTCTCCCAAAAATCTCCAATCAAAGGCACAGGACGCAGGCACACCTGAAGTGGAGCACTCACAGGGACACTACTCAAAGAAGAATGCAGGGTGGTGGATTTAAGCTACCTTGTATAGGGTTGATAAATTAAATCTAAACAGCACGCAAAGGAAGAGCTGATCTGTTCAAATTTCCCAAGTTTTGCTGCATGATTATCTTCAACTAAAAACTACCTGCTAAAGAGCCATTGCTGGAACTGTAGAGGAGAATAACCACTTGAATCTCTGGCTCCCAAGAAACAAGCAATGACGTTTAATAAAAATTGAAGCCATAGCAAGAGTTCCTTGGACTGTCAACAAGGCAAATGGACAGGAAGCACCTGACTGTTTGGGTTCTGGGTGTAGAGAAATGAACCAGGAGTAGGAAAGGAGAGAGTGAAAATCAGTATCTACACTGGCAAAAAAATGAGAACTATAATTCCTCATTACTGAAGCTCCTGTAGTGGTAGCAAAGGGGAAAACAATAGTTTAGGCAAGGTTCAGGCACAGTACTGACCTAACCAACAGAAGAGTTGTAATGATGAAGAATTATGGTTCCTAGAGTACGGTAGACCCAGCCAGAGTGTAAGACAACCAAATACATTCGAGTCCAAACTTGTCTGTGAATTTCACTTCACAAATGGACACAATTCTGTTCAGCTTTGCTGTTTGGGCTGTGAGCAGCATGAAACTAATTTGGTGCAGTTTTTAAACAAGTTAGAAGAGTTTTGATTTGGTTGCTGTGGCTGAGATAAGATTGGTAATTTAGCCGACAGAGCCCTGTTACATTTTTACAACTGGCTTGGTTTTGTCCCCATTACATTCCAAAGCCTTTTCCATAAAGCATCATCATTATTATTTTGTATTACAACAGAACCCCAACGGAGACCAGGACCCTGTTGTGCTAAATGCTGTATACATACATTGTAAGGGACAGTCTCGGCCCTGAAAAATCTTAAAATGTAAATACACAAGAAAGACAAAGGGTGAGAAGAAAAGCAGAATGGTGTGACTCTCCTTAGGTCAGTGACAGAGAAGAGAACAGAATCCATCTCTCCTTAATGCCAAGTCCAATGCCTTATTCACTGGATCACACTTAATTGGTCTTGCTTGCTGAAGGCTATTACATGACCAAAATATCAATTATCTGTAGCTAATGTGGCTGTCTGGAAATCATTTTTTTTCTTTACTGGAAAAAATATCTTTTCTGTCTAGAATTAAGAACAGTACAATATGACCGCATTTTGTGGTAATTTAATAATAATACTTATCTCTTAGTGATTTTTATAAGTAGATATCAAAACACTTCAGACTTTAAAGTATTTATCCTCAAAACACCTCTGGAGGCAGTGAAGTATTATTAACCCACTTTATGGATGGAGAACAGAGGCATAGACTTGTCCAAAGTCACACAAGAAGTCAGTGGTACAGCAGGGAATTGAAGCCAGGTTTCCCAAATTGCAGTCAAATTCCCAAATACTAAACTAGTCTCCTAGCCACTGGACAATACTTCCTCTTAATAGCACATTAGTGGTTGTTTTTAATATAAAAAGGATTACATCAGGAAAAAATACATTTAAAAACATTAGGACTGTGGCACAAACAAATGAAAGTAGGAAATTCAGTTTCATGTATGATTGATGTGCTTCATTGAACAAAAAGAAGAGTGGTGAGAAATGAGAGAAAAGCATCAACCATAATTTGGAATCTCCCAGACTGTTTGGTTAGTGTTAAACCTTCTGTGTTTATTACTTTTGGTTTTTTTAAATGCCTCTTGATTATCTTTTTTTAAAATCTTTATGAAAGATTATGTAAGTTATGATATTTCAGTATCAGAGGGGAAGCCATGTTATCTGTAGCCACAAAAAAGAGGAGTCCGATGGCACCTTAAAGACAAACAGATTTATTTAGCCATAAGCTTTCGTGGGGAAGAAGTTTTTTTAACCCATGAAAGCTTATGCCCAAATAAATCTGTTTGTCTTTAAGGTGCCATCGGACACTTCATTTTTTTTTTATATATATTTAATGAGATCAGAACAGCTCTGATACAAACATCTTGGGGGGGGTGTCATACTCATGTAATCAGGTATAGACATATATAATATAAATAGAATAAAATACACACAAACATACCAAAGATACATCATACAAAGGAAATTCAAATAACTTCAACCATGGCAATATTAACAGTTGTTATAATTTTTGTTCGTCCTGAGAAAAGTTGAGCCTTCCCAACTCAACTCAACACCTTCCAGTATCAGTCCTTAAGTGCCTTATGTATGAGCACTGGCCAAAACACACACACACACACACACACACACACACACACACACACACACACACACACACACACACACACACACACACACACACACACNACACACACACACACACACACACACACACACACACACACACACACACACACACACACACACACACACACACACACACACACACACACACACACACACCCCCCGAGTGCTCTGGAACAATTTTTATAGTGGAGGTGCTGAGAGCCATTGAACCAAACTGTAAAGCCTGTATATAATGGAAACCACTTCAAGCCAGCGAGTGCTGCAGCACCCCTAGTTCCAGCACCTATGACACATACAGTAGGAGGAGCTCTGTGAGGATTGCCTTACAGAAATTTCCTGATAGCATACCAAGCTGGGAAGGAGAGGAATGAGTGAATAGTGCTGTGGGGCAGATACTAGGGTCTGCCCCACAGCCACAAATTTTGGCAGTCAGTAGGAGGTGAACTGAAAGGAGATCCTTCACCTTTGAAGCAGTTGTGGCATCCACTTCCATGACCTCTCATGCTACATGAATTCCCCATTAAGGGGAAGGAAGGAACAAAGACTAAAGTGAAAAGTTATATTCTCTTTTCTTACTAAGCTCTAAGGGTCAGAGAAGGAACGGCATGCATCTCTCTAGCTCAAACCAGACCCAGTTTGAGGCCACCCACTCCCTGCAACAGTCTATTGAGTCCCTACAAATCTTGGCTTCAACAGGCATCCTCCACAGGGGCCAGGGAAAGAACAACAGTGCTGTAGAAGTAGCTGAGCCTCTCTCCTGCCCTTCCCCCTTCTGTGTGGGAACAGTCACACACACAGAGGGTCCCTGCAGGTGTTGCAAGAACCCATTAAATTAATTCCAAGTTTCCAGCATTCCAGTAATAAAAATGAGCATTAGAGTCCTGATTCTGCATTACTTGACTTGAGTGAGGGTTGTGGTATTTCAAGGAATGCAGCCTAGGGCTCCATGTGAATGTCCATTTCAAAGCACTTTATGATGATTGATGAATTAATCCTATACTGTTAGTCTGGTAAATAAATAAACGTTAGACTCATTTTACAGATAGAGAGCTGAGGATCAAGAAGGGGAAGTGATTTGCCCAAGGCTAGAGAAGAAGTCAGTGTCAGAGCTGGGATTCAAACTCAGGAATTACAACCTCCCAGTCCTGACAAGAGCAGTGTGATTTTGATGCAAACATTCATTTTTGCAATAATATTTTTGTTGATGGAAGGGGACAATCTATTCAAACTATTATTTTCCAAACAGTTAAAAATGTACCTGTGGGAACTTTTCAGTTACAGAATCACAGGGGACAAACTGGACCGTGGGAAAAGTTAGCCATTTGAACCATAGCAACTGGTGGAAAAAGATATTTTAATTATTAACTTTGAAGAAAGGCAAACAGGAGTTTTCTTCCTGAATAGTCTCAGTCCAGAGAGAAAAGTAATAGGCAGCCTTTCTGCCAGTATTCTGAGGAACGCACTTAGGCTCTGCAGATTTGTCACACACACCCCCATGTTACCAAGCTAACATCTTAGAGAAGATCAGTTGGGACTTCGCCAGTGACTATTGATGCATTTAAAACAAGAAAATAATTCAGATGTATTTTAGGAGAGAGACTGTGGCGAATGGTCCCAGTGTATTCATACCTCTGCACACTATGCAGAAGAAAGGCCAGTTAGAAGGGGGTTACAATATGAGATCACTTTGCAGAAGTATTAGAAAGGTAGCCATGTTAGTCTGGATCTGTAAAAGCAGCAAAGAGTCCTGTGGCACCTTAGAGACGAAGTGGGATCATGCATCTGACAAAGTGGGTATTCACCCATGAAAGCTCATGTTCCAATACGTCTGTTAGTCTATAAAGTGCCACAGGACTCTTTGCTGCTTTTGCAGAAGTAGTTTCAAATTTCCAGCTTGGTAAATTAACTGACAGAGGAGAAAAATCTCTACTTTAGAAGTCCAGACAGCCTGCTGAATGCAGATACTAAAGTTTGTTGATTATCAGAACAGTGATATCATGATCAGAACGGTACCATATGATGCAACCCATATGTTGTGAATTTATGTAGAAATACTCAGTTTATATTTAAATCTCAATATGCTGCAATGTGCAAACTGAAATTATGATCACAAAGAAGTTCAGATAAAAAAGAAACTGATATATATGAGTGGTAGGGTACAGTCTTGCTCCAATAGTAGGATTGTGCCAATAACCATATGCAGGTTATTATTAACAAAGTCTGATGGTGAATAAGGGCCTTATACAAATCTCACTAAAATCAATGGAAATAATCCCATTACAGCAGTTTTATGCCGGTATAACTTAATTGAAGTTACACTGACATAAAATTGGTATGACAAAGTGGAGAAGAATCAGGTTCCAAATGTTCAACAAACAGCACCTGAACAGCGAGAAGAAGAGAAGAGAAATTTTAAAGTCAAAATTGTACACAGATGTACACTAAATTATTATATTATTGCTGGTAAAACAGAGGGATGAAAGGAGAGCACATACAATCTGGTATTTGCAATCAAGTCGACGGGAAATAAATCAATTTACATATCATAATTTTGTAACTTACCAACTGGTAAGAAGGCTACAGAAACCGCGAAGAATAAGAGCATATAACAAGATAATTCTAGATCCCAAAGCAAATTTTGGAAGGTTCTTAATACTATTAATTCAGAAGCTAACTCCTCTAGTAGTCTTCCCTCTTCGGCAGAATCTGATTGGTATAGTCTCAAAACCACAATCCACTCAAGTGCATTCTTGAAGATAAAAATATCTGAGGCAGCAAAAATCTTTCTACTTTGATGAATAAAGGCAAGATGGATACCCATTGATGATTTTTTTCAGATTTTTTTTTATTTAAATTGGATTTTTTTTGATTCTGCTGTTTAAATTATAAATTTTTCTTTTTAAAAATAAACCTGTTTAAGATTAAATCTGAATTTAATACAAAATATGTTAAGGCTTAAACTTCTTATAATCTCTTAAAACAGCTAAGTAAAATATAAATATGCTGACTCCATGAGACTATCAAAAATTTAGTTAAAAGCTGTTTTTCTCAGAGAAATAAATTAGAATCAGGGAAAAAATGTTTCAGGTCAAGCTTTAAAAATAGGATACAATAGGTCATGTACTGTATTAAGGGCTCATTTTGTTTAATAAAAAAATTGTATGCTGTTATCTGTGTTTAATTAAATTCCAGTTACTATCCTAATGCAGCTTGACACAAAGCATGAACAAAAAGTTAATTATATAGTAAATATGCAGTATATACACATCTCCATTTTCTAGCATACTAAAAATATACAGTTAATTAGAATCTGAAAATACTGAGCTATATAATTGCTTGCATACAAGTATATAGTTATAGTGTACCTTTATAAGTAGTAAAAAGATGCACCAAAGCTAGTGATGTTTTAATGATTATATCAGCCAATGAGAATGCACTTTTCTTTAGAAAATAAAGGAAGTACAAACAGAAAAGTTGATTAAAATTGATTTAAATCAAGGCTTTCCACTTGGTGATTTGAATCATGATTTAAATAGCTGGTTTAAATCAATCCACCCTGAATAAAGGCTTAGAAGACTGCAGCAAAACCAAGAAAAAAGGTGTGTTCTTGTGTTAGATAAAACATGATAACTGGCATATGTAAAATCCTAGTGAAAACAAGGCAGTTTGTAGCTTTCATGTGTGATAGCAGGTCAAGTTAAAAGACATGAGGCAAGTCTACATTTTACCTTGACCTGCTAAAGGGTTAATACTACAACTACCTTGTAACTCAAAATAAGAACATACCTTTTTCCTATGAAGATAAGGCTGAAGAAGGTTAGAGTGGACCTCCACTTAGAAGCAGAAAATATTTTTGTAAGGCAGCTCTTAACATAACTAGTTCCCAAACCTAAGGATGGGAAAGGAGCCAAGTTCCAATATAACAGTAGCCAAGTCCAAGATCTGAGTTATATTTTTAAAAAAAACTTCAAAGGTTATTATTTGGAACCTACAAATATATCTCACTTCAAACTTAAAACATTGTTAACTCACCTGATAACATTTTGCTTACAACCAGCTAGCAAGTAGCAGAATATTAACTCAATTGTCTTTGAAAAAGTCCTCTTAATCATTCTTTGCACACACACAAATGTTTACTTTACGTCAATCTCCCACAGAAAGTCTACTGTTAGCAAAGATTTAAAATGTTAGTGGGTTGCTGCAGGTGCGGCAACACTCCCTGGCTGGAAGTGGTTTACAGTTTTGTTCGATGGCTTTCAGCACCCCCACTATACAAATTGTTTCAATGACACTGAATGTTCCAAGATTTCATTCATTTGCAGCTTTCTTCTCTTTTTTTTCCACCTGTGAATTATTCTTCTGTAGCTACAGTTTAAATTATCTGTGCTTTTCAATTTATATTATGAGTTTGTATTTACATAGAAACAGTGTGAAACTAAGTGTGCAACCAAGTTTAGAAGTGGTTTTAGGAATATGGCAGTTTTTCCAGGAAGCATTTTGCCTTTGAGGCTAGGGAAACTCTACTCTGATAAACAGCACATCTTCTTGTATTTCTTGCTTAGAAACACAGGGTACTACTTTCAACATTTCACTCAATGAAACTCACTGTACCCCATCATTTCACAAGGAATTGAAATAATCAAAAAAAAAGCTTCAGATAACAATAACACCAAATAAAATTGATGACCATAAAACCACTTGTGAATGCTGTGTGCTCGCAAGCGGTCTCAATACAAAAATTATCTCTGTTTATTTATCTTGTGATTTTTATTTATATTATCTAGGATACATGTCAGCCAGGAATATTTGAAGTCCTTCAGTATTGGCCTTCCTACCTTAAACATTATTGATGACTTGTAATAATCATTTCAAGATTCTTTAAGACACCCAGAAATTTGCCAGATTATTTTAGAAGGTTTTACCTTAGTATTTTGTTGACATACTATGGTTTGTATAAGACATTACACTTTGTCATATTAAAGACCTGATCCTGCAAGCATTTTGCACAGGGAATTTCCACTGAAGTCAATATTGGGCTTTGAGATACTGAAAAAAAGAACAAAATATTTTATGCATCAAGGCTGTGAGAAGGCTGATACACTTTTTCACAAGACTGCTTCTTGGGATAGCCAGTTTTGCAATTGATCTGGTGCATGATCTTGGGAGGTCATATCACCAACCTGTAAAATGTGAATAATACTTGCTTGATGAGTGAAAAGTAATACAAATGCTAGGTATTATTATTAATTATTACAAAACTGTGCTTTCTGTGCTCACCCAGAACTACTTCTATTTTATGTACTTAACCACTAGTATTATGTCATAGTTTGCTATTCGAACTCCCACAAAACTGCATTTATTGCTCCGGTGTCCATTCCATTCTTTGCTTCTAACTTGCTGACTGTTCTCATTGGCTGTTAATGCTTTTTTTACCTCCGTGTTATATAACTAAATAATCTAAATAAATATTTTAAAAGGAGAGAGATGTGCTGAGGCACAGAGAACAACATCCTTCCACACCAAGTAGAATTCTTTACCTTCTCCTTTGAGAGGACATAACCTAGTACCTTCCATTATAATAATAATTTTTGGTATTTTTACAGTGTCTCTCATCCATAGATCTCAAAGCACTTTACAAACATCTAATTACGCTTCAAAACACAGGCTATGAATATTTGCCCAGTTCCTCACTATAAGCTCCAAGAAATGTTTTACAGACAAAACAGATACAACACAGGCAAGAGCAACACAATGCTCTTTCTACTACTCCATCAATAGCCCCTAGCTGACTCAAGCATAACTCCTGACTCATTCAGTCCTTAGCTTTCTGCTGTGATGATCAATATAGGTGACAACAGCAATAAGAGTAACTTGTCCACTAGAAACTGTATTGGGGCAACCAACTTATTTAATCTAGGCCACAAGACAACCATTAGTTTTTGTTTTGTTTTTTAAATATAAAAAAAAAGCAGTAAGAAGGGAATTTTGAATCTCCATTTATTCACAAGCTACTGTTATGCATTTGGATGGTTACTTTATGATTCTCACCTACTGGGTAACAAAAATTATGACCTGTTCCAGCAAGGTGCTGCATGTCCTCTGTTCCATTTGTCTTCAGTGGGAGCTGAGGAGCTCCATACCTTGCAGTGTTAGGTTCTGAAACATTCATTTATAGAGCTTTTAAAGTTAACTTACAGTAAAAATGAACGTGATAGAGAAGAATCATGATTTTTTATGCTTGAAAAGCAATGAGTTCACTGTCAGTAATCAATAAATAATTACAATAGTAATATCCCTAGTCCCTTCCTTAGCTATACTCACAATTACCATATGTAGCACATGGAAGATTATTAATAGATATACTTTAATGGAAAACATGACCATTGATTCAGCAAAGTGGCCATATACCCAACTCATTGTTTTAAAGCTTTGAAAAAAATGTATAGTTTATTTATCAAAAGTAAATAATGGAAGTTCGGGCTTACTCATTAATAGTTCTCTCAAACAAATAGCGCACTGAAGCCAAAGGGACTACTTATCAGGAGCGGCGCCAGGGTTTTTGGCGCCCTAGGCGGGGAGTCCTTCCGCGCTCCTGGTCTTCGGGGCACTTCAGCAGTGAGTCCTGGAGCGAGTGAAGGACCCACCGCAGAATTGCCACCGAAGACCCGGAGCGCAGAAGGACCCCATGCTGACGAATTGCCGCCGAGGGCAGCAAAATGCCCCCCCCCAAATCCTGGCGCCAGAGGCAACTGCCTAGGTCGCCTAAATGGAAGCACCGGCCCTGCTACTTATATCAGTAAGGTTCACAGAAATGGGCCCATAATAAGCAACAGTTAAATGCATGGTACCACATATGGACTGTTATACTGTGTCTAAACAATAAAGGTCATCTCAGATGAGTCTACAGAAAGAGAATGAATTTACTATTCTAAACTTAAACTTATGAAAACAGCTTAAAGCTTTATTCTAAAGCTCAAGTAAATTTTCAAAGAATGCCTGTGACTTAGGAGCCTAAGACCTATTTTCAAAAGTGCCTGAAGCCTTACGCTCCTACATCTCATTAATTTTCAATGGTATTTAGACTTCTAAGTACCTAAATTGCTTTATTAAAATGGAACCTGGGCTCCTAAGTCCCTTAGAGTATGTCTACACTGCAGCTGGGAGATGTGGTTCCCATCACAGAGAGACAGACTCAGGCTAGCTCAGCTCAAGAAAGCACGCAAAAAATAGATGTTGCCGCACTATTAGTGGCTACAGCTAGCTTCCCAAGTCCAACCGATCTCCTTGATTGGAGCATAGGTGGCAAGCTTAAGATGCTGCCCATGCCGCAATGTCCACACTGCCATGCTACCTTGAGTTGTGCAAACAGGAGTCCACCTATCTGCAATGGAAATCACACCTCTCAGCCGTAGTGTAGACATGCTTTTTAGTGCTTTTGAAAATGTTACAGTGAATCTTTATGGTTACTAAATAATAGGTGATGGGTCCATTTAGACTTTCTATTTTTTATTTTATAATCTCTGAAGTACTAATGGTGACTAATCACATCTAATAACCAACAACATCGTTACAGTATAGCTACAGAACCTATATCAATCAATAGGCCAGACAGAGAGCTAGAAAAAATTACTGTAGACTGGTTCCTGTCAAGTTTATTTCAGTATCTTATCCCTTTATTCTGGCTGGAGATATGTACAAACTAATGGCCCAATCCTGAAATCCTAGTATATTCAAAATTCCCCAGTGATTTCAGTGAAAGTTTTGTGCGCGTAAGGATCAGGTACTAGCTTCCCATTCCCATTCTGTATATGGAGTCTCTAGACATGAGATATAGATTTGCTTTCATAATTTTTAATATACTTTGATTTCTAGGTGAGTCAGAATAACAAATCAGTTAAAAAAATTTCTAGCTCCATAAATCTAGGGCCTTCAAGTTATAGTACTTCTTACAGATATTATTTATGGCACTGTAAAGAGCACAGAGGAAAATCAAGATCATCATAGTCACAAGGAGCTTATAGTCTAAGGCTACGTACAGCTTATGTCAGCAGAACTTATGTCATTCAGAGATGTGAATAAACCACCCGAAATTACACCGACATAAGCGCTTGTGTGCACCGTACTATGTTGGCGAGAGAGATTCTCCCATCAACATATCTTCTGCTGCTTGTGGAGGTGGTTTTTTTATGCCAACAGGAGAGCTCTCTCCCATTAGCATTGAGCATCTTCCCCAGGTGTGCTGCAGTGGCACAGCTGCGCTGTACAGGTAGACATGCCCTAAGATGACCAGAAATTCAAAAAAAATCCATTTGGTGACTAGAAGACAGATTTCTACTCAGTGCAGAGTTTGGTTTGGTTTGATTTTGTTTCAAAATTCAGGGGAACATTTTAGCACGTGCTTAACTTTAAGCATGTGCACACTGTTAAGCACATGCTTAACAGTTCTTCTGAAAAGTGATGAACTTAAGTGTGTAATTTTGTGTTTTCATGCATCAGAATCCAGGGGAGAGAGACTACTCAATGTACAAAGGTATAATGACAAGTCTGGGAGAAGGATACAGAGGCAGGTGGCTTGTTCCAGGCAAAAGAAGCAAAGAGGGTGGAGGAGGAGATGAAAGCAAATATGTAGGTGGCAGCAGAGTTGTCCAAGGCCTTAAAGATAAGGTTGAGACAGTGGAACTCGAAGCTGAAGGCAAGATGGAGCCAGTGTAAAGATACACTGTAGAGAGTGATATAATCAAGACAGTGAAAAAATAACATTTTGCTCCTTTCGGCTTATACCATTTCTCTCTTTAAATCAAACTTCCTCTTTAGATAAACTATACTAAGTATTTATAAACAGTAATTATAGTGAAGCTTGTACTAAAGGCCACCTCCCTCTGGAAACCCAATGTCTTAAGTGCCTTCTTTTAAGTAACCATGTTTTCCAGCACATTTTGTTTGACCTTTAGTTAAAGGCCACCTGTTCTACACAATCAACTTTGGCTGTCCCTTGGGTAGTCCCATGGTAGTTCGGGGTCTGTGTTCATTTCCATGGCAGTTTAGTTAGGGTTTCTGGTTTTCAGCTTCCATTTGCCAAAAAACAAACAAAACAAACAGATATTCGTAAGTAAATTCCTTTGAATGAGTCCAGCTCATATCTTCCAGAGATCTTAAGCACGTTTCTGCGCTATGCTCTAGAAATGCAACAATGTTAACAAATTAGATGATATATGAAAAGTATTGCATTTTGATTGGCTGCATGAATTCCAATAAAGCTATTATTCAGAAGTGTAATAGTTTTATTTTTTTTCCTGGACCTCCTATATGTATCTACCTTCTATAATGTTAGCTTCAAAAGAAAATTGCACTTCTGAAATGAATGTCCATAACGCAAAACTTTTCATATGTTTCTGGATTGAATGATATATAGTGACTTCAGTACATTTGCAAATGCATTAACCTTCAACTGAGACAATATACGTCTCTCTATTCAATACATTTTGACGTTTTCATCAACTTCCTTAACAGAAAATTCTTCAAAAGTTTAAAAAGACAAAGAATATAAACACTTCTCAATTTATATACAGCCATCAATGTTTTATTTTGTTCATGAAAAGATCCCTAAAACAATGGATGCTATAGTTTATCTACAAAACCCTGGAAGGAAGATCTGAAAAGGTGCATAGCTATCAACATACAAAAGAGTTTGTGTTTTATTATCTCAATATGTTTTTTTCCTCAATTATTTAAAAGGAGAATCTTACTGTATGAATAGTTAGCTATTCACAGTTCTCTGTAAGTGACATTGACTTAATACACTACTATGATTTTAAAAGTGCATTTTCCCTTCTTACTTAAACAGTAATAGATAAAGTATAATTCTCTCTCTGGAAAAAGTTCATTTTCCCCTGATATTTTCCCTTCATTACCTGAATAATGTAAGCGTTTTGGAAAAGCAATATTATCTTCCAGCCTTTCTGCTTCCAGCCTCTGTCTGTACTTGGCTACGTAAATATCAAAAAGACTTTAATATGTGGAAGGCAAAGGAACACAAGGGAATTAAAAAAGATTTACAACAGGAGGGGGAAAAAACCCAGAGCTTATTGAAGATATTCACTTCGAGTCCAGCTCCCTGGACTGCAGAATAGATCAGCTACTTGCTAATTTGCTGTTTGTGCTTATCTGGTCCCCTCCATCCCCCAACCCCCCATCATTGTCCACAAGGAAAACATTTTTGTGATACTTCAAATACAAAGGTAATTAAATTTTATCACAGAAATGCCATCTCTGCCTTGTTACATAGATTAGATCACGGCACTTAACACAAGAAGATTTTCTTTTTCCGCCGAGCATATGGGTATGCAGATTTCATCATTTGTGGCTTGCTATATATTAAAGTTTTATCTGAACTGACTTCTGTGTTTTTGATTGGGTTCTTCTTTTATTTATTTGCTGCTTAGCCAAAAACATTGTTATTTCTTATCATTTACAACGTTTTGGTCTGAGCACGACTTTCCCAATTAGGGCAAAGGAAACTTCAAAATGATGCTCTATTTTTGCTTAGTAGAATTACAGGTATTTTATGTATTAACTGGAACAGGCCAGTAAAATTCAGATGAAAGATTTTTTGTTGAAACTTGCTGATTCATTGAAATCTAACTTTTTTTTTTCAGAGACCGATCAATTTTAATAAACCTGCCTGGTTTCTTGCCAGCTTGCCTGCTTTGCTTCTTGGTACCCTGCCAGGAGGTTTGCCTCAGGACCAGGAACCCCACGGCTTCCAAGATCTGCAGCAACCTGCATGTAGACTGCTCCAGAGCCAGGGCTCTACTTCCTTTTGTGGATCATTTTGAATGTTTTTGTTTTCTTTCTTAGTGGCAACAGATCCAAATTTTGAAATATAGAAATCCTCCACTCAGGCCCATCTATATTAGTTAATAAAAGAGATGTGTGGCGAAAGTTAGTTCTGATGCCAATTTCAAACCTAACCATGGCACCGCTCAAAATATGGGTTAATTTGGATCACTATTATTAGGTGTATCATGGTAATGCTTTAGATGTCTCTACTGAGATCAAGATTATTGTGTTACACACTGTACACGGCTAGGGCTAAAACAGGGGTCGGCAACCTTTCAGAAGTGGTGTGCCGAGTCTTCATTTATTCACTCTAATTTAAGGTTTTGCATGCCAGTAATACATTTTAATGTTTTTAAAAGGTCTCTTTCCATAAGTCTATAATATATAACTAAACTATTGTTGTATGTAAAGTAAATAAGGTTTTTAAAATGTTTAAGAACTTTCAATTTTAAAATTAAATTAAAATGCAAGAGCCCCCGGACCAGGTGGCAGGACTTCGGCAACTGTGAAGAGTCACTGAAAATCAGTTCAGCATCTGCCTTTGCCATGATGTGCCATAGGTTGCCCTACCCAGGGCCCTGGTTTGTGTAACCATTTTGGCAGAACTAGGCGCTGCCTAGGGCGCCAGAGATATGGGTTGCCCAAAAAGCACCCCAATTATTTTTAATGGTTGAGATAAGCCCCTGCTGCTAGGAGCAGAGAGGAGATCATGGGCTGCCGCAGGAGCGGCAAGCCCAGGGTGTCCCTGGTCAGGGCAACCACAGCCGCAGGCCGCAAACCAAGGAGCCCCCTGGGAGTCGGCCGCAGCTGCGGCAGACCGGGCAGCTGGCAAGCTCAAGGTCTCTCCTGGGTCATTGGGCGCCGCCGCGGCAGCCGGCAGCCCAAGGGGTCCCCTGGGTCAGGGCGCCACCGCGGCAGCCGGCAGCCCAGGGTGTCCCCTGGGTCAGGGTGCTGCTGCGGCAGCCAGCAGCCCAGGAGCCCCCTGGGTCAGGGCGCCGCCACGGCAGCTGGCAGCCCAAGGGGTTCCCTGGGTCAGGGCGCCACCGCGGCAGCCCAAGGGGTCCCCTGGCCCAGGGAAATCCCGGGCTGCTGGCTGCCGCGGAGGCACTCTGACCCTGGGTTAGGGCGCCACCGCGGCAGCCAGCAGCCCAGGGTGTCCCCTGGGTCAGGGTGCCGCCGGAGGGGGTGGCAGGCAGCTCCCGTGGAGCTGCCGCAGTGGCGCCTGTGGGTGGTCCACTGGTCCGCTGCTCGGATGGAGCTCCTGCAGTCGTGCCTGCAGACGGTCGGCTGCTCACGGGGCTCTGGTGGACCGCCCACAGGCACACCGGACCCTCCGCAGGCACCACTGCGGCAGCTCCACCGGAGCCACGGGACCAGCGCGTGGGGCAGCGAAATTGCCCTCCGCCTAGGGCGCTCAAAACCCTAGCGCCAGTCCTGTGCCTACCCCTAGGCTAGAATATGACCCTTCCAGATTGCTCATGTGGGGGAGTAAGTTGACATCATGGGTGGCAGTGCATAAACTGCTAAGTCACTAATCCCCTTTCTACACAGTAAGGTGGACAAGAGTGAGGTGCCAGCCCTGTTCTCCCAACACACTGGTGAGCACTCCTGAGCCAGCACAGAAGGGAAAATAGCTGTGCTATGAAAAAAGGCTGGCAGAGCTTACTTCCCTCATGAAGCAAAGGGAAAGCCTCAACTAAATTGCAGCTCAGGGTACATCTACATGGCAAAAATACCACAACTGCAAGTCTCAAAGCCCAGGTCAACTGACTCGGGCTCATGCTCTGAGGCCAAAAATAGCAGCATAGTCATTTGGAATTGCACTGGAGCTTTGAGACCCTTCTCCCTCATTGGGTTTCAGAGCTCAGCTCTAGCCCAAGCCTGAAATGTCTACACTGTTATTGTTAGCCCCATAATGCGAGCCCTAGTCAGACGACCCAGGCTCTGAGACTCACTGCTGTGGGCTTTACTTATTTTTTGTAGTGTAGACATGCCATTAGAGCATTGTTTCCCAAACTTAGGACACCGATTGTGTAGGGAAAGCCCCTGGCGGGCCGGGCCAGTTTGTTTACCTGCCCTGTCCACAGGTCCGCCAATCGCAGCTCCCAATGGCCGCGGCCATTGGGAGCTGCTGGAAGCAGCGGCCAGTACATCCGTTGGCGCATGCCGCTTCCAGCAGCTCCCATTGGCCTGCAGCAGCAAATCATGGCCACTGGGAGCTGTGATCGGCCAAACCTGCAGACAGGGCAGGTAAACAAACCAGCCCATCCCGCCAGGGACTTTCCCTACACAAGTGGCGTCCCAAGTTTGGGAAACACTGCATTAGAGCCATAATTCAGTATTTGTTCTGCCCCTTACTTAAAGCAGATTGTGATTATCTACCCAGACAAAATGTAGGCAAGTTCCAACGTAGGTCCAAAAACGTTAATTTCACTAACAGAGTATATTCTTAGCTACCTAGATTTGCTTACTATCTTCAATAACCAGACAAAGCAATGTTCACTTGTTAGTAGAGAGAAGTACTGAATGAGATTTATGTATATATATGGTATGCAGACAAAACAGAGACCTAGAAAATAAAATAAAAAGGATACAAGTATTTACAAACAACGCAGGATTTGTAGCAAACTCTAAGCCTTGACTGGCTTAACTGCCAGATGTAATTATGCATTTAACATTAAAAATAAATAACAGGCCAGCTTGCACAATGATATTGCCTTAGCGTGCCTAGAAGGATAATTCTCTCCTCTGCATTAGACAGAAACCACATGAATGTGCCCAACCCAAGAACTGCAGAACTATCAGATCAGAGCACCAGACCTTTTCAGTGAGTTACAATAGCTTTGGCTCAGGCGTTTAGATTATTCTGAACCATTCCTCCTCCATTGTAGCACATGGCAACAGAAGGTAAATCTATCCTAGTAGGCTGACAGCCTACCATAAAGCTTCCATGGTTTTGTCAACATGGTCAAGGTTTAGGTGACCGAACAGAAAATAAAAGGTGAAATTCTGCATGTGACAAAAGGTTTCAATGCAATTAAACAAACCACATACCTTCTTTCATATTTAAAAGAGAGTCATTTTTCTCCCCTGCCCTTCACATAATACGAGACTTAAACAACCACCCCACCCTCCCCCCCCCACCACCACCAACACTTGGCTCTTTATTTAGTACTTTACATCTGGAGATCCCAGTGCTTTTCAGAGGAAAAGAAATATCATCATCATCACCATTTTACTCATGGGGAAACTGACAAACAGAGAGGTGAAGTAATTCACCTGAAGTCACACAACAGGGTGTTGGCACAATCAGGAACAAATATCAGCTTCCCTTGAACATAGTGGGACTGATTCATAGCTGTGCCTCTAGGAGGTGTAGCACATAAGACATAGCCCAGTGGAGTGGCAGGGACAAGAGTAGCTTATGTGCCGTCCTAACTTTGGGCTGCTCCAGGGGCCAAAAAATCCTTAAATTACAACAGTTCCAGGAAGCCCATCCCGAGTTTTACTGCAGCCCAGAATCCCTATAGCACTAGGGTTGCCAACTTTCTAATCTCACAAAACCAAACACCCTAGCTCCACCCCTTCCCCAAGGCAACGCCCCCTGCTCCACCCCTTCCGAGACCCTGCCCCCCACTCACTACATTCTCCCTCCCTTGGTGACTCACTCTCCCCCACCCCCACCACTTTCACTAGGCTGGGGCAGTGGGTTGGGGTGCAGGAGGGGTTTAAGGCTCTAACTAGGAGTGCAGGCTCTGGGGTGGGGCCAGAAATAAGAGCTTATGGGTGCCGCAGGGGGCTCTGGGCTGGGGCATGGGGTTGGAGTGTGGGAGGGGGTAAGGGACTCTGGCTGGTGGTGCAGACTCGGGGCTGGGGATAAGGGGTTTGGGATGCAAGAGGGGGCTCCAGGCTGGGGGGTGGGGCCAAGGGGTTCGGGGTGTGGGAGAGGGCTCTGGACTGGGGTAGAGGATTGGGTTCAGGGGTGAGGGCTCCATCTGGAGATGCAGGCTCTGGGGTGGGGCCAGGGTTGAGGGGTTTGGGGTGCAGGAGAGGGCTATGGGTTTGGGGAGTTGGGGTGCAGGTTCACCTCCAGTGGCTTCTGGTCAGTGGTGCAGCAGGGGTAGTAAGGCAGGCTTCCTGTTTGTCTTGATATCACAGACCGCGCTGCACCCCGGAAGCAGCCAGCAGGTCTGACTCCTAGGCGGAGGTGTGGCAGGCTGCTCTGCAAGCTTGCCTCGCCCAGAGGCACCACTTCCAAAGCTTCCATTGGCCGCAGATCCCAGCCAATAGGTGTGCGAAGCCAGTGCTCGGGGGCTGCGGAGGCAGCGCATGGAGCCCCGTGGCCCCCCAGCCTAGGAGCTGGACCTGCTGGTCACTTCCAGGGCAGAACGTGGTGCCAGGACAGGTAGGGACTAGCCTGCCTTAGACCTGCAGCACTGCCGACCACACTTTTAATGGCCTGGTCGGTGGTGCTAACCGGAGCTACCAGAGTCCCTCTTCTACTGGGCATTCCGGTCAAAAAACGTACACCTGGTCACTCTACATGGCACACCCCAACACTTCCTGACACCTCCCCTAGCAGTCACCAAGGCCAGGCTTTCCAAGGGGGCAGCAGTTCCACTGTGCCTTCATTAACAGCAGTCTCTGGAAGTGTGATGATGGCCTCTATATACCACCAAAGTTGTGCATAGGGCCAGACTAGGAGGCAATCTCTCCCAAGAATAAGAAATGACGTAATAGTTTATTACACTGAGATCCTTCACATTCTTTCTTCAGAACTACCCATTGTGCCCGAAAAAGGCAGTGGTGGAGGGGTAGTGTTCTTGTGCTTCC
Organism: Chelonoidis abingdonii; assembly: GCF_003597395.2. NCBI lineage: Eukaryota > Metazoa > Chordata > Testudines > Testudinidae > Chelonoidis > Chelonoidis abingdonii. The sequence goes on from NC_133772.1 coordinate 69,086,806, forward strand.
TGTCACAGTTCAGGGCAACAGAACCTGTATTTCCCCCTTGTGGCCCAACAAGGGCACCCACTCTGAGGCTTCCAGCTCCCCAACTGTTTCCTCTCTTGGGTGGAGACCTGAATCTCTCTCCCTTCTGACCAGGATATTTCCAGGCTGTGCAATTCCCTGCCTACTCTGTGTTATTCCCATTACAGACAGGTAGCCCAAGGACACATGCCTGCCTTATATTCAGAGACAGTTAACTGGTGTGATTGCTACATATACAAGGTACTGCACAGAACTTCCCATGCAAGCCTACTTTATTCTTAAGACAAAATGCATTGCAGATAAAACATATTAAAAGACAATAAAGAACTTACATGCATGCTAATAAGCTTACCAGAGTTCACTCTAACATGGATTCTGGCAGGAGCAGTCCTTCAACATCCCACCCAAGGGGACTCCTTATGGTTACAAGTTCATCACGGCTTCAGCTCAAAACAGTCTTATGAGGCCTCAGTAGGCACAGTTTTTCCAGCCCTACCCTAAGGACTGAGGCTCTCCATGGATCAGGGGTCCAGTCCATTTGCTGGATCAGGAAGAAGGCCCTGAGTCAGTTTAATAACTTTTTTTTTTTAAATAAACAAATACTTTGTTGGTCTCTGGAGAATACAGTTTGTACCAGTTTGTATAGGTGCACCTTTCCACAAGGGTGGCTTCTCTGGAGATGTCACAACCTGCATGAATTTGCCTAATCACCCCTGGTATTATTCTATTTATTTCCAATGAAAATACATACAATTACACAATAACACCTACATGGTTGCATTTTAATACAATGAATCCCAAAGATATTAACCCTGATTCAAAAATGTTTAACTTAATTCAATACAATTTATCTTAATTCCATAAGGTTTGTTCAACCTATTACAGGAAATTGTCAGTCTGTCATACTTTCTTCTCAAGAAAGAAAGAAAGAAAAGACTGAAATAAAATTATCAGGCTAATTTGTTTGTCCTGGATTTCATGTACATCATTCCCACTAGGAGTAGTGTTCATTTCTTAGAGAATTAATTTCTGCCCTCAGAATATATACACATATTATACATATGTTTACATATTAAACAGAGATCAGATTCTGCAGTCCTGACTGATGCAAAACATTACTTGAGGTTTGCTCAAGTAAGGACTACAGAGTTTGGCTGTTCTATATCTAGAATGACCAGATGTCCCGATTTTATATGGACAGTCCTGATTTTTGGGTCTTTTTCTTATATGGGCTCCTATTAACCCTCACTCTCTGTCCTGATTTTTCACACTTGCCAACTGGTCACCCTATCTATATCAGGCTGTAAGGGAGTGGACTCACCACTGCAGTACCTCCTGCGGGTTGTCGGAGGGAATTAGCTCATCCCAGCTCCAGAGCGCCCTCTGCAGGCCGGTGATCCACCTTATCTCACTCTGGCCCTCATGTCCTCCCAGGATGCAGTGCCCTGTTATCTGGGGTGCTGCCCCCTGGCAGTGACCCCACAGTTCTGGGTCTCCGCCTTCCAAGGGAACCCCCACCCACTATCCCCACTTCACCTCAATCTTGGCTACTGCCAATCATCACTTAGCCCCCATTCACTGGGGCAGACTGCAGCCACTCATCACAGGCAAAGGGGTTTGGACCTGCTGCCTCTGCCTACCCATGGGCTGCCCCTTTGCAACCCCAGTACCCAGTTGGCCTTACCCTAGGCCTGCAGCCTGAGGGGCTTTCAGGCCAGAGCTCCCCAGCTCCTCTTGCCTTTCCCAAGCCCTGCTCCACCTTAGGTACCCAGGTACGCTCCCTAGCAGCCAGGCCCTTCTCCCTCTAAAGGAAGAGAGTGTGTCCGGGCTGCCCTGGCCTTCTTATAAGGCCTGGTTGCTCTGTTTGGGGCATGGCTCCAGCAGCAGCCACTTCCCCCAGTCAGCTGGGGTTTTGCTCCCTTCCCCAGCCCTAGCCTTCTGCAGGGCTTTTCGAACCCTTTCAGGGCTGGAGCAGGTGATCACCTCGCTAAACAGGCGTTCCCCAATTTTTTTGTAGCATGGACCACATCTTAAGGGAGAGATTGTTTTTTGACCACCTTCCCATCCATTCAAAATCACGCAGACCACTGCCTTCCCATTTGCAAACCCATAACTTTCCTGTAGCAACTACAGCAATTGCTTAGATGTGCAAATGAATATTAGGAAAGTAATATAGCACCGTGCATGAGTTTTAGCTGTAGTATGACAACAGGAAGGTGGCCACTGACAGCATTGGCAACATTATACTGCCCCTGTCTGGGAATTTGTGGCCTGATCCTACCACTCTTGCAACTACTGCAAAAGGCGGACAGAATCAAGAGTTACATTTTCAAAATGCTTTGGAAATAGTTCTGGATATAAGTGCAGTTTAGAGGTCTTGTTCCCATTTAAATCAATGGCAAATTGCCATGCAACACTTGCATTTTTGTATTCTGTATTTAAAATGTGCTAAAAGGGTTAGCCTACAAAACCGAAGATTAACCTACCACTAAGGCTTAATCCAATGACTCATGAAAAGTAAGCTTTCCTGGAAATGTCTAACCAACAGTAGATTCTGCAATTTGTGGAATCCTAGATATCTATATGCCTCAAAACAAATTCTCACTTACAAAGTTCTCTCACCTTTGCTGCAGAATGTTGGCTATAAATTGCAGTGATCCACCGCACATTCCTTTCTTGATCTTGTTAAAGGGATACAATCAAATTTAAATATACATTTGTCTGAGTATTTTTACCTATTATTGTTACAACATCTCTCTGCATATATAATTTGTATAACCGAAAGAGACTACGGAAAAAAATGTTTCCTAGTTTATTCACTTAGTCACTGTCAATGTTTCTCTTGTATCATCACTTTCCCCTGTTGCTTGTGTGGACCTTTAACTCAGCAACAAGGGAGAAAGACAGGAGAACTCGAGAGACAGGGGTAGGGCAAGAAATATCTCTTACTCATGTATTTATTTGTAATTGACTAGATTTCATGTTGACGGTACCCCTTTAAAGCCTGATTAGGTGAATTCATTACCATTTGTGATTTCATGAAAGAACACTTAGGAAATTCAAACAAGTGAAATTATAACAGCCTAATCAAGGAATGCAAAGAGAATATAAATGCACTTGAAAAACCTTGATTGAATCATGATCTAAAATATTCCTAACAACCGGTCATACAAATTAAGCAAAATCAGACTCCAGGACTACAAATGTAAGCCTTTACCAGCACAAACCTAATAACAGTTACAGAGATCTTTCTAAATCATATGTAGGTGATGAACATAGCCGAACATACAGGACCTTATATCCAGAAGCCTTTGTTATAACAGCTGTCATAAGAGTAAGCTGCATTAAGAGGAGATGCACTGACCAAGCAGTGATGCCTTCGGGTAATGTGCTTTTGAAGGGCATGCTTCCCTTAAGGGGCTCAGGGAGCACAGAGATGGGCACCACACAACAAACAATCAGGAGGAAATTCAGTGCGCTGAAATACATGGCATTTCCTTTCCTCTAGACAGATTTCTTTCATGAAGGTGCAAATCCAGACTATGATTTTTAACCTGATTCTGTCCCTTTTGTAATGTCTCTTGTAGTAGAGAATAGACCTGGTTCAAATGATGATTCTGGTTACAGATAGGCCCAGTAATTCTTCTCCCTGGGCTCTCTAAACTTCCAGATTGACCAACACAAGCCTGAGCTACCTAGTGGCTCTGCACTCTGGATGAAATCCTGAACCACTGAAGGCAAAGAGGTTTGCCATCAGGGTTAGAATATCTGGATGTATATTTATTTTAATATATAAGAAAAAGAAAGAAAGAAAGAAAGAAAGAAAGAAAACTGAAGTTTTGGGGATTAACCCAGACCAGTGCGGGGATGTCTGAGCACCTACTCTGTAACTCTGCGTGCCTTAAATGCTATGCTGTTGTGGTTCACAGCCCAGACACCAACAGCCACCATGCAGGTCACATCCTGGCTTCTACCACTCAGTTACTATTTGCAGAGTGACACTAAGGCCAGGTCTACACTGCGACTTTAAATCGGTTTAATGGCCTATATACCGATTTAACGCTGTATCCGTTCACACGACGTCGTCATTAATATCGAGTTAAACGGCTCCTTAAATCGATTTCGGAACTCCTCCCAAACGAGAGGAGTAGCGCTAAATTCGATAGTGATAACTCGGATTAGGGTTCATGTGGACGGAAATCGACGTTATTGGCCTCCGGGCGGCATCCCAGAGTGCAGCACTGACCGCTCTGGACAGCAATCTGAACTCGGATGCAGCGGGCAGGTAAACAGGAAAAGCCCCGCGAACTTTTGAATTACATTTCCTGCTTGCCCAGCGTGGAGCTCTGATCAGCACGGCTGGCGATGCAGTTTGAAATCGAAAAAGAGCTCCAGCATAGACCGTACGGGAGATACTAGGTCTGATCGCTGTATGGGGAGACAAATCTGTTGTATCCAGCTCCGTTACAGAACACGAAATGCCAAAGCGTTTGAATAAAAAACTCCAGGATACACAGCGCTGTGTGACAAGCGTAACGGGAAGCCAGAGACTCAAATGGATGCTCATGAAGGGAGGGAGGGGGTACTGAGGACTCCAGCTATCCCACAGTCCACAGCAGTCTCTGAAAATTATTTGCATTCTTGGCTGAGCTCCCAATGTCTGTAGGTTCAAACACAGTGTCTGGCGTGGTTCAGGGAACAGCTCCTCAGTTTATTTCCCCCCACCACCACGTGAAAAAAAAAAGGGAAAGATTGCTGTGCTATGGCGTTTGCTCAATGCACTCCGCGAAAAAGGCGCCAAAGGGTTGTCTGCTGCCTTCACAAAGGGAGGGGTGAGGCTGTACCCAGCACCACCCGGGGCAGTGTTTTCTGCCCCATCAGGCACTGTGCTCTCAACACGGAAGTGGGAACTATGGGATAGCTGAGGAACAGCTACCCACAGTGCACCGCTCCTGAAATCGATGGTAGCTTTGGACCATGGACGCAAACAATCGATTTCGGGATCCCACTGTGGACACGCTAAACCGATTTTATTAGATCTGTTTTGTAATATCGGTTTAAGCTAATTCGAAATAATCGTGCAGTGTAGACGTACCCTAACACCGCTGCCTCAGCCCTGATTTTCCCCAACACCATCTCCCTGCAGTGTCCAGCCCTCTCCTAGAACATCACAGAAGTTAAGTTCTTTGCTCCTTTAAAGAATCAATACAATACTGCTCATTAATTGATAAATATTCTTAGTTTAATCACAGCACTGAATTGGTTTATAGTAAAAGTAAAACAAGTTTATTAAACAAAAATATATAGATTTAAGTGAGTTCAGGTTCAAGGGATAAAGGCTTGGTCTACACTACCAACTTACGTTGGTATAATTGTTGGTGGAGATATCGCTATGTCAATTAGAGGACTTCTCCCGTTGATATAGCTGCTGCCTCTTGGGGAGGTGGAGTACCTACATCAATGGGAGAAGCTCTCCTGTCGGCGAAGGTAGCATCTTCACTAAACACTATCGCGGCACAGCTCCACCAGTGCAGATGTGCCACAACAGCACTGTAAGTGTAGACAAGCCCAAAGACAGAAAGGGTTACAAACAAACAGAAATAAAAATACACTTTCTAACAGATAAGATCTAACAAATTACTGTCTTTCTTCAAGGTAGTTTCCTCCCCAATTTTCCTTTTCCAGCAAAGACTGCCTGGCTCTTAGCCAGGTTCCCCGCAGAGTCAAAAGCACTGGCTTTCCTTGTCTTCTGAGGTGTAAAATAACTTAGGAGTTCACTCCCCCTCGCTATATAGACCAGTAAACCTTTGAAATTTATTCTTCTTAAATGTATTTCCAGATAGAGTTCCTTTTTCCTGCTGGGTGTGGAAGCCATGATGTCTGGTGTAGACTTCATGTGGTCTTTTCCCCAGGGGTGATTTTTACACTGCAAATGACCAATTTCTGCAACCTCCAATACAAATGAATAGCCCATTGAATTTGGCCACTTCTGGTTTGAGGTGCTGGCCTCTTTCCCCTTTTTTTTTTTTTTTTTTTTTTTTTTTTAAGAGAAAACCTGTTTATCAACTCCCCCTGACATGCCTGGTTTAAACACATTATAAGTATAATTCCATCACCTCTATATAATCCTTTGAGGGTTCACTGTACATACATCACACCAGAATATTAATGATCAGTGACTTATTAGTTTTTTAATGACATATTATATGACACCTATTACATACATATTATAACAACAGTAACTTGGGGTACACTGAACTGGTCAGACCAACTGAAACTCACTGCTAGATACCAGGGACCTCTTGCCTTCTAGCATAGGGATGCTCTTTAGGGTCACAATGACACAATGCAAATACAGTCTTTATTATGTGCAGTTGGTATGGTATTTCATCTTAATGATGTAATAAAGCCCTCATGCACTCCCACAAAAGTTTAAATTTTTAGATGAACAGAAAAATCTCTGTACATGGGCACAGGAGGAATGGAGGGTGTGACATTTGTATAATTTAGCCTAAGAAACTGAAATACACAGGAGTAAAATATATATTACGTGGCTGCAGGGAATTTTCTAATATAATCTATGAACCACTTCCACTAATGCAAAGTAAAAAAGAAGTGCAATATGACTATGTAAAGGAATATCGGTGATATTAAGAATTATTTTTGTTATCTAAAAATGTATTTCGTGCACTGGTAGAAGTTTTACACATACCTATAATTCATTATAGATCAAATATCCTTATTTTACACTGGGTATATTTTTTCCACAGTAAGAGCTGTGGGGAAATAAACACAGAATCTATGTCAGAGCCAGAGGCTGTAAAATAACACATGAAGCCATAACTTCAAGATGCCTTAACTAAAAGTGATCTGAAAGTAATATTTCACTTTGTCTGTAATATTCAATAAAAGGAGTATACAGTTGTTCAGTTCTCCCTCTTCAACTAAAAAAAAACAAAACAAAACAAAAAAGAGAGAAAAACAACCTAATCTGGACACACTACCTCAAAAGGATAACTCGGTGGTTTGAGCATTGGCCTGCTAAACCCAGGGTTGTAAGTTCAATCCCTGAGTGGGCCATTTGGGGATTTAGCTGGGGATTGGTCCTGCTTTGAGCAGGGGGTTGGACTAGATGATGTCCTGAGGTCCCTTCCAACCCTGATATTCTATGAAAAGCTCAAATATTCACCCTCACAACAGCATTTGAAGTCTCTGCTTCTCTCACACACAGGTCCCACCACTCCAGCCCACACAGAATCTTGTAGCCTGTCTTCACACAAAGAGCAACTTCATCACTCCCATCCTAAAACAAATCCACTGCCTCCAGGACAGAAGACAGTTTGGTGTAACTCCAATGGAGTCTGTGGAGTTTCCCTGGCAAAGAATTTTTGTTTTTTAAAACCTTGGGTGGACTCGCTCCAGCCTACCTTAAAGACCAGAGGCCTGTTCTGGCACTGCCACCACCACCGGTTTTAAGCTGTGTTTTCTACTTCCTTTCTTGCCTCCTCTGCTTCTTTAGTGACATCCTCTTACCTGTCCCTTCCCACATATGGACCAATGTCAGTGTGCAAACCTTTGTCCTCTGCAGCCCGCAACATCTGCAATAGACTCCTTCTAACTCCTCATTGACATGCCATCAATTTTTAAAACTAATGTGAAAAACAGCTTTCTTACCGTGCCTTCTTTTACAACTGATTTTTCATTTTATCATTGTCTTTGTATTATTTGACTCCATAAATGATATTGATATATAAAGCCTGATCCTGCACCTACTGTAGTCAAAAGGAAACTTATCACAACGGTTCCATAACTCGTGTGAAACCCCCTGTACAAAATAAAGTTATACCGTATTAAATACACCCAGCTATGTTTAAACAAAGTAAATTATGACTAGCCCAATGATCCAGAAGACAATACCATGTAAAAGATTCAAAGAATCAGATCCTGGACTCTAATTCCTCTAGCTATTCAAAGCTTAGGGCACCACAGCACTTAAGAAGATTTATAGCCCTTACCACACGTACCTGTACCTCTCCATTGCCTCTCATTATAAAGCAGCACAACATGCTCATTTCTGACTGTCTGCTTTTCCCATTTGCAGTGATCATGAATGCTATGAATGTGAATGGAGAGGAATGAGAAAAGGCACCCCAGAATTAGAAAGTAAGCAAAAGCCTTACACCATTACATCCAGTAAACTTCAAACTGTGCTCCTATTTTTGGTGCTTATATACCATCCAAATTACCTTCAGAGCAACCCTTGTTCTTTGTGCCTCAGGTTTGATGGCTCAGACACACACCACTGAAGTCTTTCCATTCCCCCCAGACTATTTAGCACAGCTGAACAAATAATTAATAATGAATTTGAATTCGTAATGAAATATTGCTTATTTTTTTTCCTTATGTTTGGAATTAGGCTGATTATTTTTGCTCACCCATCATGATGTTCTCAAATCCATTGCATATTTGAAGATATATATACACACCATATAGGTGGAGGTAGTATCCATGTGATACAGTAAATTATTTTACTCTTGTGATAAATTGTACATGTAAAACATATCACATACTAGTGGCAACATCACCATCACACTAAGACATCTTTCCTAGGACCTGTATTCACAACTTAGAAATTAACTTTCCATGAACATTTTTGCCAGCCAAAATAAATGATTCACATATTCACAGAAATAAATATGAGAAAGGAACGAAATTTGTGAAAGAGAATTAATTTTAAAATGTAAACAAATTTGCAAAAATGTTTTTGCATTATTACCACCTCTACTAATTTGTAGTGATATTGTTTATTTATACGCACCAAAACTGCAGTGTGTAGGTACCAATGCAATCAGCCAATACACCTCTAAATGAGTAATGATTACTACAAAAAAAAATTTCAAAGAATAATTCTAAATTCTACCACTTGTCAGCCTACAGTGGAACATTGCAGAAACAGGGCTATAGCAATATATCCGCTCTTTCAAATGATCCTCTAGGAAGAGCTGTGAGTAGCACAATGCAAACAAGAAATATATTACATCCATCTTCAAGAAAATAAGACGAGAGAGCTAGAACAAAGAATATTGAAAGAGGGGTCTGTTGTGGCAGATAGCACCTCATAGATACTGTGCAGAAAAAGTTGATTTAGAAACACAGAGAAATTAGCATTAGAGTCCAGCAGACGAAATTCTGCTCTCAAATATATCATGAAATGAAGTTGCATACTTTAACTTGTCTGTCAGCTTTTCTGAAGCACTCATCACCATCGTATCTGGGGCCCGGATTGTCAAAGTGCACAATTTTACCATTGTTTACAACAGGAGCAGAAGCAGGGCCTACATGCTGTGAAATTAAGGTAGAATTTGTCCTAATGTGAGTAGTCCACACAATTAAAAATTTTAAGAGTTAAATGTTGACGTAATTATCTAAGCTCCGGTCTACACTACGAGTTTAGGCCGAATTTTGCTGCATTAGATAGATTTAACCTTGCACCCGTCCACACAATGAAGATGTTATTTTTGACTTAAAGGGCTGTTAAAATCAATTTCAGTATACGTCCCCTGACGAGGGGATTAGCACTGAAATTGACCTTGCCAGGTCGAATTTGGGGTAATGTGGTCACAATTCAACGGTATTGGCCTCCGGGAGCTATCCCAGAGTGCTCCATTGTGACCGCTCTGGACAGAACTCTCAACTCAGATGCATTGGCCAGATAGACAGGAAAAGGCCCACAAACTTTTGAATCTCATTTCCTGTTTGACCAGTGTGGCAGTCTGCAGGTGACTGCAGATCTCATCAGCAGAAGTGACCATGATGGAGTCCCAGAATCTCAAAAGAGCTCCAGCATGGACTGAACGGGAGGTACGGGATCTGATCGCTGTATGGGGAGACGAATCCGTGCTATCAGAACTCTATTCCAAAAGACAAAATGCCCAAACCTTTGAAAAAAATCTCAAAGGGCATGAAGGACAGAGACTATAACAGGGACCTGCAGCAGTGCCGCGTGAAATGTAAGGAGCTGAGGCAAGCCTACCAAAAAAACAGAGAGGCAAACAGCCACTCTGGGTCTGAGCCCCAGACATGCCGCTTCTATGATGAGCTGCATGCCATGCTAGGGGGTGCAGCCACCACTACCCCACCTCTGTGCTTTGACTCCATCAATGGAGTAGCACACGATGGGGATGCAGGTTTTGGGGATGAGGAAGATGATGAGGAGGAGGTTGAAGATAGCTCACAGCAAAGAAGTGGAGAAACCATTTTCCCCAACAGCCAGGAACTGTTTCTCACCCTGGACCTGAAGTCAGTACTCCCTGAACCCACCCAACGCTGCCTCCCGGGCCCGCCAGGTGGAGAAGAGACCTTTGGTGAGTGTACCTTTGTAAATATTATACATGGTTTAAAAGCAAGTGTGTTTAATGATTAGTTTGCCCTGGCATTCATGGGCAGTACAGCTACTGGAAAAGTCTGTTAACGTGTCTGGGGATGGAGCAGAAATCCTCCAGGGACATCTCCATAAAGCTTTCCTGGACATACTCCCAAAGCCTTTGCAAGAGGTTTCTGGGGAGGGCAGCCTTATTCCGTCCTCCATGGTAGGACACTTAACCACGTCAGGCCAGTAGCATGTAGTCTGGAATCATTGCATAACAGAGCATGACAGCATATGGTCCTAGTGTTTGCTGGCATTCAAACAGCATCCGTTCTTTATCTCTCTGTGTTATTCTCAGGAGAATGATATCATTCCTGGACACCTGGTTGAAATAGGGTGATTTTATTAAGGGGACATTCAGAGGTGCCCATTCCTGCTGGGCTGTTTGCCTGTAGCTGAACAGAAATGTTCCCTGCTGTTAGCCATGTGGTGGGGAGAGGGGTGAAGTGATCATCTCAGAGAATTGGGGGTGGCTTAGTTGGGACGGTGCTCCACGTTCACCCGAAAACTGCAGCCCCTCCTCCTTTTAAATGGCCAACCCATTTTAAATGGCCAACCCAATGGCCGCTCGGTATGGGAAATGAGGGCACTGCTGTTTGAAACCATTCCCATATGATAAGAATGCTAAAGAAGCCAAAAGACTGTCTTACCATGGCTGCCTGCATGTCAAATTCTGTTGCCCAGCCCTGCGGGAAAGATCTCTCAGATCAAACCGGCATACCTTCAATAAGAGGCAAAATGCGACCTTGTACCGAAAGCACGTGTGCTATGTAATGTTAACAGCAAGGTTTACTGTGATAGAGTCTACCATTGTTCTCTAAAATGTGTCTTTTTAACTACCATTCTCCCTTTTTTTTCCTCCACCAGCTGCAAATGTTTCAATGCTCACACTATCTTCTCTTTCCCAGAGGCTAGTGAAAATTAGAAGGTGAAAAAAATGCACTCGTGATGAAATGTTCTCTGAGCTCAAGCAGTCTTCCCACACTGAAAGATCCCAGCAGAATGTGCGGAGGCAGACAATGTCAGAGTCCAGGAAAGCACAATATGAACGCAAGAACAGGTAGTGGGCTGAAGATGATAGGTGGCATCAGGTTGGTGACAGAAGGCAAGAGGCAATGCTGAGGCTACTGGAGGAACAAACTGATATGCTCTGGCGTACGGTTGAGGTTCAAGAAAGGCAGCTTGAGCACAGACCACCGCTACAGCCCCTTGTTTAACCAATTGCCCTCCTCTCCAAGGTCCACAGCCTCCTTGCCCAAGAAGGCGGTGGGGTGCCTCCAGGCACCCAACCACTCCACCCCAGAGGACTGCCAAAGCAACAGAAAGCTGGCATTTAATAAGTTTTAAAGTGTAGTGTGGCCTTGTCCTTCCCTCTTCTCCCACACTACCCAGTGCTTCCCTCCTCCTCAACCCCTCCCAGGCTACCTTGGCAGATATCCCCCTATTTGTGTAATGAATTAATAAAGAATGCATGAATGTGAAGCAACAATGACTTTATTGTCTCTGCAAGCGGTGATTGAAGGGAGGACGGGGGGTGGTTAGCTTACAAGGAAGTAGAGTAAACCAAGTAGGGGGGAATTCATCAAGGAGAAACAAACAGAACTTTCACACCGTAGTCTGGCCAGTCCTGAAACTGGTTTTCAAAGCTTCTCTGATGTGCACCATGCCCTCCTGTACTCTGCTAACCACCCTGGTGTCTAGCTGCACATAATCAGCAGCCTGGTGATTTGCCTCAACCTCCCACTCCTCCATAAACGTCTCCCCCTTACTCTCACAGATATTGTGGAGCGCACAGCAAGCAGTAATAACAATGGGAATGTTGGTTTCACTGAGGTCTATCCAAGTCAGTAAACTGCACCAGCATGCTTTTAAAAGTCCAAATGCATATTCTACCAACATTCTGCACTTGCTCAGCCTATAGTTGAACAGCTCCTGACTACTGTCCAGGCTGCCTGTGTACGGCTTCATGAGCCATGACATTAAGGAGTAGGCTGGGTCCCCTAGGATAACTATAGGCATTTCAACATCCCCAAGAGTTATTTTCTAGTCTGGGAAGAAAGTCCCTTGCTGCAGCTTTTGAAACAGACCAGAGTTCCTGAAGATGCGAGAGTCATGTACCTTTCCCAGCCATCCCACATTGATGTTGGTGAAATGTCCCTTGTGATCCACGAGTGCTTGCAGCACCATTGAAAAGTACCTCTTTCAGTTTATATAGTCGCTGGCTTAGTGCTCTGATGCCAAGATAGGGATATGGGTTCTATCGCCCCCACCACAGTTAGGGAATCCCATTGCAGCAAAGTCATCCACTATGACCTGCACATTTCCCAGAGTCACTACCCTTGATATCAGCAGCTCTTTGATTGCCTGGGCTACTTGGATCACAGCAGCCCCCACAGTAGTTTTGCCCACTCCAAATTGATGCCCGACTGACCAGTAGCTGTCTGGCGTTGCAAGCTTCCACAGGGCTATCGCCACTCGCTTGTGAATTGTGAGAGCTGCTCTCATCTTTGTATTCTGGCACTTCAGGGCAGGGGAAAGCAAGTTACAAAGTTCCATGAAAGTGCCCTTACGCATACAAAAGTTTCGAAGCCAGTGGGAATCATCCCAAGCCTGCAACAGTATATGGTCCCACCAGTCTGTGCTTGTTTCCCGGGCCCAGAATTGGCATTCCACGGCATGAACCTGCCCATTAACACCATGATATCCACATTGCTGGGGCCTGCACTTTGAGAGAAGTCTGTGTCCATGTCCTCATCACTCTCATCACCGCGCTGCCTTCGCCTCTTCGCCTGGTTTTCAGCTTCTGGTTCTGCATAAACTGCACGATAATGCACGAGGTGTTTACAATGCTCATAACTGCTGGAGTGAGCTGAACGGGCTCCATGCTTGCCATGCTATGGCATCTGCATGGGTAACCCAGGAAAAAAGGCGAGAAACCATTTATTGCTGTTGCTTTCATGAGGCAGGGGGGTGCTGACGACATTTACCCAGAACCACCCACGACAATGTGCTTGCCCCATAAGGCATTGGGAGCTCAACCCAGAATTCCAATGGGCGGCGGAGACCATGGGAACTGTGGGATAGCTACCCACAGTGCAATGCTCTGGAAGTCGATGCTAGCCTCGGTACTGTGGAGGCACTCCGCCAAGTTAATAGTCTTAAGGGTCTTAAGTGGGGACACACACAATCGACAGTATAAAATCAATTTCTAAAAAATCGACTTCTATAAATTAGACCTAATTTTGTAGCGTAGACATACCCTAAGAATTATAAAAGTCCTTAACATTGCAGCTTAAAACTAGAAAAGAAAAGAAAAGAAAAGAAAAGAAAAGAAAAGAAAAGAACTGATGTCATCTTATGGTAGGTATAAATGGGGTTTATTTTAAAAAATTTTTTAATTATTGTCAGTACCCTATTTTAGACACTGCATTTTGAAAAATTTACCCATTAGTTCTTACTAATTAAAAGACTAGCTAATCAGAATTTCCCACTTAGCAGACTTTTGAGGTACTCTGTGCTCTGTTTCTCCTCTTTCTACGTGTCTCCAACCTTTTCCTCCAAATTTTAAATCATTTAGTGTCACATTACACCTCATACTATGCCATTCTCCAGCATCTGTCTAATGCTAAACTGTGTTTGAGAACATGGCAGATGTTCCTCCAGTGCTGAGGAGCCTTTTTCACAACCCTGTGTTCCCAACTGTCATTAACTGGCACAGGCTCCAGCAACACGAGAGCAGCATTATCAGGGCATTCTCTGTAAAAGTCCCATCCTATAGGACTCGGTTCCTCTGACTGTCAAAATTAAATCTAATCTAAGAACAAAAAAAGACAATGATTTAGATTAGATTTAATTTTGACAGTCAGAGGAACCGAGTCCTATAGGATGGGACTTTTACAGAGAATGCCCTGATAATGTTGTTCTGCTGTAGGACCAGTTTTGTGATCCACACAAAATTTAAGCAGGTGGAAACAAAGAGTACATTTCCACTAGCGTTTTATTTTTGTCAAAGGAATACTTCCAAGCCAGTTTTATTAACTCTGCTGCTGCTGCATGCCTTGAAATCTATGCTGAGCATCTTAGTGTATAATAGAGGAAAGAAAACCACAGACATGAATAAACACCAATGATTTATCTGAAATAGCAGCTGATCAACAAACTTACCAGTTAGTGCAGACATGGAGAGCAGCTACACAGAGTTCATCAGAATCTAAATCTCCTTCATTTCAGCTTTCTGTAAAAGGTACAGAGAGGCACAAAGAATGACACAAGAGAAAAAAAAAATTCAGCAGTCAAAAGGCCACTCCTACTTTCTAAAATCTGTTTATAAAACAGGATGATTCACAGTACAAGAGAGCTAATGGCATGTTATACTGTAAAGCACTTAGATAACTATATATCACACCACTCATCTCAAAAATCACACCGAGTCCTAACATTTAAATATTACACACAAACTCTTAAGGGCAGGTCCTATCTTCATTTTGTGTCTGGTACAGCATGGAGTACATTCTTGCGTGTATTACAAAGTAACAACTGGTGGGCCGAGGAATTTGTATTCAGAAATGGATTGAGATTAGATTGAGGTTTTGGTTTTAGGCTGAATCAGAGCTAGCAAACTCAGAAATGACCATGCTAAATTCTTGTGTGCTGTACTTGTGATACATAAGCCAAGATTTCAGCTCATTTGCATAGGTGCTGTAACTAGAGGTGCTAGGGGTGCTGCCACACACCCTCTCGCTTGAAGTGGTTTCCATCATATATAGGATTTACAGTTTGGTTCAATCGCTCTCAGCATCCCCACCATAAAAATTGTTCCAGCATTCCTGCCAACTGGAACCAGGGTTGCTTCTGATTTTGAACCTGGCCCTGCTCTCAGTTGCACCGATGTGAATCCAAAATAACTACACTGACCTCAGAGGGGTTTTGGTACTGTAAAATCAGCGTGAAAACAGGAACAGGCTATATATCTTTACACTGAGAAGAGATTTTCTGCCTTAGTAACAAATTATTTCTTTAAAAGTATCAGAGGGGTAGCCGTGTTAGTATGGATCTGTAAAAGCGGCGAAGACTAACAAACATATTGAAGCACAAGCTTTTGTGGGTGAATACCCACTTCGTCGGATGCACGTCAATATGTTTGTTAGTCTATAAGGTGCCACAGAACTCTTTGCCATTTCTTTAAAGCAACTTTTCTTCTACTGTAAATTGATCAACCCTTTCAGTGAATTCAATAAATCACGTTTTTTTAGATGCAGAAAGCATGAAACAGCCTTTTACTTTTTCAGAAGATTTACAATTAAAAAAAAAACAAAACCAAATACTAAACAGTGAATTGCTACTAGTGCAATTGATTTCAGTGGGACTACCTGCAAAATAAGGTGTGACTCAACATGCATAAGGGTGGTAGAATCTGGCCCTTAACAACTCCCCACTCCAGTGGACAATTGCCTTCGGTAACTACATAAGAAAGTTCATTTAGATAACCTCAGTTTATGCAGTATTTTAAGGCATTTCTTACAGTAAGTATAGTTAATACTACAGATAATGAGGCTACTTTCTCTGATTACTGCAGATAAAATTAGATAGCTTTTTAGGAACAACACTGTAATATATGAGATTCTAGTTTTATTATCTTGCTTTGCCCTAATGTAGTGCTAGTGGGTTATAATCCCACAGATATGGGATCTGTTATGCCTTCAGGAAAAAGAAATCTTAACTCAGTGTGATGGTAATTTAGGGTGCAATACAGACCAGTGTAGGATTATGTTGCCGCCTACTTTGTAATCCTGAGTGTCTCACAATGCCTGACTGCTACAGCTCCCAACCTGGGCCACTCACAACCAGCCTATCAGCATGCAGGTCACACCCAGAGTGTCTGTGCGCTAGGTAGCCTGGTCAGCAATTCTGACTGCAGCAGCCTATCTACAGCCCTATTCTGGCTTCCAACAGCCTTGGTTAATACTTACAGGGTGAGCCTAACACTTTTCTGGTCCTGAATATTCCCAATATTGTGCACTCTGGAGTGCTCAGTCCTCTCCTGGACAGTTCAGAGAAATAATATAGTTTATTTGTTGCTCTAAAGACCAAAAACAAATCACAGTTTATTAACTCAACTAGGGTAAATACACTCTCTCTTTTAAACACAGCACTGAGTTGTTTTATAGTAAAAATAAAACAAATTTATTAACAATAGGCCATAGATTAAGTGACGTCTAATTAAAGGAATAAAAATAGAAAGGGTTACAAGCAGATAAAAGTGAAAACATACATCTAAAGGTCTAAAACTTAATCTAGCAATATACAAGCTTTATTCACGATGGTTTCTCACTTATATTCAGTTCCCAAGCCCCCCTTGGCTAAAGGACATCTTTCACAGCTTGCAGGGGCTCTGTGGGTTTCCCATCCCCCTATATGATTTCTGTGTAAATAGAGCTTCCATTGTTTTTTATTTCATTATGCTTAATTTACATAGGAATCAGGTAGATAGCTGTTGTGATATTCCCTCTTGTCTGGGCTGATTGTACAGCCTACTATCAATGAGTATCCATAAGACCCTATATAGTATTAATACATAAAATTCACAATGCTATTAATCATCAGCATGTCACAGGCTTCCTGAAAATACCTCATTTTCCGTACTTTATAATTCAGTTATATTGTATACAATCAGTTGATTCAATTGATTATTTCTTGAGGTTCAGCCTCCAGTCTTTATAGACCAGTTAACCTTTACAATGTATCCTTTGAAAAGTAAAACCCAGACCAAGCTTCTCTCTCTTACTGGGTGTAGACCAGGGGTCTCAAACTCAAATGATCACAAGGGTCACATGCGGACTAGTACATTGGCCCAAGGGCCGCATTACTGACACCTCCCCCCTCGCCACCCTCAGCCCTGCCCCCACTCCACCCCTTCTATGAGGCCCCGCCCCTGCCCCACCTCTTACCTGCCCTCATTCCAACCCCTTCCCCAAAATCCGTACCCCAACTCCGCCCCCTCCCCACCCTCAGGTGGTGCAGGAGGGGTGTGGCAGGGGCTCAGGGCAGGGATTTGGGGTGTGGGGTGCAGAAGGGATGAGGGATGTGGCAGGGGGTCAGGGCAGGGGGTCAGAGGACAGGAGGGGTGTGGCAAGGGGCTCAGGGCAGGGAGTTGGGGTGTGGGGTGCAGGAGGGATGAGGGATGTGGCAGGGGGTCGGGGTGCAGGAGGGGTGTGGCAGGGGGCTCAGGGCAGCGTGCTGCTCTGGGAAGCGGCTGGAACGTGGGGGAGCAAGGACAAAGGGGCATGTGTTGCTGTTACTTCAGGCAACGCCCTCAGCATCTCCCATTGGCTGGGAACGGGGAACCGCGGCCAATGGGAGCTGCTGGGGGCAGTGCCTGAAGCAACATCAACACACACTCCTGTGCCTCTCTGCCCCCATGTTCTTTCTGCTTCCAGGAGCAGCCCGGGGGCAGGGCAGGGCAGGCAGGCAGGCAGGCAGGGAGCCAGCCCTGCCCCCAGTGCGTGCTGGACCAGAGTCGCTCTAGGTAAATGCTGGAGGATGGCGGGGGGCTGTGAGGAGCTTGCGGGCTGCAGAAAATAACTTCATGGGCCGCGTGTTTGAGACCCCTGGTGCAGACCATATGCTGTCTCCTTCCCCCCGGCTCCCACTTGTTAGTTTGAGGTTTGCCTCCAACCCTTGTTAGTCTGATTGGTCTGTTTACGCAATATGTAAATACATTCTTTGTCTTATAACATACTTTGGAAGTAACTCCCAGGTTGGGAAAACACATTTCTTTGTCTAGTGCAGATGTGTTCACCAACTCTCCCTAGCATGCCTGATTTACACACACTTTAGTCATAATTCAGGCATATATCCATAAGTCTTAATATCCATTGATTAACATCATGCAAGAATATTAATGATCAATGAGTTTAATTTTCAAATGATACCTTGCAAGGTATATTTTTTCAAAGATTATTACAATAGTGCATAGGGTGTGAATATAGGGGTGCTTAGGATCACACTAAGAACTTCCCCTTCTGCAGGGGCAACCATGGAAGGGGAACACTTACTACAATAATATCACAAGGTTTCAGTAGTAGTGTCCCTGTCTCATGATCGGTTTTTTGCGGTGGTGTTTGTGACCTAGGAGAAGAAACTGGGGATTCGTGGAAATAGTCCCCAACTCTGATGCGTTTTTTACAGACATTCAGAGCAGAAGTATCACTAAGTGTACTGCAAGATTATCCATGCCCTTGTAAGCACTCTGGCTTCTGATCCATCCTGCCATTGGTTCCCCAGGCATAACTGCACAGACCTGTAGGAGATTAATGATTGTGGTGATGACAGTAATGCTTGTATGTAAAGCATTCATATCTATGGCAGTTTGCCAAGGATTTTCATTCCCCTCTATGCTGAGCAGTGTAACTGTTACTCAGCTTTTTTAGCTCCTCCCTACATAACACACCCCCTAACCATAAAACTCTACTGCACTCAGGGGCAGAGGACCATGCGACAGAGATATTGTCTTCCTCTTTTTGTACTCTCTGCTCCATTGCCATACAATTTTGTTGCTTTCCATGATTTTAAGTAGAGGGAAAATCCAGCCAATTGTGCTGGACAAATATATCTTGCTTTTGGGTACCTATATGCTATGGAGTGAGGCACTCTATCCATGAATTGGCATACTAAGAGATCAGAAATGACACACATCAGAGACTCGTTTCAGATGCAATGCACTCAAGTTCCTGTCATTTGCTAGAGGAAGTAGCATTGAGCCCCGTCTTCTTCCCAGGACAATCGATGGTTTAGTCCTCTGTAATGTAATCTGATGCAGCTGAAATTGCAGACTGATCTAGCAGTCTTGATTCCAATTTTATTTACACTAGTTCTACACCAGTGCAACTACCTGGACTTCATTTGAGTTGCATCTGATTTACACAAACATAAACAAAATCAAAATTAGGCCTATATTCACATTGCGCTTCTTATAGGTCCACTTTGTTGTGTGGTATTGTTATGTGCATGTTGGCAAATATATTTAAATAATTAACTACAAAAACAAATGTCATTACTTTTTAATTAAAATGCATCAAACTAACCTAAAATGTTTCAATCAGAAAATACTTACACATTCATTTAGAGCAACATTTCCTGCACAGCTTTTACACATAAATATTTTATTTGAATACTGTTACACAACATCAGCATGAAAACAAATTAAGTAATGAACATATTTGCCACACTAGGCTAACATATTTTATACCATATAACAGTCAGCTGCAGTTCAGATGAAACCTAACAGATATTAAAATAGATGTTTAGATCAAGAGGAATTGTGAGCTGCCATCATTTCAGGCAACAGAGTTGACTGTTCTAGGCAGAATTAGAACCCTCCTTGTCGAACAGTTTTCACAATGGGATGTAGAAAGCAGTAAATCATCTAGGGAGGGAGGGAGGATTCAATTGATCTATGCAGAATTGAAAAGAAACTTACCAGTTACTGGGGCATCGTTCCATAACACCGTTTAGATGGTTCAACTATGCAACTGTGGTTCACATTCACAACTAGACATACACTATCTTTGTAGTGTATGTCTTGTTAGGAAATTCCCACTCCATCTTAATCATATTGTCATAAACTAGGTGAGGAAGAATTACACAGCTCCTCTTCAAATTCGCAAGGGTTTTTGTTTCCCTGCTTTCAATTACTGTGCCAGGTCCTGCCTGCCAGGAGGAGCAACTGCAGGGAAAGTCCAGCTCTGCCCCAGCCTCCCTGGGCTGGAGCATGCCCAGTGCAGCTGAAATCTTTAGAGAATTTAGATGCCAAATTCTAACTAGTCTGAGCATGTGCAAATTGAGATTTTTCAAAGGTTTATAACTTGGCCAAATTTGGGTAGATTGCCAAGGGAACTGGAAACAACACATCCCTGATACCAGGGCAACACCCCTCCCTGCCCTTCTCCCAAATTTCCAGTCCCTTCTCCAAAGCATGGACTGCCAGAGCTTCTCAATGAAATGATTGTAAGGTTTTTTTTAAAAAAAAACAAATTGGCAAGACAATGCATTTTTCCATAACCTTGTTCTGAGAAAAGACTAAAGCATTTTAGCTGGAAATTTAAAAAAAAAAAAAAATCAGCCTCAGGCAGACACATAGCACGGCAAATTTCAGCCTGAATAGTTAAGTCTGGCAACATAATAAGTAAACAGGGTCTTGTAATGAAAAGTGTTAATCAACCTTAATTATAGGAGCGTCTAACAGTTCTACCTATAATAAGTGCTAGTATATGGTTAACTTTAGATTTCTAGGCACTACTATGCCACAAATAATACATAAGGCTACCACTGGTTTTGTATCATATTTGGCAAGTTTTTTAATCAATCACTCTGCTTCATTTTCACCTATCCGTATAATAGGGATACTATTATTTAACCACCTCATGCAGACATTTTGAGGATTATTGGTACACACTTTAAATATAAGAAGAGCTGTATAAGTATAAAGTCTTGCTACTTTTTCATCTTCAGCGGCTATTGTACTTACACAAATAAAAGATGAAGGCAACTTTCAGCTTTTGTCCATGTGCAGGAAACTCCTTCACTTCACACTGAGGAGGTAAGAATGCAGGAATTTCATTATCTTACAAAGTTCAAACTCTTTTATTTACAAATTCACAGTGAGTCAAAGCAGGATTCTACAACATTTATTTTGGCTGTAAAGTTGCTCTGCATAGTTGAACTTCACATCAGCCCTATGCCGGCATTCAGAATGCCAGAAGATAATGGAATCCTTTGTACTCTGTAGAAAAAGATCCAGGGTGAAATACACCTCTCTGCTGCGGGTCAGTACAAGCTCTACACACAGCCTTACACCTCAAAACAGAGGTTAAGTAGGACCCACCAAAGAGAATCATCCAGAACTCCTCAGTAATTCAGAACCATTTGTATATCTGTTATATATACACCCACATATTGGTAAACAACAGGAGTTACAGTTGAAATTTCTCAAATTGGGCAAGGTTTTAGAGTTAGGTTCATGCAAATATTTACACAATCCTAACTAGTGTGTGCAAATCCTAAATCCTTACATGCAAAGTGGTGTATTGTCAAGTGCACGTGACTAGCCAATCATTCAATTGGCCATATGAATATGCAAATCTCTCTTTTGTGGGCACGCATGAGAAGTAAAGTAGCCTCAGTTTGCTTTAGCTTAACTAAGGCTGCTTTACTTCTGAATGAGAGTGTTCACACAAGGGTTTAATGCACTTTAGCTAATAATAATACAAGCTAATACTTGGTACCTTTGATTAACACACATTAACTTTCCCGAGTGTCCCCAAGTAGACAAACACTTAGGGTTCTCTACAGTACCCTTCACCGTAGTATCTAATGTCTCGTCTACACTACAAAAAGATCAATTTAAGTCACTTTGTATTAGCCTAATTGTGCGTGTGTCTACACTCAAATACGTATCTGGGCAATATAAGCACCCTGTTACAGCAACACAATAATACCATTTCCCCAAACAACATTGAACCATAGTTCACCTATGGAGGTTGATGTTGTAATGGATCAGCGCATAAGCAATCTGGCCTACTGGTCAGAGCTGGGCTGAGGTCTGCCTACCGGGGATAGTAGTCACTGGGCAGGAGCTGGATCAATCGCAAGTGCCAGGTTCCATAAGCAAGAGTTAGGATCAGAGTCTGGCCAGGGTCAGAGACATAAGACCAAAAATAGTGCTAGGTTGGAATCAGAAGGCAAGAGTCAGGGCCAGAGTCAGGCCGGGTTCCCAGACTGGAAATCAGATGCAGTATCAGGTTAGAATCAAGAGGCAGGAAACAGGACTGGAGATCAAGCAAGGTCTGGCGCTGCAGCAGGCTGAAGTCTGTGAGATTGCTCAGTCAACTTTCTGGGGAAACCCCTGCTGTTAAAGAGGCCACAGGTTACCATCACTCTGGATCTCTTGGGTGGCACTTCCTGCAAGCACCTACTCTCTGTAGTGCTCCCTGGCTGTGCCTGTGTGTGGTTTCACCCTTTAAAACCTCTGCATAATTTTGAAATGTCTTTTCCTGGTTGCCCAGCTTGGCCAGCACACCTAGCAGCTCTCCATTATTGTGTGCAACTGCCCAACCAGCCAGCTCCACACACTAGAAGCACTCCTCCCTGGAATAGACGGGAAGCATTGGCTCTTTTGGGCCTGTAGGGAAAAGATGTGCAGGCACAGCTAGAGTGCAGTCACAGAAACATGGACATCTACAAAGAGATTGCGCAGGCAATACAGGAGAAGGGGTATGACAGGGACCAGCAGCAGTGCTATATGAAAGAAAAGGACCTATGGCAGGCGTATCACAAGACCAGAGAGGCCAATAGTTGATCCAGTGCAGAGCTGCAGACCTGCCGCTTGCACAAAGATCTGTATGCCATACTTGGCAGAGACACCACCAGCACCCTGCAGAGCACCATGGATACATCCAAGGAACCCAAAACACAGATCCCTGCCATGAACAGCGAGGAGGAAGGGGGACATTTGATGGGCAGGGAGTCCAGCTATGGTGCAAGCCAGGACCTGTTTGAGACTTCACCGCAGTCTAGCCAGTTCCATCAGCTGAGCCCGATGCAGGGGAAGGCACCTCCACTCCTGATGAGCCACACTCACCTAGACGGGGTAGTGTGTAGAGATACTCCAAAGCTGAAGTGTCAATAGGCATGTCTTGTTTAAAACTTTATTGGGCAATCGTTTTGGAGTTGGAAAATCCATGGGACAGGGGGCACTGTCATGCAGGTCAGACTTGATGGATTTACAGCAATGAAGTTTCCAAACTGCAGGAGGATTTTAGATGGTACACATATCCCTATTTTGGCACTAGCCAATCTTGCCACAGAATACATCAACAGAAAGGGCTACTTTTCTATGATTATGCACGTGTTGGTGGATTACCAAGTATACTTCAATGACATCAATGTTGGTTGGTCAGGGAAGGTAGCAATCCAGTGTTGCAAGCTTCCACAGTGAGATTGCCATTCGCTTCTCAATTGCCAGAGAAGTTCTCACTCTAGTTTGCTCACATTGGGAGGGCTAGGGCAAGTTTGGCACACAGATCCAGGAATGCGGCCTTTCACATAACCTGAATTACAGTGCAATCCTACCAGTCAGTGCTGGTTTCTCAAGCGCAGAAGTGGCATTCTACCATTTGCAGTTGCACCACAAATGCCACCAACAACCTTGAACTGGTTTTCACTATGTCCCACAGCAAACTGTCCTCCAACAAATCATCACTGTGACATCACGCAGGGTGCAAGCTGACCACTGAACTGCTGTACCACCTTAATTCTCCAACTCAGAATATCTCTTACTCTGTTCTGCTACTGAAAAGCATCCTCTCCAAGCACTGTTCACATGACTATTAGCATGTAAAGGCAACACCTGCAAATGCCTCAGTCCCAGCCTTGCACCCCAGAAACATGCATCTTAAACAGTTCAAGGCCCATCTTGGAAGCGTAAGCTCATTATAAGTCCTTCATTCCATCAAAGGGTAATGAATGTGCAACAGCCTTTTTTAACCTGAGTAGAGATTCTCAAGATACTTCAGCCAAAAAGCACATTAGTTTAGAAAAAACAATGAAACAAGTTTATTAACTAAAGAAAAATAGATTTTAAGTGATTATAAATGATAAAAGCATACAAGTCAGATATGGTTATGAAAGAAATAAAAAATAAACACACAAGCTATTTCCTAAACTTTACCAAGACTAGTAGTTCTAAAAGCAAAACAGGTTGTCTCACCATAAGCTGCAATACATTTCACAGACTGTCTCCTCCCAGTGTCCCAGGACACCCCTCCCACTGTTCAATGATGCTTCTCTTTGTCTTCCAAACCATCTTGCTTCCATGTGTGTTGAGGCAGCAGTGGAGAAGTGACTAGAGGCCTTTTTTTCCTCTTTCTTATACCCCAACCCTTTGTGCTGGAAAAATCCTTGCTGGGTCATGGAGTTAGGGAGTCCCGTTGCCTATGTGCTCTACAAACTGTCCTTCAGGTGAACTGTAAATTCTTGTTTCTACTTTCTGTGTACATGCCATTAGCTCTGAGGCAACATGTAAATCCTTTGTTTAGAGTTAGCAGTTAATAGTTTTCTGATGCCTGTGGTCAGTCCTTTGCATCTCTGAAGGGCTATTTGATGGGTGTTTCTCAGACTTACAAATATGTTTCAGTAACAAGCATATAGCAAAATCTCATAACTCCATGCACAATATTAATACACACATTTTAACAGGACAATCATGTCCAGTAGAAAATGAGTTTTCAAATTATATCTCACAAGGAATGCTTTGCACAAAATATATCATAACCAAAAGTGGCGAACATGGGGTACAACTGAAGAACTGTGTGTCACAGTCACATCCCCCATTTCTGTGGTTTTTCCTGTAGCTCTGCAAATACTGCAGTATTGTTCATCCTGTATTTGCAATACTCATGAGAAGTGGTAGATACGCTGGAGGGTAGGGATAGCATACAGAGGGACCTAGATAAATTAGAGGACTGGACCAAAAGAAACCTGATGAGGTTCAACAAGGACAAGTACAGAGTCCTGCACTTAGGACGGAAGAAT
Source organism: Chelonoidis abingdonii (assembly GCF_003597395.2). Classification (NCBI taxonomy): domain Eukaryota; kingdom Metazoa; phylum Chordata; order Testudines; family Testudinidae; genus Chelonoidis; species Chelonoidis abingdonii. Next base: position 69,111,839 of record NC_133772.1, read on the forward strand.
CCCATTCACTGTTCAGACTAGGGACCGAATGGCTAGGAAGCATTCTGCAGAAAAGGACCTAGGGTACAGTGGATGAGAAAGTAGATATGAGTCAACAGTGTGGCCTTGTTGCCAAGAAGGCTAATGGCATTTGGGCTGTATAAGTAGGGACATTGCCAGCAGATCGAGGGATTGATCATTCCCCTCTATTCCAACATTGGTGAGCCCTCATCTGGAGTACTGTGTCCAGTTTTGGGCCCCACACTACAAGAAGGATGTGGAAAATTGGAAAGAGTCCAGCAGAAGGGCAACAAAAATGATTAGGGGGCTGGAGCACGTGACTTATGAGGAGAGGCTGAGGGAACTGGGATTGTTTAGTCTGCAGAAGAGAAGAATGAGGGGGGATTTGATAGCTGCTTTCAACTACCTGAAAGGGGTTCCAAAGAGGATGGATCTAGACTGTTCTCAGTGGTACCTGATGATAGAACAAGGAGTAATGGTCTCAAGTTGCAGTGAGGGAGGTTTAGGTTGGATATTAGGAAAAACTTTTTCACTCAGAGAGTCGTGAAGCACTGGAATGGGTTGCCTAGGGAGATGGTGGAATCTCCTTCCTTGGAGGTTTTTAAGGTCAGGCTTGACAAAGCCCTGGCTGGGATGAATTAGTTGGGAATTGGTCCTGCTTAGAGCAGGGGGTTGGACTAGATGACCTCCTGAGGTCCCTTCCAACCCTGATATTCTATGATTCTATGAGAATAGAGTGGCCTCTGTGCTTCTGTCAGAGATGGCTGACAGCAAAAAGTGCTACATAGGTTTGTGGGATTTTTTAAGATGGTGCAAAAATTATGGGATATGGGTGGAATTATGGGATGGAGAAAGTTGCAGGATGGGAACTTGACCACTGGCTCCCAATATTCCCTCCGTGACTTTTTCTGCCCCACCATGCATTGCCAAAATTTCCCCAAAAATAGCGTGCCACATGATGGCAAGTTGCACACTGGGATAACTATTCATGGTGCACCACATGGGTGCATTGACACAAGCATTCCTGGTGGGTACACATAGTGCTGACGCAAGGAGACAAGCATGCACATGAGCAATATACTAACTGCAGCAGCTTTATAATGACATAACTTGCGTTGACCAAAGTTAGTAGTGTAGACATGGCCTAACTGTTTCTCCTCCTCATATTTTCATTCACCAGTTATGTGCACAGAAATAGCTTCCCTATCCTAAACTTGAAGTCTGTGCATTATTTCCATATAAAATAGATGTTCAACTCACCTGGCTCTAAAAGGAAATTGTTACAGAATTATTCCACCAAATCTTAATGCATATCTGTATAATATTGGGTGCTAGAGATCAACTGGACTAAAGTAATTCACACTTTTGGTTTCACAGAAGTGGCTAAAATATCCATGTATTAGGATAGCAGTAATGACTGCTATTATAACAGTATGCCTATGTATGCTTGCTAGGGGGTTAAGGCACTCTGCATCTTTCAGGATTAGGCTGTAAGACACCCATTATATTAGCCCAATTGCCAGTATCACAGGTGTTCCTTGCACAGCCAGCTCTCACTCATGTACATGTTTGTGTTCCACAAGTTCCTGACCCTCAATGTAAGATTTTGAGTAACACGACAGGAAGATGGTACCAAGGTTTAGAGTGTTACTAGTGTGATTGTACATATTGTGGGTTCAACTACTACTTGGAAGAGATTTTTTTTAAATGGTTCATTTTAGTTTGTTTGGTTTTAGAGCAACAGTATCAAGAGAATGATGATCTTGAGATTTAATAAGGAAGAAGTTGCTTGAGATTTCAGTGAGAAGTGTCTGCAGAGCAGAGAAGGAGGAGTCAGATTGATAGGATCCAGGAGTGCATTTGAGGTGAGGAAGTTAATACAGCAGTTGCAGACAGTCCACTTACTGAGCTTAGAAGTGAAGGGAAGGAGGGAAACAGAGACAAGTAGAGACAAGGATAGGTATTTACTAAGGAAAGGGGAAACTTGGGTACATTTGTACTCAGAGGGGATAGAACTTCAGGTAGAGCTTTGTCAGTGTTAAATGTTAAAGCCATGGCTGCAGTGAAGTCACATATTAAAAAGAATCCTTTGGTTTTGGCATGCTCTGGAATATTTTAGTCTATTCTCTCGGCAATCGTAAAAATCACAGAAAATACAATAGAGAGATCCTTCATAAAGTGGCTAAAAATGTGGAACATATGGTCATAGAGAATGGTTTTCAAAAATGTCTCATGCTTTGCTTCTGTAGCCTACTCATTTTCAGCATGAGGGACAAGGCTTTAATTCAGCCCAAACACAGGCAGTACAAATACCTGCAGTTATTTCTTTTACAGTTAAGACATGTGGGAAAAGTGCACACCTTCATGTATCTAATCTAACGGATTTGACTGAAGACATTTAACAGGTACAGGAAAAGGTCAACTCCAAAAATATAGTAGAAAGAGTCAAGTTACAGCAAGGTAAACCATTTACATGCCAAATTTGGAGTCAGACTATGAAGGTCCCTCATATAGGCAAGGAAAGGTAGGAGAGCACAAAGGGACTCACCCACACCATGCTCATTCCCTTCTTCATTCACCCCAAGGGCACACATCAGCCCCAAAATGGGAGGAGAAAAGGTAGTGCCAAGGCTGTACCAGGAAACTTTGAATGGGACATGACCTCTTCTCTGAGCTTCCCATGTAGCAGGGTAGTTTCTTGTCACTTGCAAAGCAGGCAGTGCCTGCATTGCACAATCTAGACTGTAGAGAGGACACAACAAGGACTTATTCTCCTCTTGTAGAATTTGTGTGTGAGAGTTTCAGGCCATTAGTTGTCACTATGTGGAGGTTCTTTAAACTTGATCCTTGATTTTAATGGCCCTTTCTGAACCTGCTTTTCTCGCTCCAAAATACTTTGCATGTTGTCAAGTATGAGAGGGGTAGTCATGTTAGTCTGTATCTGTAAAAAGCAACAAAGTCTTGTGGCACTTTATAGACTAACAGACGTATTGGAGCATAAGCTTTCATGGGTGAATACCCACTTTGTCAGACATATGTATTAACCCACAAAAGCTCATGCTCCAATACGTCTGTTAGTCTATAAGGTGCCACAGGATTCTTTGTTGCTTTTTGCATGTTGTTTTTGATAGATCTCACTGTACAGTTGATCAGTTTACAAAAAATGAATGTTCAGAATGTATTCATTCCACATTATGCAGACTGCAAAAATTTCTGAAGGTGGTGTTTATAACAAATTAACTACCTTACTTGAAATAATCTGAGTTTTTAAGACTACCAGCCCAGCTCGATTTAACTGGCTATCCAAATCTCTCTCACACACTCTCTGAGCCTAGGTAGGACATAGCAAGCTTTGTCTGCTAGGTTGCTGGGGGCCTTGAGAAATCAAAAGGTACCGTACTGGAGATATGCCATCAGCCATTATATGTGAAACTGCCGTTATGCAGTAATCTTGTTCAAGTAGCCCTGTGTAACTCCTAACACAAAGTGTCATTGCACTGCTTGACACCATAGAGTTCCCAATTATGGGAACTGCAATGGGACCCTTCAGGGCAATAGCTTTCTACATTTTTACTTTATAAATTAGGACATGAATTCACAGCAGCTCACTCATCACTGTACTGTAAAGGACTATGTGTTTTGTACCATAACCTTCATTAAAAAAGGTCCCTTTAGGGAAATGTTGAGAGAATTGGGATCACGGGACCTGTAAGATATTTAAGTCACTAAGCAGAAGTCATGAGAGATGTGAACAATTGAATTGACAAATGACTGCAAGAAGCAGAACATTATATGACCCACATCATAGGGATTCCTGAGAACTCTGAATTTTCTTTCTTGACATGATCAAAATAAGAAGAGACTGCATGAAGCATTATAATCTATAAATGAAAACCAGAAAATAATCTGTATCCATAAACTGCAATAAACCAAGCTTCAGAAAAAAAATATGAAGATATTTCACCTGGGACCTTTATAATTTAAATCACAAAACCATTTTAAGTGGGCTAAAACGCTACCGAGATTCCAAGGCCAGAAAAGACCATTATGATTATCTGCACTGACCATAGCACAGGCCATAGAAGCTTCCAGCCATTGGATCATGTTACAATTTTCCAGTGCTGCCCGGGGGGTGGGGTGGGGGCAAGTGGGGCAATTTGCAAGCCCTGGCCAAGAATCCCTTCTCTGGCTACTCACCCGGTGGCAGTCCGGATCTTCGGCAGCACTTTGGCGGCGGGCCCTTCCCTCGCTCTGGGTCTTCAGCAGCACTTCGGTGGCAGGTCCTTCAGTGCTGCCAAAGACATGGAGCGAGTGAAGGACCTGGCACTGCCACCACCGAAGACTCAGAGAAAGTGAAGAACCCGCCGCTGCCGCCGCAGACTCGGAGTGCCGCCTGGTGAGTACAAGCGCCACAGCATGTGGTGCCTTTTTTTATGTCCACTTCCCCTGCTTTGCCCCCGGTCCCCTGAATCCTCTGGGCGGTCCTGCAACTTTCTCTGCTAGTTTGAAGAGACCATTATTAAATATTTGTTCCCCAGGTAGATATTTATAGAATGTAATCAACTAACCCCTTACGTGATAGTTTGGGATTCACCCAGGCCAGTAACAGGTTCAGTCAACACCTCATTGGAACTCGAGGTGCCTTAAATGCTATGGCGCTGTGGCTCAGAGCCTTGGCACCAGCAGCTAAGTTACTCTTGGCAGGGGGACCTCAGCAACCCACCCAGCCCTGAGTTCTCCCCAAAAGTGTTCTTCTGCAGTGCTCAGCCCCCCTCGCTGTAGCACTCACGAAATCTCAAATTTGCTGCTCCTTTTTAAAGAAACTGTACGGAGCAGCCTGACAGCTTAACTGGGGTTAACACACCCTCTTCTTCAAATGCATAGCACTGAATGGGTTTATAGCAAGCCTAGGAAACAACATGCCTTTGCCTAAGACTGGCTGCGCTTTGGCACGGTCTGCCAAATGTATTTGAGGAACATAATTCCAGGACATCTGTACAGTTTTTTGCATGTTGACCATACATACATCACACAAGAATATTAATGATCGGTGAGTTAATAGTTTTCCAGTGATATATTTCAAGACACCCTTTAAATCAATATCAGGACAACAGTACATGGGATTCAGAGAGTTGGTCAGGCCATCATGGGCTATTATAGCAGGGATAAGGGGGAGACAAGAGAGAACAGAGGGGGGAAATCAAATCAGTTTCTTAGAAGTCTGTATACTAACGTGAGAAGTATGAGGAATAAGCAGGAAGAACTTGAAATGCTAATTAATAAACACAAATTATGACATAGTTGTTATCACAGAGACTTGGTGGGATAATACACGACTGGACTATTGGTATAGAAGGGTACAGACATCAAGTGATCCATCGCCTGTCATCCAGTCCCAACACATGGCAGTCAAAGCTTAGGGACAGCCAGAGCATGAGGTTGCGTCCATGATCATCTTAGCTAATAACCACTGATGGACCTATCCTCCTTGAACTTATCTAATTCTTTTTTAAATCCAGCTATAGTTTTGGCCTTCAATACATCCCTGATAATAAGTTCCACAGGCTGACTGTGCGTTGTGTGAAGAAGTACTTCCTTGTGTTTGTTTTAAACATGCCGCCTATTAATTCCATAGGGTTACCCCTTGTTCTTGTGTTATATGAAGTGGCAAATAACACTTCCTTATTCACTTTCTCCACACCATTCAGGATTTTATAGACCTCTATCATATCCCCCCTTAGTCATCATTTTCTAAGCTGAACAGTCCCAGTCTTTTTAATCTCTCCTTATATGGAAGTTGTTCCATATCCCTAATCATTTTTATGTCCCTTCTCTGTATCTTTTTGCATTTCTAATATATTGCTTTTGAGAGGAGGCAACCAGAACTGCAAGCAGTATTTAAGATGTGGGTATACCATGAATTTATATAGTGGCACTATGATAGATAATAACAAAATTACTATCCCTTTCCTAATGGTTCCTAACATTCTGTTAGCTTTTTTGACTGCTGCTGCACATTAAGCAGATGTTTTCAGAGAACCATCCACGACTCCAAGTTCTCTTTCTTGAGTGCTAACAGCTAATTTAGACCATCATTTTATATGTATAGTTGGGATTATGTTTTCCAATATGCATTAATTTGCATTTATCAGCATTGAATTTCATCTGCTATTTTGTTGTCCAGTCATCCATTTTTGAGAGATCTTTTTCTAGCTTTTCGCAATCTGTCTGGGACTTAACTATCTTGAGTACTTTTGTATCATCTTCAAATTTTGGCACCTTACTGTTCACCCCTTTTTCCAGATAATTTATTAATATGTTCAACAGCGCTGGTTCCAGTACAGAGTCCTGGTGGACCCCACTATTTACCACTCTCCATTCTGAAAACTGACCATTTATTCCTATTCTTTGTTTCCTATCTTTTAACTACTAACTGATCCATGAGAGGACCTTCCCTCTTAAGCAAGCTAAGCTGTCATGGGGTAAGAGATTTTGGTGAGGGACTTTGTCAAAGGCTTTAGGAAACTCCAAGTACATTAAATCAACTGCATCATCCTTGTCCATATCTTTGTTCACCCCTTCAAAGAATTTTAATAGATTGGTAAGGCATGATTTCCCTTTACAAAAGTGGTGTTGACTGTTCTCCAACACATCATGTTCATCTATGTGTCTGATAATTCTGTTCTTTATTATAGTTTCAACCAATTTTCCTAGTACTGAAGTTAGGCTTACAGGCCTATAATTGCCAAGATCACCTCTAGAGCCTTTTTAAAAAATAGGTGTCACATTAGCTATCCTTCAGTCATCTGGTACAGAAGCTGACTTAAGTGATAGGTTATATAGACCCCCGCAAATCCTTTTCAGAGTCATCGCTTCCCAGGATAGAGTCCCCCATCCTGTAAGTATTTCTGCATTTTTTTTCTTTTTTTCTTAATGACTGATAAGCTTTTCTTCTTTTTATATGCATTTTCTATTCTGATTTTCAGAGGGCTGAACACCCACAACTCCTGTTAAAGTCAATGGCACGGTCACTTTTTTTTTTTTTAAGGAACAGGTAAAAAACACAATATATTTATAAACATAGTATCTTTCTACAGAAAAAGTAATGATTTGGCCAGATTGTTTTCTGCATGACAGAAAATGGATAACAAAAAAGGCTATCCAAAACTGACAAAAGAAAAAGAGGGGGAAGGTTAAAATCCTTGATTATTTTTGTGAATTTTCCCCCTCGTTTTTCAAAGTTTTTCCTTCCCTCTATTCTCTTCACCCCATCTTTTTCTTCTCTTTCCCCCATTTTGACAATGGAAAGGTAACGAAAAGGAAAAAAGGGGGAGAGATGAAGAGAAGCAATGTGAGAATAACAAAATCATTAATTTGGAAATTTTTGTAAACACAAAACAAAACTGGAGTGCTTTCAGAAAATTTACATAATTTTCCTTTTCAAAACAAGACTGTTTTTCAAAACAAGACTATTTTTCAACAACAAATTTTTTTTAAAACCAGCTCTACCAACTGGTTAACTTATTGCATGTGGGACTATTGTACAGTTTTTATTTCTACTATGTTAGTGCTTAGGAATTCCTGTCAGGAATCAGGGTCTCATTGTCATAGGCACAATCCAAAAAAGCAACAAAGAAGACCCTGTGCCAGAGAATTTACAAACCAAGACCCCTATCCAGCATGTATTTAACTTTTGTCACCATGGGTAGACCCTTGAAGTCAAAGGGGAGTACTCAGCATACACAAAATACTTTTTGAAAGATCAGAGCCCAGTGGGTTTGATCTATTTCTTTAAGTCAATATGAACAATAAAATAAAATAATATAATATAAAATAAGAGTTATCCCTCCAATACACATGTCCAGATCCCCTGCTTTTCTATAAATTTTATATCTGGCACTGAGAGTAGCACTGGTGGAATCCATAGATTCAATACAGTTCCATGTTTCTAAAAGCAGTCACCCTTACTCTCCAAAATGTAGTTTTCCAGGTTTCAATGCTGAGTATTCTGAGCTCAGATACATCACTGTATATGAGGAATAATTCCATTCGATCCATTCAATCCAGCTGCAGTACTCTTAGGCTGTGTCTTCACTAGTGAGTTTACAATGGAACAGCTGTACTGATGCAGCTGCACTGCTGTAAGATCATTCATGTAGCCACTCTGTGTTGGCACGAGAGCTTTCCCACCAACACCTCCCCGAGCTATGTCAGGCCAGGTCTACACTGCGACTTTAAATCGGTTTAATGGCCGATATACCGATTTAACGCTGTATCCGTTCACACGACGTCGTCATTAATATCGAGTTAAACGGCTCCTTAAATCGATTTCGGAACTCCTCCCAAACGAGAGGAGTAGCGCTAAATTCGATAGTGATAACTCGGATTAGGGTTCATGTGGACGGAAATCGACGTTATTGGCCTCCGGGCGGCATCCCAGAGTGCAGCACTGACCGCTCTGGACAGCAATCTGAACTCGGATGCAGCGGGCAGGTAAACAGGAAAAGCCCCGCGAACTTTTGAATTACATTTCCTGCTTGCCCAGCGTGGAGCTCTGATCAGCACGGCTGGCGATGCAGTTTGAAATCGAAAAAGAGCTCCAGCATAGACCGTACGGGAGATACTAGGTCTGATCGCTGTATGGGGAGACAAATCTGTTGTATCCAGCTCCGTTACAGAACACGAAATGCCAAAGCGTTTGAATAAAAAACTCCAGGATACACAGCGCTGTGTGACAAGCGTAACGGGAAGCCAGAGACTCAAATGGACGCTCATGAAGGGAGGGAGGGGGTACTGAGGACTCCAGCTATCCCACAGTCCACAGCAGTCTCTGAAAATTATTTGCATTCTTGGCTGAGCTCCCAATGTCTGTAGGTTCAAACACAGTGTCTGGCGTGGTTCAGGGAACAGCTCCTCAGTTTATTTCCCCCCACCACCACGTGAAAAAAAAAAGGGAAAGATTGCTGTGCTATGGCGTTTGCTCAATGCACTCCGCGAAAAAGGCGCCAAAGGGTTGTCTGCTGCCTTCACAAAGGGAGGGGTGAGGCTGTACCCAGCACCACCCGGGGCAGTGTTTTCTGCCCCATCAGGCACTGTGCTCTCAACACGGAAGTGGGAACTATGGGATAGCTGAGGAACAGCTACCCACAGTGCACCGCTCCTGAAATCGATGGTAGCTTTGGACCATGGACGCAAACAATCGATTTCGGGATCCCACTGTGGACGCGCTAAACCAATTTTATTAGATCTGTTTTGTAATATCGGTTTAAGCTAATTCGAAATAATCGTGCAGTGTAGACGTACCCTCAGAAGCTCTCCCACCAACACAGTGCTGTCTACACAGGCACTTGTGTCGGAGTAACTTACGTTACTCGGGGGGATTTTTTTTCACACACCTGAACGACAAAAGTTATACCAACAAAAGTGGTAATGTAGATATCGCCCTAATTTACACCAGTGACACTCGGATCAGAATTTGACCCTGTTTTTTCTTCTTTCTGATCCAAATAGGTTAAAAACTGGCTCAGTGATGGAAAGTAAAATTCTTCATTCTTGGTTTTACCCAAACATAAAATGGCAACATAATCACAGTAATAAGTATTAGTACAAATTATGAGTAATCAGTGAGGAAAGAAAAATCTATCATCCTCAGTTCATGGCTTATGATTATTTCATTCACTGCATAATGAAAAAACCATGTTAACTAATAAATATTAGATTATTTTAAAAAGGGAGCCCACCTTAGACGCTTGTGTTCACAGAGACATACAGAGACCAATTCATCATAATTATTTTTCTAGGATGAAGTAAATGCTAAATTTTCTATTGCAAAATCTCCACCCCTTTCCTTTACCAGAAATATTTTATTTACTATAAGAAGAGCCCAATCTTGCTTCTATTGAGTTTTGTCATTGACTTCAAGGAACTGCCACCGATTTAAATGGGGACTATGGCCTAGATTCACAAAAGGACATTATGCAATGCTCAGCATTACAATGTCCATCTCCTATTTGCTCTGCCACTCAGTGGAATTCACAGCCCCAGGTTCAACACTCAGGCTCCCCAAGCATTGTATGGGGAGAGTTAGGTGCCTAAGAAAGGGAATCACGGAAGCCAGCAAGCTGAGCAGGGAGCTGCCAAAACTAGCCAGAAGTGAAATGCAGAGGAAAGTGGAGAGGCTTAGGGCCCAGATCCTAAATGGTGCTGAGATGCCTAATTCCCACTGATATGGGGCCTTAGGCACCTGACTTAGGCACATAGAATAAATAATTAAATATTCGCTGTGCAAGAGAATAAGTGAGAAAATCACTCTACAGCCCAATGGTTGGCACTCACCTGGTACAAAGAAGACCTAAGTTCAAGTCTTTGTTCCACATCAGGCAAAGCACATATCTGAAAACAGGTCTCCCAAGTGAGTACTATTCTGGGGATACAGGCACACTCACCTGCCAAATTTCCATCTGCCTTTTGTGTAGAGATAACATGCTCTGAGCATGCCTACCAGATTGAGATATGCAAGTGACTTGTTTGAGAATCCCACCAAGCTAAGGCAAGAGTTAGGGTTCTGAGCAGCTTGTGACCTATGGGCAGCATCATGACTTTGGCGGCTTTGCACATGCCTACTGATGGAAACTTAAGCACTTGCTGAATTGTAGGTGCCTACAGAATTAGGCAGAAGCTGAGCAGTGGTTTTGAGAATGTCAGTTGTGCCTAAATGTTGAATTTAAACACCTCACTGCCTCTCTAGGTGCCTAACTGCCTTTGTGAGTCTGTCTATATATCTGAAGCTATAGTGGACTCTATGCTTCCAAGAAAATTCACCATGTAAATCCAAAAAAAATGCTCAATGGCCAGGTATAAACTGGACTCTGACAAGAAATTGACCTAATTTTTAACTATCTGCAGACTTTTTTTTAAAAAATGTCAGTTGTATTAGTAATTAACTCCACAGAAAGAGTGCCTGTACATCATGAAATTAAGCAGGCCTGATTACTTTCTGGAGATCATGCAGCATTCCTTAGCCTTTGTAGCCTGAAGTACTCAAGATAATTTACTTGATAAATTTCAAGAACAAAATATTACATTTTTCTTTGTAATATGCATTAGTAAATTCATGTTACTATAATAATTCAAATCAGCAAGAGTTATAGCCCTCAGTACATCCTGAGGTTGATTAAATTACTTGAAATATACGATTTTATTTTATCTTGTGTTTCATTAAAACATTGTGTTAACAGGATAAAAATTAGTTATCTTTGGCTAAATCTAAAATATTAAGAAATCATTGTAAAAATGTACTACAGTATCGAGAGCCTCTGGTCTCTGCTACATTGGCCTAAATCTGGAGTAACTCAATGGAAATGCAACAGATTATGCATTTACACTAGTATAATTTAGAACAGAACCTGACAGCTGGGTACTTTTAGTGCCAAACACTCCAGCACCATTTGTACTGTGGTAAGTTGCAGTTTCTGTACAGTTCCCCATCATATACACACAGGCTAGCTAGTAATGGTGGCCCAGGATCGGAGGTGAGCAGAGCGAACACTTTATTCTCCTATTATTCACAGTACCCCAGCACCTCCTGAAACTTCAGAACTTCATGCCTGTTGCATGAACACTTAGGAAAATATATTTTCCTCTCTGCTAGCCGGTGTGCATTTGGGTTAAAGTATATTCCAACTGTAGCTGGCCTCTCCAAACTGTGTGTAAGGGAGAAGTAAATAAAGTGCCAGATTTTGTGGTACGGTACAATGATTATGCCTCTTGTGGCCATAATTAGTTTGGTGTAAATTAGAACAGCTCTGAGTATGCTGTAACTTATACCAGAGGCTGGCCTAAGGCCTGGTCTACACTACGCGTTTAAATCGATTTAAACAGCGTTAAATCGATTTAACGCTGCACCCGTCCACACTACACTGCTCTTTATATCGATTTAAAGGACTCTTTAAATCAATTTCTGTACTCCTACAAAACGAGAGGAGTAATGCTAAAATCGATATTACTATATCGGATTAGGGTTAGTGTGGACGCAAATCGACATTATTGGCCTCATTATTTTACAGTAGCTACCCACAGTGCACCGCTCCAGAAATCGATGCTAGCCTCGGACCATGGACGCACACCACCGAATTAATGTGCCTAGTGTGGACGCGCACAATCGACTTTATAATATCTGTTTTATAAAATCGGTTTAAGCTAATTCGAATTTATCCTGTAGTGTAGACGTGGCCTAAGAATAGAAGAGGGCCTTTAGGCATTGAGCCACTGTTCCTGCACTGAGTATAACTCAACCATAACAGTGAATCGAGTCCAATTAGAACAGAATTTGAACCTTCTTTGTCAGGTAGGAAATGTCATCTAGATAGTAACTAAAAAAAAAAAAAAAGTACACTATTCCAGAGTACTATTACAGTACTAATAATATAATAAATATAAAATAATATATATAATAATAATATAAAAAAAGTTGGGGGAGATATAAAAAGTAATCTGTCTTTTGCTATGTAGCTACAATTATAACAAACTTTCCTAGAACTGTGTGAATTATTCTCACAAAGATGGAGGTAAACAAATTGAACCACCTGAACCACTGCAAAAATCAGGAACATAGCACAATACAGTCTTAGTACGGTATTTGAGGACTAAAAAGATATTTTGCTTACAAATATGTGTCCAGAAGAACACTAAATATATTGAAATCTATAGTTGCTTAGTTTGGGGGGAGGGGGTGTTTTTTTGTTTGATGGTTTTTTGGAGAAAACTTTTGATCACTTTATCAACAGAGCTACAAAGACCATTTATCTCTGCTAAAGCCTAGGGGCCAAATTCACTGCTGGTATGAGCAGCAGAAAATCCACTGAGGTAACTGGATAGGGTGCAAATCAACAGCCATCAGAAACTTCTCATGTCTTAGGCTTTGCTGACTGCTGGAGTGTACCGGAGTACAAAGCAGCATCACATTGATATGTACCAGCGTATCCTTAAACCTAGTGACAGGGCCGCACAGAGGGGTGCGGGGCAGGTGGTGCAATTTGCCCCAGGCCCCGGGCCCCACAGGGGCTCCCACAACAGTTTTTCGAGGCCCCAGAGCAGGCTCCTTCACTCACTCCGGGGGCCCCAGAAAACTCTCGCGGGGCCAGGGCCCCTGGAGCTTCTTCTGCTCTGGGTCTTCGGCAGCGGGGGGTCCCTCCGCTCCGAGTCAGAAGGATCCCCCTGCCGCCGAATTACCACTGAAGATCTGCCACTTCAGCGGCAGGTTCCGCTTTGGTGGTAATTCGGCGGCGGGGGGCCCCTGTCGTGGGTCTTCGGAGCACTTCGGCGGCGGGTCCCAGAGCGGAAGGACCCCTCGCTGCCGAAATACCGCCGAAGTGGGGGGGCCCCTGCCGCCAAAGACCCCAGGTCCCCTGAATCCTCTGGGCGGCCCTGCCTAGTGAGAGAAGGCTGAGGAGAACAAACACAATCCCTAATGTTGTATACTACATCCTTAAGTTAAGCACTAATTGACTTAGTATGACAAAATCTCCACAAAACCCAAAGGGTGGAAGAACAGGCCTCTCATAAAAGAGCCAGACTGAGGGAGTTTGAGCTGTATGGGAAAGACTGTGGCAAGATATACATCAATGAAGAAAATAGTCCCGTGGTCATAGCAGCCTGCTGTGCTCTGCATAACATTTGTGAAGTTAAGGGGGAAAAGCTCCCACAGAAGTGGAGCGTTGAGGTGTATCCGCTGGCAGCTGCTTTTGAGCAGCCAGATCCCAGGGCTGTTAGAGGGGCTCAACAGAGGGCTATTCGAATCAGGGAGGTTTTGAAGGAGCATTTTTTGACAATAAGCCCCAGTAATGTGTCTTTCTGTAATGCACTGAGCCAGGCATTGCTTTCTTGCACCATACGATAACCCTTGTAATGATTGCTGTATGTGCGTTAATTTTACTCTGTGAATGCACCGATTGCCACTGTGTATGAATTTCAGCAGCAACCCCCATGTGTAGGAGACAAATATTGATTTTTCTTTCTATAAGTACGTTTTAATTCAACAGCTATACAAACACTTCTATTTTCTACAGGAGAAATAACAGTGCAGGGCACTTTTTGAAATGAGACTCTCACAGCTTGGTGTATGTCCAGCTGTCATTGTGAAACATGTACGTAGGTCATTGTGAAAGATATCTCTAGGGTTGAGTTCATGGGGTACTTTGACAGCCTGGGAATATGTGAGGAATGTGTGGCAGGAGTTTGAGGATAACATGGAAGGCAGTTCTGTATGGGTTGCAAGGGTAGGCGAGCAAGGATGTGTTCTGCTTACAGCACAATCAGGGATCTTATATTGTCCATCTGAGGATCCAGTCCATTGGGGTCAAATTCATTCCTAGTTTAACCCAATTGAGTTAATGGCATCACACCAGGGATGAATTTGGCTCTTGATTTATTTGGCTTTGCCAGAAAGGATAGCTGACCTTCTGATGCGTAGTATTTCCTTAGCAGAGACATGCTACCAGAGACTTCTCTCATGGAATAGTTTGGCTATAAATTAGAAGATTTACATTTCATATGTTATGAAATTCAGATTATTTAATAAAGTTTGATTATTACATAAAATTGCTGGGAAAACCACATGCACTGTTGTCCTAACTTTCAAATATGGGTCACACTGTCTTCTGTCATCTGTTTATTCCATTTACAATCTCAGCTTGTTCTCTTGCCCTCTGGCTACATCTTTGAAATGAGAGAGAGAGAGAGAGAGAGAGAGAGAGAACGCACCTAATCTTTCAAAAACGTATTAAATTCTGTCAAATGTGTAAAAATTAGGTACCTATCCACATTATAAAATACACATGCCTATTAAATTTAGACAAAATCCAAGTGCTATTTTAAAATAATTAGGTACCTATTTTTATATCCTTACAGAAGGAATCCAACTACTGTAGATCACTGAACTGGCAGGACAGGGGCTTACACTGCTGTACAAAAAAGCACTCTTCCATGCAGAAACAACATATTTTAATGTGCCCTGAAGCAATATGTAAGCATGCAGCCTCAGTTAAGTAAATATCCATCTGCACAAAAAAATTTATGCTCTATTTATGAGACCTTTATTCAGAGAAGTAGGACGTTTGGATACAAAATGTGACTTCATGACAAAATTCACTGGGCTCTTATGTTTTTTTTAATTTTAAACAAAACTAACACACTGCACACAGTAATCCCAGCCCAGCATAAATTATTCAGGGATGCACCAGTAAAAAAAAAAGTAACTGTCAACAAAAAAACTGACTTGAAGAAGATCTCTGTGTGGCTCGAAAGCTTGTCTCTCACCACCAGAAGTTGGTCCAATAAAAGATATTACCTCACCCAGCTTTTCTCATGCAAAAATGAGTCATTTATGACTTCAGAGGGCAAGTTATACATCTACACTAATGGAAACATATTGTTATGTTGGAAGGTGTTAGTTACTGCCATGGAAAGGGTCTTTGCTCTACAGACAATTACCAATCTGGCTAACGCTCTTGGGGGTGCTAGGCACTTGTCATTCATGCAAAATGGAAGGGGCAATTAACTGCCCTTTCCATAAGGGGATCGTTACGAACAATGGAAGCTAGTGCACAAGGCAGTGGGAGAGTGAGAGGTTTCCCTGGGTCTGGTTCCTAAGGCAAAGTTTAGGACAGAGATCCCCAAAATGTGGGGCACGCTCCCCTAGGGGGGCATGGAGGAACGTTCGGGGAGGCACAGCTGGGGCCCAGGCCAGCACCCATGGGGGACAGGGAGGGAGCACCACCCAGCCAGGGTCCCCGGCTGCCGGCCTCGTCCCCGCCCCCAGCTGTTGCCCCAGCCTCATTTCCCTTACCCCCCACCCCACTCCCAGAGCTGCAACCCACTCCCAGCCCTGGCTCCAGTGGGGGGCATAGGCAGGGGTAAGAGGGGCATGAAGTAAAACATTTGGGGACCAGTGGTCTCAGAGATTGTTTGGCAATCTGTGTGCATTTGTGTGGCAGAAAACCAGCACACAGGAAAAGAAGCAGTTATGAGTATGGCGCCGAGGGAGAGCAGAGACAAAATTATTTGGGCACAGACCTGACTGGAGGGACAGGCTTGGAAATGATAAGGAAGGAAACTGCCTGCTTTTCTTTGTTCCTACTGTGTTCAGGGAAGCCGTACTTGTGTACGTTTTCTGTAAATACACAGGATTGCACCAAAGAACACCTGACTCAAATAATCAATTCCTGCTAAGGGAAACGACTCTGCGAAGCCCTGAATTTAGGCTAACCATTTAGATGAAAAGAGGCAAGAATGCAATGGTGTTTTGCTTTTCATACCATCTAATATCTCCTTAATACTGGTGGGATTTTTGAAAAGATCTAAAACATAAAGCACTGGAAGCATATAGCAGGAGGACTTTATTTCATCCTAGATTTCACTATCTTCACTAGCTGATTACTTCACAGACATCAGTTCCCTGTTCCATTGTTTGTATCACTTCGTAACTCACCTTTCTTTCAGTGGTTTACAATTTGGCTGATAATCTTTATTTTTGGCTGAAACATACCAAGATCTCAGCTGAGAGGCAAATTATTTTGTAAAGCTTCCAATGAGAGGGAGGAATGTGAGGAGGAAGAAAAAGATGAGAAGTAGTTTTTAGAGGGATTAGGGGTAAGGACAACATGGTCATCGGGCTGGTCTACACTACGGGGGAAAATCGATTTTAGATACGCAACTTCAGCTACGTGAATAACGTAGCTGAAGTCGAATATCTAAAATCAATTTACTCACCCGTCCTCACCGCGTGGGATTGATGTCCACGGCTCGCCATGTCGATTCCGGAACTCCGTTGGGGTTGGTGGAGTTCCGGAATCGATATAAGCGCGCTCAGGGATCAATATATCGCGTCTAGATGAGACGCGATATATCGATCCCCAAGCAATCGATTTTAACCCACCGATACGGCGGGTAGTCTAGACGTGGCCGATATCAATGGCAGCAGAGACAGGTCAGGTTAGCAGCAAGCTTTTTGATAGACTGGAAGGGGTGCAGACAACTTAGAGAGGGGGAATGCAGAAATCAAGGCAAGAGATCACCAAGGTGTGAGACGAAAGATGTGGGGAGAGGAAAGAATGGATTTTAGAGCTTTTAGGGAGAAAGAAATAATACAGACTGGAAAAAGCCTGGATGTAGTGAGGAGAAAAAGAAAAGGTAGAAGAGACAAAGAGAATACACAGAGTGCAAGACTGGTCACAGGGGAGAGGATTTTGGGGAAAGACAATAAGCTCCATGTTTGCATTCATAATGTACCAAATAAGCCAGTGCTTCTCATCGCGTGGCCCAATTAGCACACAACTCTGTACTCTTGTCTGGCAGGGGGCGGGGCTGGTTGAGGACACAGTGTCTTGCAACCTGCACCAGTGCTCCTCCCAGGAGGGGCCTGGTGAGTGCCACAATGAGGGATTGGGAGAGTAGGTCTGTGGGTGGGGTGGGGGGCTCTAGGAACTAGGGATTTGTGCCAGGTTTTAAGTGGGGCTCTGCTCCTGGCCCCCCTTCTCGGGTGCTGGCTACTGGCCTACTGGACGCTCCACTCTTGGCCCCGTGCTGGGGGTTAGACTCATAGACTTTAAGGTCAGAAGGGAGCATTATGATCATCTAGTCTGACCTCCTGCACAATGCAGGCCACAGAATCTCACCTATGCACTTCAGTAACAAACCCCTAACCTATGTCTGAGTTATTGCAGTCCTCAAATTGTGGTTTGAAGACCTCAAGTTGCAGAGAATCCTCCAGCAAGTGACCTGTGCCCCATGCTGCAGAAGAAGGTGAAAAACCTCCAGGGCCTCTGCCAATCTGCCCTGGAGGAAAATTCCTTCCCGATATTATATATATATATATTCCTTCCCAAATATGGCAATCAGTTAAACCCTGAGCATGTGGGCAAGATTCACCAGCCAGACACCCAGGAAAGAATTCTCTATAGTAACTCAGATCCCAACCCATCTAACATCCAATCACAGACCACTGGGCATACTTACCTGCTGATAATCAAAGATTAAGGTTCCAGCTGCTGCCTGGCCCCACATGGCAGCAAGGTCCACATCCAGGTCCCTGTGTCTGAGTCCCCGCTGCACTGCGCTGCGCTGCTGGTTCCCACTGTGCTGCCTGGCCCTGCGCAGCAGCAGCCAGGTCCCCAAACAGCCAGGTCCAGGTCCCCACTGCACTGCCCAGCCCCGTGTGGCAGGATTTGGGGTCCAGCTCGCCAGCCAACGCCCAGGCTTCCACTCCTGGCTCTGCTCTGGGTGGGGCTGCTAGGCATACGAGACTGTGGGTGGTTTTCGAGTGGGGGGGCTCTGTGGCTCTCAACCTGCAGTCCACGTAACACACTGTGGGCTGCATATGGTTGGCAACAACTGCTCTAAGCACTTATAGCAGGGGTCAGCAACCTTTGGCACGCAGCTCGCTAGCGTAAGCACCCTAGCAGGGCGAGCTGGTTTGTTTACCTGCCACGTCCACAGGTTCGGCCGATCGTGGCTCCCACTGGCCGCAGTTCGCCGTCCCAGGCCAATGGAGGCGGCAGGAAGCAGTGGCCAGCACATCTCTCGGCCCACGCCACTTCCCACCACCCCCATTGGCCTGGAGAGGAGAACCGCGGCCAGTGGGAGCCACGATCGGCCGAACCTGTGGACGCAGCAAGTAAACAAACTGGCCTGGCCTGCCAAGGTGCTTACTCTGACTAACCACGTGCCAAAGGTTGCTGACCCCTGACTTACAGCATGTAGATCACATGAAATTCTCTTATGGCATATTAGTACCAGTAAATGCAAACAATAATATGAAACCCCAGTTGTATTAGCACATTGTGATGATGCTCAGATGTTAATATTACCTAAGAATGAAATAATTGTTTATTTGTGCTCATTTTCTATTGAATGGAAACATGATTTTGTATTGCTTTTAGCTATTCTCCTGTGATTTAAGTCCTGTCTGAAATGCAAATGTTTCTGAGTGACAGAGTCTTAAGTCAATATGATACCTATAATGTACTGAGGTTTTGAAAGGAGTATTTTAGCAGAGGATGAAGTACCTATTTTAACACTTGAAAACACACAGCTATCGATATTTTGTAGATCCAACCAGCACGTTCTTCAATAGAATGCCTTTGATTCAGCTTCCACTGAAGTCAATGGAAAGACTTCCAATTATTCCAGTGGAGGCCGGATTGCACACCGTAAGCAGATCAGAGGGAGACATTTTCTGACCAATATTTGCCTGTCTTCTTTTCTGGAAAGAACCTACAAAGTTCACATTTGGAGCCAAACATTCCCAAAATTCAAGTATGTTAAGATATTAGGTTTTGATTTGGAAACAATTCCAGTAAATAGACTTAGAAGAAGATAGAAAATTACAGAAAGTGCACTTTTAAGTAGTCATATTTTTGTTGTAGTTATAGAAACCTTCTACCAAAATAAAATATTTGACAAACTAAAAATAATTAACATTTCAGCTAAATCACAAGTGGGTAATTGCAGAGACCATAACAGATCCAAAATATTTTTTTAACTCTAATGCTATATAACATTTCAATTATTTTTATCAGCCAATGTCATATAGAGTCGGAGTTTAACACCAGAAGGGACCACCAGAAAATCTAGTCTGACCTCCTGCACATTGCAGGCCACTAAATACAACCCAGTTAACCCTGCATTAAGACCAAGAACCTGGATTAGACTAAAGTATTACAGATCTCTGGAGATTAAACTAGTGTGTGACACAGAGAATAGAAGTGATGGAAGTGCACCAATGCCTGAGGCCCCAGCAATAGCAGGGAATTGATTTGATGAAATATGCCCTGATCATCCTGGCAAGTAACTCAGGCCCCCATGCTGAAAGGTCCCTATCAATCTGAGCTGTGGGAAAATTCCTCCCCAGCCTCAGAAATTATAATCAGCTAGACCAGTGGTGAGCAACTTGCGGCCTGCCAGCAGATTACCGTGATGGGACACAGGTTGCCCACCACTGAGCTAGACTCTGAGCATTCGAGCAAGACCCACCAGGAAGTATCTGAGAAACTGAATACTCTGTACCTCCTCACATCACCAACCACCATACCCAGTGTCTCAGCTCCAGCCAGGGCCAACTCTAATGCTTCAGAGGAAGGTGCTAAAAAAAAATTAAGGGGAAAAAATTTTCTTCCAGAGAACCATCTGAAGCCCCAAAGCATGAGAGTTAGGATATAGGTCAGGAAGGGACCCGTTGGGCCACTGAGTCCAGCCCCCCACCATTGCAATCATGTCATAAAATCCCACTGAGAACTTGCTACACTATATCTTAAAACTAATTAGGTTATTTACCTCCCACAACTACTAGAGACTATTCCAAGTGAAGTATTAGAAAAAACAACGTGTCACACTACACCAAACCAACCCCAACAAAAGAACTCCTAGTAGATAAATGCCACTATCACATGCTGCTAACTCAGTGGATCTGCCATTCCTTGAATAAGTTACCTCTTCTAATGAACCTTAACAGAAGATGAATAGGTATTTATGATGATTATTTAATTGGTGTTTTGCAAGTGACTATTTAATAGGCACATAAGTATTAAAATACTTCAAAATATATAGTTTTAATATCCTGTACATCCACTGTCATTTGTGGGTTATATTATTAGTTGTTCACAACTGTTCAGACTATCATCATTCTATTAGTGAAAACATTTATGAATGCTGAACCTTTCAAGAATTTAAGTCTGAATGACTATTCAAGTGAAAATTCAAACAAGTGGTTTATTAGTCAGTTGTTTTCTCCTTTTCCAGAAGTTTAAATAAGACAGTGTATCATGTGCCTTAGGAACCAATTAAATACGCCAACTAGCATGGAGACGAAGTAAGCAGTTCACAAAAAATCCATAGGAAGATATTAGTTCACAAACTACCAGGTGTATAATTAAGAATAATACATATTTACGTAGAAGTCAGGACAGGTTCACAACCAGGAAAACAAACAAAATACCTGGGGTAAATTCAATTAGCTCAGTATGCTACTTTGGTATATACAAATCTGAATGCAGAACTAGCAAAGGAGCCGGATTGACAACGAAGACCTCTTTCTTCAATACACAACTACAGCGTGGGCAGAGCACTACACCCTCCCACACACATAACCATGTGTCTGGTATATATCTCAACCCTGACCTGGCATGACCACAAAACTGGACAAGAGCACAGTTCAGTCTTCATTCATTCTTTTTCCTCTCTACTGAGACCAATTGGAATGATAGCATTTGTGGTGTAGACATATGTTCCCCTACAAACCGGATAATCAGCATAGTCCAGACTGAAAAAGTGTTCTTTCAACACATCCTCTCTCTACAAGCTGGTATTTATTTAATGAGAGATTTGCAAAATTATTATGATGTCACTAAAGCAACTATAAAAGCAACGGCTGCTAAGAGATAATGCAATGATGGTGTTTGTACAGAAAAAATAGTCTGTTCTTTAAATCTCCGTGTATCATATTGCAGTAAGTGATGATATGCAATCACATACCCCATGACACAGCAAAATGCCCACATTTGGGAATGAAATAAATACCCCTTTCATCCACATTTCCCCAGACGAGAAACTTTGACAGACAGTGTGAGGAAAAAAGTGTCTTGAATATTACTAGCGGGAAATTTCAGATAGTAAGGGGATAACAGTGAAACTGACCATGCACAAAATGATGTCAGAAGTATAAAGTTGCAAAAATAGAGAAACACACATATTTTCTCTCATCTCTTTTACTTTGGTATCTTAGTTGTTATTTGTTATACAGCAGGGATATTTTCAAACAGGAATCCTAAATTGTCCATCTCCACTGAGAGAACAATTAAGTGAACCAAAGAAAAACTGAAATGAACAATAAACTAAAATAAACTAAAAGTTATCCATGGCAGTTAGCGGTTGGGCAGATGTGGGTTTGTGTTTTTACTTTAATTTCTCTAGTGTTTCTCAATATTGATCAAAAGCATCCTCAAATTCTAATCACAAAGGCTTCAATTCAACAAACACTTAAGCATGGGCTTAACTTTAAACACGAGTAGCCCCATTGAAATCAGTGAGGCCACCCGTGCTTAATTAAGCTTATGTGATTAAGGGTTTTGTTGAGTTAAGTCCTAAATGTCCAGTCCTAAAGTCCCTATGCAGACTAAAACTCTGATCAACGGCAAAGGGAAAGTGAAGGGAGTTTAAGAGATGACTGGTCTTTATATCATCTCAAGGATCAGGCCTTAAATAAGGAGGCAGGGGGGAGCCCACAACTCTTATTCACATTGATTGAACCATTTGGTGTAAGAACTACTTCCATGGTACCCTTGCTGACACCTATGCAGTTCCATTGCTATGTTAGTAAGGTTGCACAGGTGTAACTGATTGAAATGCAGTTATCTTTCTGGTGATGGTGCTCACCAGGCACAGAATCTTTCCGTCAGTTGTGTTAGCTCTGCAGAGCTATGAGGAGTAAAATATTGTTGTCACTTAAGTAAGTATATTTGACTCTTGACACACATAGAGGAGATCTGTTGATTAAAGGTGCTATTTTTACATAGGCATTTTCAGCAAGATACTTTTAGCATGCAAATAATACCACTGATGCCAATGGGGCTACTCCCAAGCTTAAAGTTAAGCACATGCTTAAGTACCTTTCTAAATCAGAGCCTTTAGCAGGTTCATCCTTTCTCTCTTTTTATCATTTGCCACTTTTTATATTCTGGGATACAATTTTCTTTCTTTGGACACACCCCATCTTTCATCCTCCATAGCTCAAAGTCTCCCTCTTTTTTCTTTAAAAGAGAATTAATTCAGATCAATGTTTCTCAAAACAAAACTAAAGAAAAGAGGAGATTCTGGATTTTGCCTATACTTTTGGTGAACCTGAATTGTTTTCTTTTGACCTATTTTCTGAAACTTAGCGCTGGTCTACTCTACAAACGTATGTTGGTCGTGACAAAGTTCCTCCTCTACCTTGGTGGGTCCTGCGCTTATTGGCAGATTTGCTCCCCTAACAGATTCACCCTGTGATTCAGGAAATAGCCCAGAGACCTTTCCCTCTGGTAGAAGCCACAGTCCAGGTCAATTCCTCCTGTGTTTGATCAGGAGTTGGGAGGTTTGGGGGGAACCTGGGCCCACCCTCTACTCCAGGTTCCAGCCCAGGGCCCTGTGGACTACAGCTCACTAGAGTGCCTCCTAGTACAGCTGCGCGACAGCTAAAACTCCCTGGGCTACTTCCCGGCCTCCTCCCAACACCTTCTGTATCCTCACCACAGGACCTTTCTCGTGGTGCCTGATAATGCTTGTACTCCTCAGTCTTCCAGAAATACTTCTTCTCACTCTCAGCTCCTCATGCCTCTTGCTCCCAGCTCCTCGCATGCATGCCACAAACTGAAGTGAGGTCCTTTTTAAACTCAGGTGCCCTGATTAGCTAGACTGTCCGAATTGATTCTAGCAGTTTCCTGATTACTCTAGTGCGACCCCTGCTCTGGTCACAGGGAACAGAAAACTACTCATCCAGTGACCAGTATATTTTCCCTCTACCAGACTCCTGCACCCCACTGGTCTGGGTCTGTCACTTGGTACAACTCCATTGCTCAGGGGTGTGAAAATCCTAGAGTTATACCAACCTAACCCCCAGTGTAGACAGCACTATGTCAATGGGATGGTTTCTTCCATCAACAAAGCTACTGCCTCTTGGGGAGCTGGAGTACCTATGCTGACAGGAGAGCCCCTCTGTTGGCACAGGTAGCGTCTTCACTAAGCACTACAGCAGCACAGCCCTTACTCAGCCTCACTTCCCTCATCAAAGTCTCTTCACTGTGACAGTGAGTGCCTCTGCTTAACAGTAGATAAGGATATAATTTACAATGGGACACTGTAATTTTAATCATTGCTACCATTGACATTTACAATAGTATTCAACTGTGGAATGCAGTTCAGCAAATGAGATCTGGGAAACTGCAGAAAGGTTAAAAAGTTTCTTCTGATAAAAGAGAAAGTGGATGTGTATGCTCTGGATAAGACTACAGCTAAGAGCCAGGTTTGTTTTTCAGTTGCTATAACAAATTACATGAAATCTTATCTGTCAAATGAAATTTTGGTTGTAGTATCTTTTTGGGAGCAGTCTCAATAAAACCACAGTATCATTTGATTTGGTAAAATTAAAGGTCAGCAGAATTTCTCTTTTCCATGCTTCCTAGAGCTGCAGTTTTGCTACATAAGCTCAACTGTATTATGTAATAATGATCTACATTAATAATGGTTGGTTTTGGGATGGTTGCTATAACTGTAGTTGTCAGAGATGGTGGATCCATTTCTAATCTTTAAAAGATTGCCACTGTTGCACTGAGAGAAAAGAGACTCTTCTTATTTCAGATAACTGAATCAGTTTTTATCACACTGCTTTATTTTCACTGTTTCTGTCTGCCATTTATCAAAAGATTGAAAGTACTGTCTTTTGAACTGCTATGTTCTATTCTCATGATAGTAACTGTAGACTTTGCAACTGGTGTTGCAAAGAACTGAGATTAAATTAAAGAAGTCATCTGGAATCCTGAAGAATATGATCAATGGTTGAGAACACCCAATTCTGATACAAGATTAGAAGTGATTATGCATATTTAAATGACATTACAGGTCGAAGATAAATATTTGGAAAAAATAACCTTAAACAGACGTGTGTGCTTTTCAGAATGGACCCAGGAACTGACAATACCTGCAACCTTTCTATTCTTTCCTAAAATCAAACAGCTCTACCCAACAAATAAAGACAAGCTATTATGCATTCAGAACATTAATTGACCCAGTCCACCTAAAAATATTTATACAATGAATATAATGAAGCTATATATAGTTTGATGATTCAATATAGCTGCTGGGCATTTGCCATACGCTGGGCTTTCTGAGAGGCTAAACCAAAGGATTATACTCATAATCATTCAGTCTATTAAACCAAGCAATCCATATTCAGAAATTAAAAGTGGGAAATCACATTCTAATGCTCCAAACTACCAGTTCTCTGATGCTGTGTATCTTGGCAACAGTAAGAGATGTCAGATGTCAGATGTCACATGTTATCTTAGCAAAGTATTTCAGTATAAAAATCAAACAAATCTGGTTCCCCTGTTATATGTATATGGGTAGAGTAAGGGAGAAACTCAAAGTTAACAAGATTAGTTCAGCATCCATTATCAGTATTGAAAATTAATGGAAAACATTATTGCTCTACAGTATAGGAAAAAATGATACCCTTTATACATTCTCAGCATTGTAAACTATTTCTTTGCAAGGTTCTAGGATGCCTTTTCAGTCAGAAGTGCAAATAAAAGACATTTTGGTCAAATTCACTCTTATGTAAGCAGGTGTAACTGCCAGTTGCAAGGGTGTTGAACCCACT
Organism: Chelonoidis abingdonii; assembly: GCF_003597395.2. Lineage (NCBI taxonomy): Eukaryota > Metazoa > Chordata > Testudines > Testudinidae > Chelonoidis > Chelonoidis abingdonii. Next base: position 69,137,244 of record NC_133772.1, read on the forward strand.
TATGACCCTTTGGCCCCTTTCATACTATTTTGGAAATGACAGATGGAAATACCCAGTACACAGGAAATCCGTGGAGTGGGGATATATAAAATAGGTAGCGACTTACTACAGCTAACTATGTATTTTAATAGTTACATTAGCTACCTAAATATAATTTGCTTCTACAGTGATGTGGCTGTTTCTCTATACTCATGGCGACATTCAACTACGCCATATTTATGTATTCATTTATTTAAAACAAAATTTACAAATCATTTGGAATTTTCAAGGTATGCACACAGTTTATGTAATCAAGTTACCAAATTACTGTCCCATTCCCCAATTCCCTCTATGGCTTGTTACATTAACTTGTTACACCTTGTTCCAAATTTGGAGGTGAGCTCTTCAGGACAGGAACAGTGTTTTCCTGTGGGCTTGTGCAATACCCAGCACAATGGGGGACACCATCCTGTTTGGGGGCTCCAAATGCTACTGCAGTTCTAATATGCTTATAAAGTTCAGGGAAATGCATTAAAGATGAATGATCTGGAAGATCTCTACCTATTACTGGCTCAACCCTGCAAGATTCTGAGTGCCTGCTGCATGACACGTGCACCCTGAACTCCCACTGAAGATACCGGGATATGAGGGGACTCAGTGCCTTGCAGGATTGCTACAAGAACAAGAGACTTCTTTTTAAGAAATCAGTGGTTTTACATATCCTAGGTATGGCTATGGACAGAGTTTCTGCAACTTCATCCCAGCCAAAGAAGTGGCCTGATCCCAAGAGATGATGACCATCCAAAATTCCCACTAGTGTCAGTAGATGTTGTGGAGGTCAGCATCTCTCAGGGACAGGCTCACAATGAGCCTTTTATCCATGCAAGGTTCCCTACTTCAGCACTTTCAGTACCATGTACCTTATCTGGCTGTCAAAATCAGAACAGGTGCCTAGTCTGTTCTCCACAGAAGACTGACTTCCTTAGCGTCATAAGTGTGATGTCTCTTAATTTTTCTTAGCTCTGCCAAACAATTTTGATGGTCCTTTTTGTCTTTCTGAAATATCCATTAGTAGATCACAGTTTCCTTGAACAACTTCTTCATAGTGGATGAATATTATTTCAATATTTTTATTATTCTTTGGATTGATTTTGAATTTTCTGAATTTGAGGCTAGTTTTACTAATTGTGATAGGTCATAAGACAGGTAATTGTTTTTGTTCTCCAAGTGGGTAAGTGCACAAGCCCTTCTGAAACGGGCTTCAAATTCACTTTCTACAGACATGAGTTCTTTGACACTGAATCACTCAAATGTTTGCAGAAAATTAACACAGAGGGTGTGAAAATGAGTGAAACAAATTCACTTAAAAATCTGAATGGATATTCACAGAATTTTATGCATTATTCACCAAGCTCCAGCAACTGGTATTAAGGAAAAAGTATTTGGGTGGAACTGCAGTACCAGTGGCTTAGAATTATTCATGCCAAATTACGTATCTAAATTCTAATCATCACTATTACAGTCACCAGATTTATACTGCTCAACAATATGATACATTTGACAGGTAAATATTGCCACCCTTTGATGCAGTAGCTGAAACATTCCATGTTTAGTTTCTTATGGAACCAAAAGGCCTTTATTATGTTGCCTTTTGAAGTGACATGTCATAACCAAGAAGCATGCCTATGACATGCCTTTCACTTCACTGAGATGCTTGCCACATGCCATTAAAGGCTGCTACCCCCTCTTGCATTCTGTATAATTAATTTCCATTCTGTTGCATTAGTCTGCACATGGTGTTCTGAAAAAGTTACTTAGAATGAGAATCATCATCAATATTACATGTCTCCAACGTTTTTTAACCCAAGTTGTTGTTATTTATTTATTATTTGGTACTTAACAAAAAATGAGAAGAGAATGTTCCTGACCCAGCTAGCTCAGTTTACAGTCTAGTTCAGACAAAACACATAACACAAGTTGTTTGCTAATTTTTCTTAATACATTTAAAGCTTAAAAAAAGCTCAGTGTGTGAGAAGAGATATAACTGCACTGAGGCTTATGTGCTGGCTAATAATTTCATGGATGGATTAATTCAACTTAAACTCAGTGGAATACTCTGATGTACAGTGAACCAGATCAAGCGGGACTGAAAAAATGTTAAAAGAAGGAAATATTCCTAACTGGTAATGCTAGCTGTAGTATGCTTAGATACTACATTGGCAGGCACCAGTTTTCTACCACGTGCAATATTATGCTTGTCTGCATAAAAATATAAAGTATAAGTAGACCATAGAGAGCAATCACTAACTTTTCTACAGACAATTAGGAGAGGAGGCTTATATATACTGTAACTAGCTGACAAGATTCTCCTGTAGCCACCCACTGGTGGCAAGTGTTGGAACCCTGCAACAGAAAACCAAAGACAAACTGCAAGAATTTGAACTCATGGAGTTTTGCCCTCCTGGGAGAATGTCTGGCCCTGTATCTGAAAATAGACAAGTTTCATTATAATCCTTTAAACTTTAGTCCATTACAATGGACAAGAGAGGAAGTATTGCAAAACAAACAAATTATTGTGACAATAAATAGACTATACCAGATAACTTATTGTGTCTGTTTTTCTAAAGGTTAAACTAAAACTTTTTTCCCCTCCCAAATCCCACCTCAAAACAAAATATACAAAAAGTTTTACTTCAGGAATTTATTTTTAAAAAGATTTATGCATGATAAAAGAAAAAATAGCCACCTGACATAAGATTAGTAATGTATATTGTTATTTGGATTCAAGAATACAATCACAATGCCTTGATCTAGTAGAAACCAAAGACACACCCTGAAAAGTAAAAAAAAAAATCTGCAGGGTGTAGGCTACCACATTCTCATGACAAAGTCATGTGGAAGTTAAAACCAACACAGTCTCATTTGAATGTATCTGAAGAACAAGGTATTACCAGGAAAACATGAGAATGGAGAAAAGGATAGAGGAGGAAAAAGGAGAAAATAAATAACTGTAGAAGCTGTATAGTTTTCATCTGACTGAATCTGTAGAGCTATAAAACAGCTCAAAGACTTAGCCATATCTTATAACCATATATACCAAACTGGAAGGAGATAGAAATCTGCCACCTCGGGTATTTGAGACAGTCGATTCCAAATAGCATTTTAAAAACATTTCAGAGTGCCTCCCCTTGGCATAAATCAGTATGATTCTGAGAGCCAAATCCAGAGCTGGTGTAAATCAGTAACATCAGTGGAGCTGCACCAGCTTACATCAGCTGAGAATCTGGCTCTCATAGTCTAAGAAACTACTTTCATATCTTAGCAAATCCTTTTCACTGGTTCTGAAGTCTAAAAATTTCTTATTGCTTTATTCTGGGGATTCATTTTACAGATGACTGACAAGTTGAATGGCATTCATGCTGATACCAAGAATTATGCCATTTTCAAAACCTGAAAACATGATTGTAAAAGAGCAAAGGCCAGAACAGACAGCAGAATTTATCAAAAGCTAAATCTTTCTGTGATAACATTTTTAAATATTTGTTTGGTGATAATCTTTACTATCAGCGTAAACATTTAGTGATGGCAACATGCTTGCTGATTCACTCACTAAGCATATTTTTCTACTGAAATGTTTTTCCACTGGAAGGAGAAATGTTTCATTCAGACTTGTTTTGCAAATGGTATTCCCAGCACTGTTAGAGATGTGGACTGGATAACAACTTCCCCACTGGTTGGGAAGTTGGCAGATGCCACAAGATATCCAGATAAGATTCTAATGGGCATTGGAAAAAAGCCTGTGACCATGGTACATGCTGGTTGCCAATAACATAGGGAGGATTAGAAGTAGTTCTGGAAATTAAATTTAGATTATATGGGGAAAGGGTCATCTCTAGCACCTCTGTAGCAACTTCCTCTGAAAAGTTTCTGGTTCCATAAATAGGTCCAGCTACATGGATGAAAGCAGTGGGAGGGAGAAATTTCAGTTACAATGCATGGAAAAGAAAATGGTGTAAAAATAAGGGGCTTAAGTTCATTAAGTGTTAGGGAATTTTGGGAGGAAGGAATAGTTTATGTAGAAGGGATAGGCTCAACCTCACCCAAAATGAAAATGCTGGCATCAAAAATTAACAACATATGGCAGGATTATTTAAAATAGCAGCTAGGGGAGACCCAACAAGAGCTGTTACTCTTTTCAGGTAACACAGATAAGTTGTGTCAGAGATAGATATCAAAACACTTGGTGCTGAAACCAACCAATAAGTTAGTCATCAAAAAGTCGCCAGGACAAGATGTCATATAAACCAAGGGTTCTGAAACAATTTTAGAATGCAGTGGCTGAGTTAATGAATATATGCAGTCTCTCACTAAAATCAGCTAATCAGAATACTGAACAGTGATCATTTTTGTACCCTATATTTTAAAAAGGCATTAGAAGTTGTCTAGAAAGTACAGATCAGTAAGCCTTATTCAAAAAAGTTATTAAGGAAATAGTCATAGGGTGAGAGGCAAAGTACTGCCATGGATCAGAAATTGGCTGAGATTGAAAACAATAATAAATGTTTAATTTTTAACATGGCAAATGGTTGGCAGTGGCCTCCACCCATGGTTCTGTACTAGGACCAGTGTTGTTTAACAGATTTATTGGTGATCTGAAAAAGGAAAAGAAAAAAGATGTAGCAGAATTGCTGGTGACACAAAATTATTTAAGTTATTCAAGACTAGAAAAGACTGAGGGACTTGAGAGAGACCCGTGCTGCTTCCCGCAGCTCCCATTGGCCAGGAACAGCGAACCACGGCCACTGGGAACTGTGGGTGGCCGTGCAAATGTAAACAAACTGTCTGGTGGCCCGCCAGCGGATAACTCTGATGGGCTGTGTGCAGCCCATAGGCTGCTGACCACGGTATTAGAGCCATTGTAGGTAAATGGGCAGCACAGTGGTACATGAAATTCAGAGTTGACAATTGCAAGATAATGCACCTTGGAAGGAATAATTTGAACATATTCCCAAATTCTAAATTAGGTAATTACTCAAGAGGGGAAAAGATCTGGGCATCACTGTGGACACCTCAATCAAAACCTTAGCTCAATGCTCAACAGTGGTCAAAACAGCGAACAAAATGTTAGTATATATAAAGAATACGATAGAAAATAATGTTAAAATATACAGCTTACAATTCAAAGTGTTACACTGTAATGCAATGCCAATCTGGCAATTTTTTTTAACTTCAGTGGTCAGTCTTGATAAAAGAGGCAAATATTATTAAATTTACATGACAACTAAGCTAGTGCATTTGTAAATAATCGCTGATACTATGTCAAATAGTTTAGTTTTAGCCACATTCACCTCAGTGAAAGAGACATAAATTTCTACTTGGTGGTTAAAGATGAACATGTTCTGTTGTATTGATCATATACTGTTAAATATTTTAGCTGACTCATCATAATAGAATACTAATTAAACCTTTAAAATACACAATATGGGCTCCTCTCGGAAGACCTGATAACCTCAAGTAAACTGAAACCAACATGTAGGTCAATATATATTGATTTTTATTAAATCATAATTCATCTTGAAAAGTAATTAAGGCCAATACCTTACATGCAACAACTCATCGCTTTTAAAAATTAAAAGAACATACTGTACTGTGAGCTGTAATGGGTGCCCAAGTTGTTTTCAGATGAATTAAATGTAGCATTCTAGATTAGATTTCCCCAGAGATAGTTTTGGGAAACTGTGACATAAAAACAATCAAATTTAAAACCTTGCTCTATTTCTTCTAATCAGCATCTTACACAAATAATAATGTTTTCCTGCCGAGAGTATAACGTATATATAACTTCCTCTGTTAAGATTTAAAACATGAGCAATCCAGCTCAGAATACTGAATACCTTCAGGAAACTGATTCACACTTCATTAAAGTGTGTTAATGTAACAAAGTATATACATAAACTATAGTTATAGTTAGAGCCTTAACCAATTTTTTCATTAAATGAATGCAATTTTAAAGCACTCATCAAAAAGCGAAGAGCATAAATATTCTTACTTTAATTGGTTGCAAATGTGTCATGTAACTTTTGAGAACTAGAAAGCAGGATTGTTGTGTAGTATCCTAAGAGTGCCAGAATACTGATCCACTTCAGGTCCTTGAGTAATTTTCCTCAAATAAACTTAATTCTTTAAAATATACCTGCCAGTCAAAGTGGCTGTAATCTGAGGTGTCATCATAATTTCCAATGTGAATAAAATTCTCTTTCCATATTCCCATATGTGCAAGTCCCACTCCCCCAAACACTGCCGCCCCCGCCACACACACACACAGAGACCAAGTCCAAGATAAGGGAGCTGCCATTCCTCCTTGAGCTCTTCAGTTCATTTCCCTCATGCTCCTCCTGACCCCATCCACAGACCCCATAAAACCCACCTAAACTCCCAATCCCATATTTCCCCCAGTCTCTTCTCCCCAACCCCATCCATGCCCAAGTCAGAGACTGAAGCAGTATAGCTGAGAGTCAGTAACGGAACATTTTATAAAGGTTTAATAATTTTAAGTCTTGTTCTGCATACATGTAAAAGCCACTCTGGTATAGCACAACTACAGGTAACAGGAAATGGGGGAAAACAAGGGTGGGGTTGAGAGACAGCAGCAAAGGGACAGAATATGCATCTTGTCATTTTAAAGGTATTTCTGCAGAGTCGGTTCTCTGAGCAAGTGTGTGGGAAGTCAGAAGTGTCTGAGAGGAGTTGTGGAGAGGAGTTAAGCTTGAAGGAAAACGAGCAAAATTTCAAACCATAAATAGTTTACTTCAGCTGGGTGGAAAAAAACCAAAAACAGTCTTTAATTTAAAGTCTCCTTAAAGTAGTATGTACCTGATTTGTATAAAGCAGGTAGCCAGATCTGCAGCTCCTTCTTACTCTCCACCCGCCTCTTTGCTGGACCGGGCAGAATAGGAACATAGAGAGCAGCCTTTTCCTACCAAGGGTCATTTCTAGCCTTCCACTTCCTTCTCTTTATAACCCTGTTCTAATTAGCCCCTAGTTAATCACTTCCTTGCATATCTTGGGGTGAAGTATATACAAATAGGTATAAGCTCCTTATATTATATATAGTCCTTGTAATTCCTCTCTAAGCACCTCCCCACCAAAACTAAAAAGCAAATAAAACAAAAACTACCACACTGAAAATTAGCCTCTCCTCAGCAAGGCCAAACTGCAAAAAAAGTGGAAATTCTTGATCAAGCCATTTTGGAGATACAGTGGATCAAAGAATGTGAGTAAATGCTTCAAAAAATCAATAATGGTAATTTTTAACCACTGTAGGAAGATCCTCAACCAGATCTTCTGGCATTAAACTGTAAATGTCCACTTAGAATCATAGAATCATAGAATATCAGAGTTGGAAGGGACCTCAGGAGGTCATCTAATCCAACCCCCCTGCTCAAAGCAGGACCAATCCCCAGCTAAATCAGGACCAATATCCAACTAAATTACTTGATTTTTCCCCCCCAGACTTCACAGAATTCTACCCTGTGATGACATGTGACAAGCAAAATTTCAGGAGATTGGATTCTTTTTCAGGAGAAAGTCTGGATAATAGGAAACCAGCTTCAATTATAATTATTATTGTTACATAATAAAGATTAGAACTTCTCCTGTTCTAATAGCTTCCCACTAAAACATTCATTCAAGAATCAAAGTCAATCCATCAAACAACAAAAAGAAAAATGAATCTTAACAGGGTAACTGTATATAGTGAGAGATGCAGAACTGTTGAGCTGAATTAAAATATCTGTATTAACATCCTTTGATGTTCCATAACCAGTATTAATGTGCTGCTATAGGACACTGTCACAATTCTGAATTCTTGGAAGTACCTTAGGATGTAGAGCTTCTTAGTAACAGATGCTATATAAAATATCAAAAGATAAAATTAAAAATATTAATTATGACCATTAACCACACCTCCTAATTGCTTATATAATAATGATCAACAAAAATATTTATATATCTTCCTTAAAGACCTAGAAACACATTCCCAGTTTTTGCAGAATGCATGCACGATACAAATAGCCAGAACATTGTCTGCTATCTAGATGCTTTTCATTCAAAATACCATCTAGGTAAAATTTAGAATGATCATCAATAATCCTATTGTGCAAAGAGTTGGATATTCTCAACAACAAAACAAGCCATCAACAAGATAACAATATACAGACAACTACACTATACAGGTATGTTGTTAATGGTAGTGGAGTGAGAACCTTTGCCTATGTTTTGCAGGTTAACATTAAACTACATTTCACAATATACCTGTCAATCTTGGTGTTTCTGATAGGTACTGGAGAAGGCAGAAATTATTCAGGCTACTACAGGAATGCAAGTATTGTTGCGTGTTCAGAAGTACCCCACCTTGTCAAGCATACTGAGGGAATGATTAATAATCTGTTACATTTTCTCTGCACTACAACCACGCTCTTGTTGTAACAAAACCTTGCAGATATTTTAGCAGGATATTATGGTTTGTGTGTTATGTGTTTACTATACATATATGACTAGTCACAAACCACAGAGACAGTTATTTATTATCAGAAGTCTACACGTGACAGTATAGGTTACAGATATTTATACACACTAAGTTAAATTCATTGGGCCAAATTCTTCAGTGTGACACATCAACTTCATGCTGGAAATTAACTGGACAGAAGTGGCTAGCAGAGAATTCCCCCTGCACAAGGGAGCTATCACTAGCATAAAGGGTTGGGGGGGTCTAGGGAAATCCCTTGATTTCCTCAATCCCGTGCCCCTCCCCCCCAGTTTCATGCAGTGTTGCCAATTTAGTTGTTGGTTGGAAATCTGAATTGAAATTCAAACATTAATACACACTTTAAAAGCATACACGAAGAGAAAATACTTGTACTTGAGACAGCATAATGGGTTTGAAAAGTATGAACAAAGACTAGCTTCCTCAAACAGCTGTTATTTATGACAATGTTGGCACATTCGTTTCGGCAAAGTTGGCCTACCTCAGGGCCGGCTCCGGGCACCAGCTCAGCAAGCAGGTGCTTGGGGCGGCCAAGGGGAAGGGGCGGCATGTTGGGCTCTTTGGCGGCAATTCGGCAGCGGGTCCCTAAGCCCCTCTTGGAGAGAAGGACCTGCCACTGAATGGCCGCTGAAGAAGAAAGGGGCTCAGTGAATCAGGCACCAATCACGGCTTTTTTTTTTTCCCCACCGCTTGAGGCGGCAAAAACCCTGGAGCCGGCCGTGGCCTACCTTATAATTTAAAATTATGATTTGTAAGCAAGGTCTGAATGAGTTCTCCCCTGACAGCTACCGATGAGCCAAGGGACGGGGGGAAGGCTCCAGGACCAGACTGTATTTACATGAACACACTTACTCTGCCTAGGTGTCCAGCAGACAGAGCTGTGCTGCCCAACTGACCAATTTTTGCCGGTTTTGGGTTACAAATCATTGAAGTATTAAATGGGGGGGTTATGAAATGTTTTTTTCCTTATTGTATGAGTAAAAGGCAGCAGAACGGTACTTAGCCTGACTGAATGAGGGGGTCTCCTTCAGTGCTTAATTTGTGCTAGGGCTTGCCAGGGCTGAACCCCGGCCCTTCTAGGCTTGGCAGTTCATAGCCCTGGGACCTCTAGGCTTACCACATCAGTTATGAAAGTAACAAACTTGCTTGAGCCCCAATACCTCTTTCATTACAAATTAAGCACAAATTCACCCTCAACTGAACTGCACTCCCTAAGCAGGAGATCTGGATGCCACATCCTAGTGAAGAGAGAGAGGGTGAAGCACACATGTTTTGCTTGGTGGTGTGGGCTCTGCCTAAGAGCCACAGGCACTATTTGACCTGTCCCCCTCTCCTGTTTAGAGAGAGAGCTGATTAGGCTCCACAGAGAGTCTTTTGGTTTGTTAAGTGACCGCTAAAGCTGAAATCACTGATAATCAGATCTAAGTGCTTAGACCTGCTGCAGCACAGCATTTCTGTAGAAGAGACAGCCCAGCCTGCACTAGTGGCGATGTTCCCCCACAGAGAGTTGAAATCACTGAGAGCTGGGTGGAACCTCGAGAGACCAACTCGCAGAGGTCGCAGGGGCAGGTGGCAGCAGAATGTGACAGTGCAGGGCTATTGGGGCAGAGCAATAGAGTGAATGATGGCACAACAAACAGCAGCCAGAGCACTGGACTATGTTTGAGTGACTTCACTCCAGAATGGTAGATTTGTGACTAGGAATGGAAACTTATATAAATATGTTTGCTAGTAGGCCAAGATTTTTAAAATGCATTATTTGCCAAGGTCATTATCTCACACAGTCGCTATCTCAAGAAGTCATTATCTTGGGGGATTTCTGTACTAAACTTTTTGATTAGTATAATTATTTTTTATGTAAGAATGGCATATTGACTCAGACCAATGGTCCATCTATCCCAGTATCCTGTCTTCCGACAGTGACTATTCCAGGTGCTTCAGAGGGAACAAACAGAACAGGGAATCAGAGTGATCCATCCCCTGTCATCCACTCCCAGCTTCTGATGAACAGAGGCTAGGGACACTCAACGCATGGGGTTGCATCCCTGCCCATTCTGGCTAATAGCCATTGATGGACGTAACCTCTAGGAACTTATCTAGTTCTTTTTTGAACACTGTTATAATTTTGGCCTTCACAACATCCCTGGCAAAAAGTTTCATGGGTGACTGCATTGTGTGAAGAAATACTTCCTTTTGTTTGTTTTAAACTTGCTGCCTATTAATTTCATTGGGTGACCCCTGGTTCTTGTTTTAAGTGAAGGGGTAAGTAACACTTCCTTATTCATTTTCTCCACACCAGTCAAGATTTTATAAGCCTCTATCATATCCCTTCTTAGTCGTCTCTTTTCAAAGCTGAAAAGTCCCCATCTTTTTAATTTCTCCTCATATGGAATCTGTTCCGTACCCCTAATCATTTTTGTTGCCCTTCTCTGAACTTTTTCCAGTTCCAATATATCTTTTTTGAGATGGGGTGACCAGAATAGGATGCAGCATTCAAGCTGTGGGCATATCATGGATTTATATAGTAAAAGTGGAGGAGCTTGGTTTGCCAGACTGATCAGCTAAGCCAATACTGACAACCTAAATGAAAAGGCTGCAAAACACCATGCCTCTGGATTGCATCAACATGCAGAAAGCCTTATAAGCCAGTCACTGTTAAAGCCAATTTTAGAAAAACTTAATGAGTCTGTTAAGAACGCTGGAGACACAACTCAATTTATATGAACCATCATGGCTGTTGCATTATGCTGAAATAGAAAGTAAGAGATACCACACACTACAAACTGGAGTTCAATGTTAAGTGCATTGTCACTTATTAATCCTGAAGTTGGACACTGGTTTTGAACAAGACTGGCAAATACTCTCTATCTTTCTGAAAACACTCAGCTGACTCTCCAGAAGCATGCAGTGCAACAGTGAAAGACTCAGCAGCTGAAAAAGTGAAAAACTCTCTCATCACATTCAAAATATGTGCATACATGGCTGATGAATGCACCAGTGCAAATAGGCATCAAGTATTACATCATTGCATATGTTATCTTGAAGTCCATGGTAGGCCAGTAGATGCATTCTAGATGTACACGTTATAGAAGATACATCCGCTGCATCTGTGACATCTAAGAAGAGTTAAATGCTTGTAAACTGAACCCCAAACAGATGGCTGCTTGTGCATTTGATGGAGCTACAAACTTCTCTGGAAGACCTAGTGAGGTACAAGCTTTGCTCAGAGAAAAGTGTAACCCTAATCTCTCCTATACACACTACAGAGGCCATCTTCTCCAGCTAGCGCTAGTACAAGCTGCAGAATCTTCAATAGACATTAAAAAGCCATATATTTAATGGCTTTTTATACTCTTTTTCAGCAAGAGTCCAAAAGGACTGAACATCTTGGAAACAAACAGAAGATACACTGGGATTGAAGTTGAAATTAGTCCAACCTGGGAAAACCTGCTGGCTTTCTCATGAGCGATTCTTGGTGGTTGTCTTAAAATTACTGCAGCTTTTATTACCGGCTTTGGAAAATATCCACCAAGATAGGACACATCTAAGTAGTGAGGCTGATGGATTACTTTTGTTGCTAAGTTCAGAGAAGACTATCGCCATTCTCTCTCTTGTAAGTCTACTGTTGAAACCACTTGGGTCATTAAACAATGTCATCCAGGCATTTGCTCCAACAGTCGTAGATCTTTGTCCAGCAATAGAAGCTATCCTTGGATCTCTCAGAGATATCCCTTGAAAATGTACTGGAAGAAGCAAAGACTTCAGTCCAGAAGTTGACTAATGAAGGTACTTATACTGACTCCTTAAGTTAAGAGGACGAGAAGTGTTTGTTAAGCCAGATGAAAAAGTACACAGACTTGATTCTTACAAATCTACAATAGCGTTTTCTGGATTCTACTCAACCTCCACATAGGTATTACAGATGCCTGTCTTATAAAACACATGTAGTTGAGTGGAATGAGGCACTACCAGCAACAGGGCTGCTATGTGATCAGGACAGAATAGAGAATTTTGAACACAGAGTGGAATAGCATATGATGAATGAATGAAAATTTAACTTCAACTTCTTTAACATCACTAGTGGTTCGACCCAATCTTTGTACTTTGTTTCCTGGGATGAAAGAAGTAGGAATTCATCTCTTGCGGTTACAACAGCTACAGTTGAGCGTTCTTTTTCCTCATTGAATAGAATTTTGTGTTCTGAAAGAAGTCGCCTTCTGCCTGATCATGAGCATATCATGAAGGACTGGAAGTACCGGACACACAAGGAGACAATTAAGTGTAAAATCAGGCTTTCTGGCTACTCTATCTTAGCACAGGGTCCAAACTAGCCTCTGCCAACCCTAGAATTGCAGAGGGGTTGTAAAGGTAAAATATCATTTAGCAAACCCTCTAATTAAATAGGTTGGCTAATATCACACAAAGAACGAATTTGACAATAATTGCCAAGTAAATTTCATTTCAACCCTAATTTCAGATTGTGTACATTTTCACAGCTCCATTGACCTCAAGTTGAAGATTTGCACCCCAGTATCAGAAGGGTGCAAACAAAAGGAGGGAGATACAATATTTATTGCCAGCCCTTAAAAAATAAAATTATAAAAAGAATGAAATTAATTTAAGGACATATGCTTAAGAGTGAGTTCTATTAATTACATGGAATAGTGTCCCAATGGAAGTGTCATTGCTTAAGTCTATTTTTGTTATTTTATTTGAAATTATAATTTTTTTTTCATTCTCTGAACATTCAATAAAGATTTAGGTTACTGTATAACATAGATAAATAGTAAAAAGCAACAAAGAGTCCTGTGGCACCTTATAGACTAACAGATGTATTGGAGCATAAGCTTTCGCGGGTGAATATCCACTTCATCAGACGCATCATGAATAGTGGTTCTTTTTATAATTAGGATAACGACAATGAAGTTTATTCTCCATTGTACTCTGGTCTGTCCAGCTCTCTCTCTGTCATTTTTAATCGTTTTCATTTTTTTTAAATAGTTTGATATGGCCTGAGTGTTGAACATAAAAAAAAAAAATCACCATTTAACTACAGTGTTTCCGTGGGTTCTCTTTCAAAATTAATCCAGTTAGAGTAAATATCCCTTGTGTGTAATCAGAAGGACTTTATTCCCAAAAACATATTGTTACAATGCCGTGCCATGCTGGTATACAAAAAGAGTCTTCCAGTATTTCCATTTCAAATCTGAAATTGTGGGAAGTACTACCTAAGCCATGAAACATATGCACACAAGGACTAATCAAAAGAGTACACACTCTTAGCCCAAAATGTTGACCACTGATGTAAAAGTATCTGAAGTGACTAAATACAGTCATTTAACATGTGGATCAACTAGCAACTTAAAAAAATCAGTTCCACATTTTTAGATTTCAATTTTTGTGCTTAAGTATTAGAAATCACATTGATATGACAGTCATTCTGAGATAAGATCTGGATATTATTGTGTGTCCAAGTGCCTCTGGCACTATACCTGTTGTGGCTCCAAGGAAACCATCAGTCCATTTTGTCAATAATCTGAATACTAGCAAGTCAAGAATCTTAGATCTTCACAGGATAGATATGTTAGATCCTAACATGGCAAGTGCCTAAATGATATTATAAGTGTCATAGATAGATGGATTACATAGAATATGAGTTATGTAAAAGTCCTGAACTATGTTCATAGACTTATTGATGTCTAAAGAAAATTAGACAAAATAAAGTGATTACTTATTTCTCTATCCAGCTAGGTGTGTTATATAGCTTCTATGAGTACTTTACAACCCATAATCTTGTATATCAAATTGTTTATGCTAGTCTAACAAATAAAAGGTCATTGTTGCCTTAAGGTTTTAAATACACATGCATTTGATCATGCAAGTGTGAAAATGAAGGCTGTGAGAGAACAACAATGCATTTTTATTCAGAATCCACTAAAGTGAAAAAAAAAGCTGAGGGGAAACAGGTACTTTTTAGCCTGGTGTGCAGGTATAACACTGTGCCCAATATACAACATAAGACAGTGGGTAACTGGCCCTGATCTTAGTCTCTACCACATGCAGTTCTGAGGCTTGCTTGTGTGAGCCACTGCACCTAGTACTTGAAGTAACTGAAAACCCTACACACGTAGCTACATACATCATTTGTACATACTGGATTGCATTTATGCCCTATACACATCTTCATGCTTGACCATGCACATCTCATTATAGGCACAGAGGTGTGCTCACATTGTTGTGCATAATGCACATCTCCATACTCTGTGAAAGCCTCTCTGCACAGGAGCTGAGCAAATGCTGAAGTGTGACCATTAGCATATGGGCTCTCTGCACTTCTTTCAACAGCAACACTTTTTATTTAATGTAAAAAAATAGAAGGTAACAAGTGTTGGATTTTTTTGGCACATTAATTTTAAAAAGCTTTTATTTTTAAATGAAATGTTACAGACTATTCATTCATAATTTGGATGTGACACTCAGAATGGAATACACTTGCCATATCTCAGATACCACTGTATGGCCACCTTTTATTCAGTTAGATTTTAATGTCAACCTGTGTAGCCCTTTTGGTACTTCTAAAACTGAAAAGGTAAAAAATGTACAAATATCTTTAATTTTTAAAATAGTTGCACATCAATATTGATATATTCATATTATAATAATACTGTCATAGTCTTGCATCAAGAGGCTTCTTAAAGTTCTGTTAGAGTGACTATGTCTTCCATGGTTAAAAATCTATTTCTGCATTCTGTTGGGCAAACATGTATTATTTTTAAAATGACATCGTAATGATTTTTCTTGTTACCTTAAAACACGCATATGCACACACACAAACTAATCAGCCACCATTATCGACGTGATTAACATAAGCAAACAAACCCTAGGAAATTTACAGCCAAAGCTGAGACTTTGTTCTAAACTTGTTCAGCCTAGAGCCTACAAAGCTATTCAAATAATGGGGAAACAACACACACTCCAAATGCTGCATAGCAGCAAAAGTTCAAATGGCATTTCAAACTTAACTTTGATCTTAAATCTGACCCACAAGATCACTAGTGTTTTATCTCTGTGTTTGAATTGACTTCATATTCATATTAAAACAGTTCTTTTATCCTCCCTCCCTCCCTCCAAGGAAGATATATTAAAATCTACTATATAAAATGTCTACTTAAGAAATGACATTTTCCTTGCTACTCAGAAACACACAGCACTAATTATTAATCACTAGTGCTCCAAGCTCAACAATGCATAAGATTTTTTTTTTATTTACAGTACAATTCACATCTTGTTTTCAAAGACTGAGAGTATTTCAGACCTTCTACTTCATGTCCCTAATCCTATAATTGATTCGGCATCGGTAGATCCCTGAGACTGCACAGAGACCCATTAACTTGATATGTACACAACCTAGTATAATGGGGCCATAATCCTATTTGTGCCTTGACGTAATTATATGCGATTCTGGTAAACTCCAGGGGCTAGAATGCGGCCCCAGGTCTCTAATATATGTAAGCAGAGTCCGATGAGCTCTACCCTGACATCTGGTGGTGAATTGTGGTGAGTTGTGGAAAAGAACTTCAGGGGCTGGTCTTGTTTGCATAGGCACACCCACTCCACCTGGCATGAACTGTGGGATCCCCAAAGTTTCTCTGTTATTGGGGCAGGAAGAATAAAGTGTTGTTACCCTGATTATGTGAATCAAGGCCAGTGGAACTGTTTCATGACAGAGGGACTCACCATCAACTAAGTAGCACTCGTTAGACAAGGGACATGGGTTCCAAAACCCAGTGAATTGAGACAGGCTGGGGACAGAGATTTATACCTGATAGTATGGGCCCCCTTTTGAGGGCCTAAAATACCATTTGTACCTTCTCTTCTCTCCACTGTTGAATAGCAGAGCTAATTTTGATTTCATTAAGAGTCTAGTTACAGACTACTGTGCTGAATTCACTTTGGGCCAATGGTGCACCAGCACTTGGGCTCCCCTACCATGAGCTGAAATCACTAAAAAGCTAAAATTACTAAGAGCTGAGATCACTGAGTGCTGTGTTAAGTAGTGGGGGAGCCTGAAGATATATTGCTAAGCGGCTGGCAGAGCGGAGCAGTTTGTGGGATGGCTGGAGCGGCCCATGGGATGGTGAGTGGAGTGAAGAGGAGCTGAGCAGTTTGCAGGATGGTTGGAGTGGCCTGCAGGACCGTGAGTGGAGTGAACTGGGGCAGAGCAAAGCAGTTCATGGGATGGCTGGGATGACTCACGGGAGGGCTGATGGAGTGGAGCGGCTCATAGTGAAGGCTGCAGCAGAACTCCACGGAGAGACGAGGCAGTGGGCCTCAGACCATGTAACACCCTTAACGCCCTGTTTGCCCCTTTCTTCCCCCCCCCTGCCATTTCCACCCAGGCTGGCGGGGGGGAGTAAAACTCTGCAGATAAACTTTTGAACACTGAGGCTGCACTGACCGGGGACAGAGACTTTTGGGTTGTTGAACTTACGGGTGATTTTGGGGTTGCTGGACTTAAGACCCTGAGAAGAAAAGGATCCTGCCAAACTTACTTGGGGATGGGTCTTTTGCTCATGGTTTGTGTTATGAATCCTGGTTGTGGTGTTTCCCCAACATAATGCCGCATTGTTTCCCTCCTTTATTAAAAGAATTTTGCTACATTCAGACTCCATGCTTGCGAGAGGGGAAGTATTGCCTCTTAGAGGCGCCCGGGAGGTGGTATGTAATTGTCCCAGGTCACTGGGTGGGGGCTCAAGCCGGTTTTGCATTTCATTATTGAAACAGAACCCCCAGATACTGAACCCGGCCCTTGTTGCTGCCAACTCAGATGGGCAGAAGGGTTACATATGACTGACGTCTCCTCCAGTAGTGATGCTACTGTTTAGGCCAAACATAGGTACTTAGATATGTTGCCGCTAATCAACAGACCACACTCCCCTCCAGGGCTATGGCTAGAACTCAAGATTCTTGATTCCTAATATTTCTTTGCCATCTGGCAAATAATTGTGTAACCCGGTGGTTCTCAACCAGGGGCCTGGGGCCCCCAGGGGAGCCGAGAGCAGGTTTCAGGGGGTCCGCCAAGCATGGCCAGCATTAGACTCGCTAGGGTCCAGGGCAGAAAGCCAAAGTGCTGCCAAATGGGACTGCAGCCTGGGGCATCAAGCCCCACCACCTAGGGCTGAAGCCAAAGCCTGAGCAACTTAGCTTCATGGTGCCCCCTGTGGTATAGGACCCCAGGCAACTGTCCTGCTTGCTATCCCCTAACGCTGGTCCTGGCTTTTATTTTCAGAAAAACAATTGTTTTGGCACAGCTGGGCCATGGAGTTTTTATAACATGGTGAGGGGGCGTCAGAAAGAAAAAGAACCTTGGTGTAACCCACTAGCAAAGTATGAGTCACATCCCCATCCCATGGCTGGTCCATATTGAGTATAACAGCTTTCTTCTGCGACAGTTACTCTTTGAGCTCAAGTAATAAAGATCTGTGCTGTGGCTCCAAAGACCTTGGGTTCCAACTCTGCTGCTAACCAGCTGCCAGATGCTCCAAGTGCCACCTATTTCTCCCTTCCGATTTTTGCAAAAATCAATAGTGCTGCACCCACTGATGACCGATACTTAACCTGAAATTTTGGAATTGATCAAATCTGGCATTCAAAAGTTCTCTCATTACATCAAGATGTTGAAATACCATCAAGTTGAACATAAGGTCTTGCAAGCTCAGGCAATAATCTGTATGCACAAAGGAGATGAATTACGGTTACATAGGCAATATTAACTCTGACATTTCCTGATTTTTGAGGGCTTGATTTTGCAACCTTAATGTTGTTTTAATATAGCTCTTTGTATGAAATACATATACTACTACTAAGTAAACAATAATAGCTATTAAAAACAACATTTGAAAGTGTTATAGTAAAGAAAATCAGACTGGCAGATACCCTATTTGAAAGAGGTCAGGTTTGTTTTGTTTGTTTGTAAAAACAAAGACCACTTGTATTGTTTTCATGCACTATTTGTAAATCCAATGGAAACCATTTATTTAAAAACAAACAAACCAATTCTCTGCTGTATTTGCAGTATAAGCAATACAGCGTTATGCTGAAATATAAGAACCTGGAAGAGACATTGATTCAAAAATGACCATAAACACATTTGAAACTGACTGTTTCCATTGTCCAAACTGAAAAATACACAAAGTAAACAGCACAGAGTGTAGAAAGTAAATTAGATTTTTAAAATTATTTTCACTTTAATGTATCTCAGGTGCTCTTA
This sequence comes from Chelonoidis abingdonii, assembly GCF_003597395.2. Taxonomy (NCBI): domain Eukaryota; kingdom Metazoa; phylum Chordata; order Testudines; family Testudinidae; genus Chelonoidis; species Chelonoidis abingdonii. The sequence goes on from NC_133772.1 coordinate 69,156,038, forward strand.
GCAAGACAGGCAGGAAAATTAGTTTCTTTAAAAAAAGATTTTTAATATGACAGTGTTCTTTCTAAAATTAATGACATGCAAATTACTATGCATATATTTACATTTTTATTAGGACAAGATTGATAAGCTAGAGAAAAGAGCAACAATCACGGTAGCACTGAAGTTTCAGGTCTGATAGAGATTTGATCAACCTAATGTGGGAAACCTGCAAAAGTCAGAAATAAATACTAAAGGCCACTCACCACTCCTATCCTTGTCAAAGATTCAACACTAGCTAGGTTGCAAATGTTATTAGTTTTTGTAAAAACTTTAGTTTGATAGGAAATGCACATAATTACACTGTATCTCTGACTAAGGAGTTACATTTACAGGAGGAGATTTGTGAAACACTCATCATCACACACTCCAGTGTCATTCTGTCCCATCAGCAAAACCAATGAAAAGCAAAATCTGCCATTGAAACTGAAGCAGGAAACTTGATATGGTACCATCACATTGCAACGTCTTACATAATTCACTTGCCCCTCGTCGGAATGCTCTTCACCTGTCTGCAAAGGTGACATAACTTCCTCCTCCCACCTCTACCCCTTGCAACTCCTTTGTACAGAGAAACAACTGCCATGGACACATCTTACCTGGGATACATCTTAAATCCTCAGGGTAATAGTTCAGGGGAGTCAGTGCAAGGAGGCAAAAAGGTATTTATGAAAAGCAAACTGCTCAGGGAGTACACTGTGACCTCCAGCTGCACAGCAAGAGACAGCAATGAGCCTGAGCCAGGATCTCAGCCAGCCAGCCCAGACTCCGCCCCCAACTAAGCTCGCACAGCACAGACAAGTAAAAAATAGGAGGGAGATGGAGAGATGAAGAGAAGAGAGGAGTGGAACTATTTTTGAAGTGGGACCAGGGAGGATGCCACCTATCGGGGAAAGAGAGGTGGATAATGCCTCTGGGGAGAAGGAGACAAGGGGAGGAAACAGAAGGTTTTAGGGGCACAAGATGGAGAGAGAGAGAAAAAGGAAGGATAATGCTGAGGGAACAGAAGTTAGGACTGAGGGAGAAAAGGTGGGAAAATCTCTGCCTAGAGCAGGGGTGGGCAAACTACAGACCACGGGCCGAATTCGGCCCGTGAGCCATTTTAAGATGGCCAGTGAGCTCCCGCTGGGGAGCAGAGTCTAGAGCTTACCCCATTCTGACTCTCCAGCTGGGGTGCAGGGTTGGAGGCCACTCCATGCGGCTCCCGGAAACCACGGCATGGCCGTGCTCAGACTCCTACATTCTCCAATGGCCCCACTCAAATGGCCCCCTCCAGCACGCCAATGGGAGCTGCAGGGGCGGTGCCTGCAGATAAGACAACGTGCAGAGCCGCCTGGCTGCACATCCATGTAGGAGCCAGAGAAGGGACATACTGCTGCTTCCAGGAGCTGCTTGAGGTAAGTGCTGCTGGGAGCTTGCACCTCTGAGCCTCTCCCCAAGCCTCAACCCTCTGCCCCAGCTCTAATCTCCCTCCTGCCCTCCAAACCCCTCAATCCCAGCCCAAAGCATCCTCCTGCACCCCAAACCTCTCATCCCCAACCCCACCTCCAGAGTCCGCACCCCAGCCGGAACCGGCAACACTTGTCCTAGCCCGGAGTCCCCTCCCACATCCTGAATTCCTCATTTATGGGCCCCACCCCCAACTAGAGACCTAACCCCTCCCGAACCCCACCCCCAATTTTGTGAGCATTCATGGCTTGCCATACAATTCCTATTCCCAGATGTGGCCCACGGGCCAAAAAGTTTGCCCACCTCTCACCTAGAGGAAAGGAAGAGAAGACACGACTGCAATTAGTCTTTTCTGGGCGTGAGGGGGCCTGAACTGAGCAGCTGTCCCAGCATTAGACAGTATAGTGCAAATAGTTTGTCAGATGCTTCTGATACAGGGGCGGGGAAACTTTTTGGCCTGAGGTCCACATTGGATTTCCAAAATTGTATGGAGGGACAGTTAGAGGAGGTTGTGCCTCCACAAGCAGCCAGGCATGGCCTGGCCCCTAACCCCTATACGACACCCCTGCTTCTCACTCCCTGACGGCCCCCTCCGGGATTCCTGCCCCATCCAAACCTCCCCGTTCTCTGTCCCCTGATGGTCCCCCCCGGGACCTCTGCCCCATCCACCCCTCCCTGTCCCCTGACCGCCCCGAGCCCCCCATTCCCTGCCCTCTGATTTCCCTGCCCCTATCAACACCCCCACCCCCTGACCACCACCTCGAACTCCCCGTCCTCTATCAAACCCCTCTGCCCCCTTACCACGCTGTCCAGAGCACCGGTGGCTGGCAGCGCTACAGCCGCGCTGCCCAGAGCACCAGGACAGGCAGCCATGCCGCCCAGCTGGAGCCAGCCATGCCATCGCGCAGCGCAGAGCATTGGGTCAGGCAGCAGCTCTGCAGGTGTGCTGCCTGGCAAGAGCTCGCCACCCCGAAGCCCAGAGCATTGCACAAGTGGCACAGTGAGCTGAGGCTGCGAGGGAGGGGAGACAGCAGAGGAGGGGCCAGGGGCTAGCCTCCTGGGCCAGAACCTCAGGGGCCAGGCAGGAGGGTCCCACAGGCCGTAGTTTGCTCACCTCTGTTCTGATACCTCCCCATTTGCTTTTAGCTCTAGCATATGGGGAAAGGGCACAGGATGAGCCCTATATGCCTACCCACAATTTTCAAACATGAGTACCTAAATTTAGCCTCTGAAATGCATATTTAGGTGCCTAATTAAAATGGGCCTGATTTTCAAAGGTGCTGTGCATATACAGTTTCCATTAGCTTCTGTCCTCAGCAACACCTATGAAAATCAGGTGAATTTTATATAGGTGTCTAAATATGGATCTAGATGGCTAATTTTAGGCACTCAGGTTTGAAAATTGTGGCCACCATAATTTAAACAGAGCTGTGGTCCAAGCATATTATAAACCAGTTTTGCATTGCCTCTATGGGTAGAAAAAGTAATTATTTATATTACAATGTTGCTTAAATGTCTCAATAAATATGAGGGCCTCATTGTGCATTGGCCATACAAACACACCACACTGTAAGAGATCATTTCTGCCCTTAAGTATTTTGAATCTAAATAGACAAAACAGATTAAGGGTGGAGGAAACATTATACCCATTTGATAGATAGGGGAACTGAGCTACAAAAAAGTATTGAAAAACCAAATTAAGGAGTCCAGATACTTCACGGCTTAACAGAAGTCAAGAGGAGCCATACTATTACACAGCTAGAGCACAATCATGACCCACAACTGTATTTAAATACAGTAGGTTTGTTTTAAGCACTGACAGGGCTATTTGACTATGGGAGAAGAACTAAATAGATACAAGAAATACAGACAAAAGAGAAGGACAGAAAAACCCAAGAAATAATGGAAGCAAGAACTCTTACAGGAAAAGTTATCTGAGATATGGTTCCTGTGTATTTTATTTACTGTTAGAGATATTGCTGTTGCTGCTTTTTTACAGAGTAAGGCCCTGAGCCTGCAAACACTTATTCATTTGTTTAATCTTATGCATGTGTGTATCCCAGCTGAAGTCAATAGGACTCCTTGTGTTCTTCAAGTTAAGGGCATGCCTAAGGGAATAAATATTTTTTTGGACAATCTGTGTTGTAATTCCTCCTTTCCTCTCATTCTCTCTATATTTTTCTCCCATTCATTTCACTTCTGTCTTCTTATCTCCTTTTTTACAAGTGACTGAGATGTGGTTCATTAATATTTTCCACTCCACCTTGCACACACTCCTGTCCCCAAAACTCTACCAAACTCACCTGACACATATTCCCACACAGCTCTTGAACCCAGATCTCTACCAGACTGTGACTTCACCTACCCCTACACTGTTCAGTCCGTAAGTTTTCCCAGCCTACACTCTTCACTGTTCTTGAACTTCACAAGCCCTCAAAATGTGTCTTCTACCATCCCCTTCAGCTCATAATCCCTAAGTTTTAGCTAATACCATCCATGTCTCTCTTATTTGCCACAGAGGATAGGAATGTGTTTCCAAGGCAAATTCCAGCATCTTCCCCTGCTAGCCAAATTCCTGATCTCATTCTGGATCCCTAGACTGTTGGGTAGTAAGTGAGAGGAGAACTGGCCCATCTAGGTATTTTAACTAAGTAACTCCATTAAATTTGAGTTACTCAGGACTGACAACTGTGTAACTAAGAGTGGAATTTGGCCCTGCTTCCAATTTTTTTCTCAACAAAAATCCAGCTGCGAGCTTATTTTTCTAATGCTCCTGCCCAATGAATGACTGACTTTGAAGCTCCCAGGACCTAGCCTTAGTTTGTCACAGTAGTTGCATAACACTCTCGGTGCAATGTGCAACGGCTGGGCTGCAAAGGCCAGTTTCACTCTCCATTTAAACCAGCGCCACCTGGCGTTGCATTGTCCCAGCGCAAAAACTGCACATTGAGCGCTGCTCCTCTCCGCAGGCAGGGCAGTTCACGAGTCCCTGTCTCGGACTCACTCCGGTTTATAATTCTACATTTAGTCTTCAGAGGATGGGGCGGATTAGTAATCATTAAATACAAACATTGATACAGAAGTAGGAGAGTTGGTTAGATCTCTGACAAATCAGATCAGTGTCTTCGTCTTCAGCCCTGCATAGCAGGCTAGGCAGGAGTTCCGGGTGCTGCTTACACTGAAGGGGTTCCAGATTATGTTTATATAGGGCTGTACAGTTATGCTGATAAAACAGAAAAGTGCTGTGGCACCGGATACCCACTCCCTGTTTGTGCAATCATCCTGCTTCAATGGACCTTACAAAGCGGATGCTTTTCAGCAAGCGGCGAAAGAGGGGTGTGAAAGCTTTGCCCCCTTTACCTGCAGACTGTAGCAATGACTAGTAGAGCTTCTGCGAACCAGGCAGGTCGAACGGATTTAGAGAGGGAATTAATACCCGCTATAACGAATTAATTCATTCATACATTTTACAAAGGCAAGAGCCACACCCATTTTTTACTTGTATCAGTTCCAAGTTCACTAGCTGCCGCCCATCCCATCCCACAGAAACAGATCAATGGTTGACCCAAACTGTGTGAAGCTGCAATTCCTCGCACAGACGCTTATAGTAAAGAAAGAGACGAGCCGCTTGAAGTTGCAAGCGGCTGCGTAGATACAAGGCACAAAAACTAAGGGGCTTTGATTTCCCTGCCAGCCCCCAGCAGCGTTTGCTCAGCCCTACGGAAAGAGACCCCGGCCCGCCTTTATCTACTGCCCGGGGGTAGTTAGCACGCGCTTACCTGCTGTCGGCACGCCCCAGCGCCGCTCACCAGCCCCGCGGGCTGCTGGGTCTGCTCCCTTCCCCGTGGCGTTTGTAATCCGGCATGGTGGTAACTGACGGGACGCTAAAGTTGTTGCGGGGAAAGGAAGGTGCGTCTCCGGCTGGCGAAGGGAGCATCTGGCGGCGGGGCCGGACGCTGCACCCACACACCCCCTGCAAATGGATGTAATGTGACAAGCGAGGAGCGGCTTCCGTCTCCGTGCTCCGTGGAGGGCAGAGAGCTCCTCTCCCGCCTCACTTCCCGCAGCTAACCCCAGCACAGGCAGAGCCTGTTAACAGCCTCCCTTTCCCCTCGGGCCCCCGGCACAGAGCTGCTCACTTCACCCAGCCCCCCGCGCCACTGAAAGGACTTTGGAGGCGGAGGCAGCGCCTGGCTGAGAGTATCCTTCTCTCAGCCGGGGGGCGGCTCACTGCCTGACACCGGACAGGTGGGCGAGCCCCTGCCACCGCCCTCGGGCCGACCTTCCCAGAGCCTGCAACTCGGCAGGCACAAGTGGGGGTAGGAGGAAGCCTCCCTCCGTGGGAGGTGGGGTCTGCCAGCATGTACAGTGCCCCATCTCCTCCCCGCCAGTTCTGGCTGGACGTTCATATTCCAACAGGTTTTGTGGCAGAGCAAGAATTTGAAGTCACTAGATTAAAAACACAAACTACACCGACATCTGCAGAAACACAGCCCTAGAGAGCAACCCGGCCCTTAATTTGGGGGGAATTGACTTAAGGGGCAATTCCTATGCCCGTTGACCCATCTAGGGATGGGGCAGGGGTTGTGTTTACACCAGGACCATCTTCTCAACCTAACTCTCTATCAGGGGTCTCCTGAGATACCAGGAGGCATGCAGGAGAGGAGAGTGTTCGCTCTCCTGTACCTTCCCAGGAGGGCAACCAGCCCATGGCCCTTGTGTTTGTGCTCTCAGGAGCCAGCGGCATCACTATAGATGCCCCCTAAGCAGCACCCAGCTCCTGGTCACACCAAGCAGAGTACCAAGAGTCTGGACCCCCTAGCCTGGCAAGTGCCCTGTTGGAAGCCCTGCATTTGGTGGGCAGGGACAGTGCACTGTGTCACAACAAAAGGGTAGAGTTAAGATCACAGGGGTGGCATCTGAGGTATCTTATTCTTAACTCTTCCTTTCCTGGGTTTCAGAGGTTAACGTTTAAGCACTCTCCGGAAGGGCAGGAGGTGCCACTGGGAAATTTCTCACTGTGTTATCAAAGTTTGGAGGCATTTAATTTCCTTGTTATGTTTTCTATAAACAATTTCTTAGCATCTCTATGCACCACAGCCCAGCTTTCCACCGGCACTGACTCTGGTTTCTTGGCAGTGATTATCCAGCCACAGAATGCACTGACCACATGTTAGTCCCTTCACTGCCTCTGCATGATTTCCTTGTATCCCATCTCTGCCTGTCCAACACAACCTGGTTTTTCCTCTTCAGCTCTCCCTGCCATGGAGAGGCAAATACTGGTACAGGCCCCACAGGATGAGGAGCTAGGTAGAGAATGCAGGGGCTGGCATGGACACAGAGGGCACATGTTTGAAGGGGGGCATAATGGGGGGAGGCACAGAGATAAAGCAGCCCCCAAATCCCTCACTGCACAGTTCTGACCACCTCCTTTTCACTGCCCTCTTCAGTGCACTGTTCCAACACTGCCATCTCCCTCATCATTGCTTTGACTCCGGTATTCCTTCCATCTGCTCAGAGACTCTAACAGTGCTCCAGCTCCTCTATCATTCCTGCCATCATGTCCCCTGTCCTGACCTCCCTGCTGCTTCAAGCCCTCCACCTCCTCCGCACGCACGCACACACCCTAGTAGCTCCACCCTCCCACTTACTACTATATGCCCCTTTTAAAGTTGGATGCTCTATGGGGACAGGGAAAGGTAGTGGGATTGTGAAGAGTCTATGCACCAGCTGTAGGCAAAAAGGGGCAAGACAGTAGAGATGCAGAGTTCCTGCTCTAAATCTAGGCCTAGTTTGTGGCTCTACTCATCCATTTGTGATGTAGGAAGTTTCAAGAGATGTTGTAACAATCTGTACCTCTATGTTCCCCCCTTTTTATAGGATTATGATAAATCTTGTACAAAGTATACCTTGTGAAAAACTCATAATTTGTTGATCATTATTGTCCTGGTAAAATATGTGTGGCAATATTGTATATAAAGTTATAAGATTTTACTGTATGATATTACTAAAAACAGCCACAAACCAGTTCCTCAGAGCAAAGGCTTGTCAATACCTCAGCCAGGGTCAACGAAATCAAATGGAACATCACTTGATTAAGTGACCATACTCTGGGTAATGTCACAGGTGTGCAGTACCAGGTTTACCATGGCACCGGGCCCTGCCTCCAAAGGGTCCCTGGCCCAGCCTGCTCTGCTTGGGCTCCAGTAAGGCCCCGGCAGCTCTTCTCCGTCCCCCACCCTCTGCTGTCTCTTGTGGGGACAGAAGCTTGGTCCTGCCAGCTCCTGAGGCTCCTGCTGCAGGGCAGGCTCTGCTCGCACTCACCAGCAGCCAAGCTTCCCCATCCCACGCCTCTTCCCCCAAGCACGCCATGTTCCCGCCCCTCCCCCTCCCAGCACTTCCCCTGCCGCCAAACAGCTGTTGGCTAGCATGAGGGTGGGGAAGGAGTGGGGCCGCAGTGCACTCGGGGGAGGAGGCGGAGAAGAGGTGGGGGTAGGGCCTTGGGGAAGAGGGTGAATTGGGGCAGGGTGGAGCAAAGGTGGGACCCCCGCACTCCTCTACACATACCCCCTCCAGCCCCCTGCTGTGAGCCGCTCAGGGCAGGGGGCTGGGAGCATCCCAACGACCCCAGCACACACCCTCAGCCCCATGCTCTGACTCCTGCACCCCCTCACACATCCCCATGACCCCAGCCCTGACTCCTACAACCCCACACATCCCTAGCCCCACCCACCCAACGCCCTGACTCCTGCACACACATCCCACATCCCCATCCCAATCCTGAGCACCAAACGGGAGCTCCTGCACACACACACACACACATTCCCACCTGCACTCCTTGCACCAAATGGGAGCTGCCCCAGGTAAGCACGCTCCACACCCCAACCTACTGCCCCAACCCTGAGCCCCCTCCTGCACCCTAAGTCCTGGTCAGACCTCACACCCCAATGCTTTTCTTGCATTTTTTACTAAAGCGCTCTTATCCAAAGCACTTTACAATAGTTAGCTAATAGTACAAACAATATTTGGAAAGATCATTAAGTGGTCCGCCGAGGCCCCCAGTGATTTTCAAGTGGTCTGTGGAAAAATAAGTTAGACTACAAGAACAATCGAGGTACCTCACTTTATTTTCATCTGCCTGCTATTACTTATAGGAGAAGAATGAAGAAAAAGAGTGAAAAATGGGTGGTAGAGAGATAAGAGAGAATGTTCTTTTTCTTGGCTGGGTCTCAAGGAGGTGCCCACTAACTCTAAATCCGTCACTGGGGCTGACCCCTCCCCTATAGCTCCCCATGCCACAGCCAGAGGCTGATCCCCCACTCCCTGAGCTCCGCATGCCGCTGCCAGGACAGGGTTGACCCCTCCCTCATTCCAGCTCCCCATACCACTGCCAGGAGCTGGGGCTGACACCCTCCCCACACTGCTGCCAGGGACTGGGACTGGCCCCTAACCACCCCAAGCTCCATTCTGGCTGGGGATGACCCCCCAAGTCCTGATGCCTGACACCTCGTGTCTCCACCCTACACAGACACGTTCCTCCATGCCCCGCTAGGGGAGTGCACCGGACTTTTTTTGTAAACTTGGCATTTGTTCATTTGCTCTTGCCAACTAATCAGTTGGCAAGAGCTAATGGAATAAATGCCTGCTTTTGTCAAAAAAAAAGTCAGGATGGCTGGGACAGAGCTTAAAAAGGGAACTGTCCCGGCCCATCAGGGACATATGGTCACCCTAGCTCCAGGCAAGTGGGTCCTGAGGGAGTCTGGCCAGGGCGGGGGCAGACCCTGGCCTGGCTAATCGCACCACTCCCAAGAAGACAGAGTGATTCCCTGCCCTGGCATTGGATCAGCCCCGGCCGCACTGCCAGCTCAGCCTGGCAGATGCTGTCACTGTCCATCAGGGCCAGTGAGTGTGTCTCTGGAGGTGTATGGGGCTGCTGGCCAGTGGGGAGTCTCTTGTGGGGCAGTGAGGAAGGTCTGTGTTTTGAGATGCTGGGCAATGTGGGGTCTGAGTGGAGCGCTGTGTAGTTGTGGTGGTGGGCTGTGGGGAAATGCATTGGGCAGTAGTGGTGCGGCTGTGTAGGGGGGTGCTGGGCAGGGGTGGTGGTGTGCAGGCTGCTGTGCATTTGTGGTGGAGGGTCTGTGTGGAGGGCTGCTGGACATAGCATAGGGAGTCAGGGACTGTGTGGCACGGCATGGGCCCACCCCCGAGGGGAAGGGGCACGCTGGCACACAGTGTGTGTCTGGCAACTGCTGGTTTGTATACAATGCTCTGGCACTGGGCTGGGTGGACCAGGGCTGATTCCACCATGCTATTCCCCACTGCCCCTGGCTGTCCCCTTGCTCTTGGGACCAACCTCCTCATGCCATACTCCTTTGCCCACATGGGGGCTCACAAAAGGTTAATCTGGCCGTGCAGGTGTGAAGTAGCCCATTCATCTCAATGAAATCTATTTAACTGATGAAAACACTTCAATGATCATATGCAGTGTTGGCATAGCCATGCTGGTCATAGGATGTCAGAAAGACAAAGTGGGTGAGGTAATATCTTTTATTGAACCAACTTCTGGTGGTGAGGGAGACAAGCTTCTGAGCTTATACAGAGCTGAAGAAGAACTCTGTGTAGCTTGAAAGGTTGTCTCTATTACTTCATCCACCTTGTCTCTCTGATATCCTGGGACTAACTCAGCTACAACAACACCACAAATACCCTAAATGAGATACATAGCATAAAACAATAGTTCTGAGATGTGTGAACTGCTTCATTCATAGCAGTGGGTGCTTTGATTCTTCACTTCCTCAGGCATTTAGTATCACCAGCTCACACATGAAAGGCAGAGAAAGGAACTCAAACCCTTCACTATGGAACACCCCCACCCCCGATCTGAACACACATGCAAGGGCACAGACCCCCTCAGAGGAGCAGATCCAGGCCTACATACTGGCAGCAAGGAGAGGGGCTTAGAGTACCCCAAAACTCCTCCTCTCCCTCTGCCACTTACCTCTATGTCCCCCTCTCAACCTCCCACTCACCATTGCCCCTCCCTCAAATCCCCTAGCTTAACCCCCTCCAATCCCTCACCCTCAAATCTCCTGGCCCAAGCCACCACAATCAGGGCCGGTTTTAGGACGTGCAGGGCCCGATTTGAAAGAGCCACTGCCAGAATGCCACCAAAGACAGCAGCAGCAATTGAGCTGCCGCCGAAGATAGTGGCGGCAATTTGGCAGCAGTTCAATTTGTTGCCGCTGTTTCTGGCGGCACTTTGGCAAAGGGCGCAAGGCCCCCTTCTGGACCCCATCTGGACTCTGAGGGGCCCTTTTAGGTGCGGGGACCAATTCCTGGGTATTGGTGGAATCGCCCTAAAGCTGGCCCTGACCACAGTCCCTCACCCTCTTCTTATTCCTCTCTCTTACCACTATGACAACCAGGGTCCAGACATCCCAAGAAGAGAACGGGGGTATGATCCCCTCAAAATAAGTAATTGAATCAACTGGTTGTGCACAATGTTATTGTGCATAAAATATGTCAAGGCCTTTTTATGAAAGCTTGTAATGTTCTCAATTTGGTGGTCTTTATGGGATATGTATACAGACTGTGATTATGAAATTATGTATTTGTGTAGATCAAAAATATGCTCATAAATTTCTGCTGTAACATTTAGTTCTACCTCACAACAAGAAGGCAGTCAGTCAGGGAGGGTAGGGCAGGGTTGCCTTCCCACCCAAATGAGACTAGCTTCAAGCACTTAGTATTGTATAACCCAGGAAAAGACAAATGATGGATCATTAAAGTTAATGGAAATACATTGAAAATAAAAAAAAAATCCCAGTTTTAGGAAACCCATGAGTCATCATACCAGGAGAAATGTTAGGGGGAAAGAAGGGCATGGGGGAAGCTTTTAAAAGCAGGTGTGTGGCTGAGGTTTTTTATCCACAAACTGAGGGCCATCATTGAGGCAGGGTGCTGTCCATGAAAGGCTGGGTCCCGCTATGACAGGGATCATGCTGCGAAACTGTTCAGAGAAAATAGGTAACTTGTACTAGAAAAGGAAATTTAGCCAATATAGAAGTACAAAGCATCTATATGTTTATTTTCTGTGTAACTTGCGTGTGTTTGCTTCGCTTGCTAGTTCATCTCTGATGAATCACCTGTGATTTTTCTATTATATATACTTTTTGTTTATTTTTATGGCCACCAGGTCTCTATCATGCAAACTGTGTGGAGTGTATGTGCCAAAATGAACTGACAACTGGGGACAGGTTTCACTCCTTCCAAGAGTGATGAACCACAGGGGAAAAATAAGTGTCTGGAAGTTAAGAATTCAGTAGATGGATTTAGGGATACTTGGGACTGAAAAGGCTACTAGAGTTACCCTGCAAGGAATAACTAGGGTCAGATTTTTATGTTGGTAGGCTGGCTAGTCGTGTCGGGATCCTGAGCCATAGCAGCTTAGCATTAAGGTACCCTAAAGTTACAAAGCAGGCAGTGACAGAACCCCTTACTGGTCTGGTGACCCCAAAACCACCCATCCCCATTTATCCCCCTTTGCTCCCTATACCATTCCAACACATTCTCCCTCACTACTCTAATTCCCCATATTCCCTCACTCTGAATCAAAAAAAAAGTTATAAAAATCTGAACATGAACAGCTCATGTTAGAGGGGCTGTGTATCAGGAACTCCTGGACCAAATGACCTAACAACCTGATTTCCTTTGATCACACTCAGTTCCATTATTCAGAAAACATGATTACATTAGCCTTTCATTTTCCCTCTATTTAATCAATGCTAATTACCTTGACAATACTTCTACAGTAAAATCAGAGTCAGTACGTGAATTTTAGAGCACTATAAGATATCACTCAAACCAGAAATCTTGGTCTCAGGGCAAAACTCACAGCATGCAGATAGAGAGAAAGGAATAGCCACATGACAAATTCTCTACAAATTGCTGAGAAGAACTTAAACTTATAGTACCTTGGTTCAACTCAAGTTTGAGGACCGCTGCATGTCACCTTGAGCCACTCAAGTAGGGTGACACTAGCCTGCCTGGAAACCCTCTTGTTTCAATCAAACCCTAGTCTTGACTTCAATCTGTTTGGCTCAGCAATTTGCACAAGCCAATTTCTAGATACAAACTCTAAAGTCAGTAACTTTTTCAGCAGTGCTTCCCCAAAGGGGCAGTGGGTGTCTTATACTAGCTGAAATGCCAAACTACTGCAATCTGTTGGGGAATGATTAGAGCTATAGATTAAGCCTTAAGTGTATGTAAAAAGAAGTTAGAAGAATAAACATTTTGTAATATGCTGTTTTAGGGGGGCTGTATATCTCAGGAACCACTAGCTGAAATCACTCCATGTGTGGAACTGTAACATTGCCCAGCATTCCAATAAAGCACATCAAATTTCAAGATGATTTGAGTAAGCATGCATGTTTTAGAATAGTCCATCTTTAAATAAAAAACTATGCTCAACCAAAACGATAGTACAGCTGGTGCTCTGGCATACTATGCCTCCATTAAGCCATTGTATGAAATGTAAGTGGAATAAACTACATGTAAATTGCCTTAGATATTCATTTCAATAATATTTTAGACATTTACAAAACAGCTTTGTACAATTTTAAAAGTATTTACTGTTGCAGCATACAAATATTATTTTTTAAACAAGGAATTTCATTTTTTTTAAATAAGGAATATTTTGTACCACACTAAGAGTGAAGATACATTGAATCCATTAATATTTATGAATATGGGGCTGTATGCACTGAAAACGGATTTCAGTGCACAAAGTGTTATGTGCATAGATATTTATTAACTGACAGACTTTTACAAAGAAATTTCTATTCACTGGTCACATTCCTTAGAGTTGTGCAAAAGAGTCTTCCTTCTGCATGCATCCTAAGGGGTTGGGGGTTATGCTTGACCCTCTCAATCACCTCCAGGAAATGAGCTGGCACTTGAAAGATTATCAGGACATTCCTAAATAAGCAAACAGAAAAAGCTGAATGTGGTTTGGATGGGAAGGCCTTACTTAATCCTAACTAGTCCCTAGTTAGTGCTCTTCAAATTTTAAAGCATCTGAACATTTGTTCTTCCAGTTGATATGAAATTGACTTGCTGATTTGCCCATTTCATAACCCCTAGGGATAGTACTGAAAATAGGGCAGTCATGTTCATGGAGTAAAATTTCATGAATCCCATCTTTTGGAAAAAAAAAAACCCTGCAAACTGTGGGTTTAAAAAAAAGGCAATTGAAGAGTATTTCAGTTCTTTTTATGGTGAAAAATTTGAATTTACTGTTGTTCACTGTTGTCAGGAGCAATACAGCAGCAGGGTGTGTGTGCCATTATTCCACCAGCAGATCTGCCTATTGCATTCCCCTATCCTGCCAATAGGAAGAATACCACTCACTCTGCAAATAGACAATGTGGGGCACAAGCAAGAATTATGGTCCTCATCTTGGCCTACAACAGGGACTGAACTGATGGCCTCCGCAGCTAAAAAATTATGCATCTTTTGACCTGGTGCTAAAGAGCCAGGCTTAAAGGCTTACATTTGTCACAGACTCACATCCTGTGTGGATTGGGCACAGCAGGGGACACAACACAGACAAAGGTTATATCAAACAAAATGGGTGACAAATGACTAAAATATGAATGTGAATTTTTGGGGATTCACATCATAATTTACAGATTATCATAGTATAAGAACAAACACTGTATTAAGAGGTCATCTCACTGTGCCAGTCCCATGCAATCACACTATTCCACCCCATAGGTTACCCACAGCAGTTTGAATGCCTTGACCTTCAGATCCAGAGGCCCTTACTCTTTGAGCTCCAAGAGTAACTGCAAATAGCCTTCTAGACCAGCTGTTGGAGAACAACTTGTGTAACCCACTAAAAAAATGTGTCAACTGTTTACTAATCAAGCATAGAATATGGGTGAGCAGAACATTTGAAGAAAGAGTAAAGGTTTCAGACTTGGGACCCAGGAGACCATGTGTTCCAGTGGAAACAGCACAAGAGTGGGAGTCAGTCAGCCTGGGTTCCATTCCTGATTCTGTTATGGTTCTGTTGGGTGAACTTGAGCAAACCACTTAATCTATTTGTGACAGAGAGTTTCCCCATCTGTAAAATAGAGATGATACTTACCTTCTTTTAGTAAGTAACTTTGGGATTTATGGATAATGGCTGGGATTTATAAAGGTGTTTATAGGAGCTAAGCACTGAAATCCTAACTCCCATATTCTTATGCTCCTTTGAAAATCCCTGCTAAAAAGAATTATAACCAAGAGTTACTGTTATCATAGAGTATTTTCCTGCTTCCATCTCTTGTGATTCTCCAAAATTTTCCAAGTCAAAGTTTCTTGATTGGCTGGATGTTTGGACCTCTTTGGGTATGTCTACACAGGGATGAAAAACCCACAGCTGGCCTGGGTCAGCTAACTCAGGCTTGTGGGGTGTGAGGGCTGAAAAATCACTGTGTAGACATTTGGGCTCAAGCTGGACCCTGAGTTCTGGGACCTGTGAGAGTGGAGGGTTCCAAACATCTACACAGCGATTTTTAGCCTCACAGCCTGAGCCAGCTGACCCAGGCCAGTCACAGTTGTGCTGTGGGTCTTATATCCCTATGTAAATGTACTCCTTTTGATCCCATCTTTCCAGGGCTCTGTGTACATCTTTCCAGGGCTGCATCTTGTTTCCTCTATTCACAGCAATGTCCTATTGGCTGGCTTTAAGGTAAACCTGGTAAAGTGGAACAAATGCTGGAATATTTGCTGTGATTGTGAAAGACCTTCTCCAGCAGGCAGTACAGTGAAACCTTGAAAGCTAATGAAAGCCATTAAAAGCACCAGTTACACAAAGATCTGGAAGTGCTGTAAAATGTTTCAGTACTTCCTGATAAAATATAATAAGAGTATTGTGCCCTTTGAAAGAATAAGACATTTAAAACTACTCTGCAACAATGTTTATTAAGGATCTTTAGAGTCTATGATAAAAAAAAAACCTTCCTAAATTAACAGCTGACAAGGGAATAAACCTGCTGAATTATTATGGAGCCAATCAGTATAACAAAAACATACCTCCTCTTCTCTTACCCTTCCCCAGTCATGTTTAAGGAAATTAATTCTAGAAAAGGTAATACAAAAGTCAAAAGAAAACATCAAATAGTAAATTATCTGACTTTCCTCACCCTGGAGCTTGAAGTGTCTTTTCCCATTTCCTCTAAAAATCTCTGTAATATATAATTTGCCTGTTCTGGTTTAATGGTTAACCCATCCTATCCTCAAGCCACATGCATAAAAATACAATTATGCAATGTTTTTATTTAATTAGGTTTGCTGTAGTTAGCCCCTCATAGGCACTCTACTTAATTTCTGAGCTTTCAGATCAGCTTACATTACTACATTTACAATTATCACTATAACTGTTCTAGTTTACCACAGATAAACAAAAACTAAAGTAGAATCATCTTAGCAATGTATAAACTGGCCCAAGGATATCTGAAGATCAAAGATGACTGGGTTAGAAAGTAGCTCCTACATTATTTAATCCTTCCCACATCAGTGGGATAGGACCATATTTCAGATTATATTAAGTACACGCATGTTAAAACAAAGTGATATACACTAGGTATGCTGCATGATTGCATCAGAAATAGTTAAGTTGATTTACAGCTACCTCTGGTTAAATCTAACCTTTCAGAAACAATCTAATTTAGATTCTAGAGACAGTTAACTATTTAATCTTACTACTATTTAGAAAAACTAGTGAGTTTAAGCACCCAAAATATCAATTGAAATCAGTAACAGTAAACTGAACATATTTTCCATTTAACTCAGTGGGAATTTGGGGCGTGTAAGGAGTAGTTTTGGACACAGTGTATGTAAATTTAGTAATGAAAAGCATTCCAGTTTCAGCAATACAATTTGAAAAAGAAATGTAGACATTTAAAATGTCTGAGAAAGATTGCTGGTACCATGTTTATTGTCTCAATGCTAGATAAGTTTTTGGAGCTGCCTGGCCCGCAAATTCAAAAGCCAGCCTGGTTTCTTTCCATCTGTTACTTCGTTGTCAGAAGTAAAGATTCTACAGTCCAAATTAGTCCCACATTACACCTATGCAACTCAACTTTCTTCAGATTAGGCCCTCAGTACCAACCCATTGTAACTGATTATAGTTAGTGCTCAGTCCACTAAATGGGAGTATTTCTATTGACTTCAGTTTGTACTAAATTGTACTCTTGCCATTGAAATACAAGAAGCAGCAGCTTTCAGTTCATACTTTGTTAGCTATGCTGTCTCTACATGGTTAGTAGAAGTAAAAAGCAATACAAAAAAAACATTTTTGTCACTTAAATCAGAGAGATTTGATTCTGAAAATACAAAAAGATATATTGAAAAGAAGGAATTACCAAGTCCAGTCTGCAAATAGCCTGCATCTGAAAGTGGCTAGAAACAGATGCTTCAAAAGTGTAAGAGGGTAGGCAACTTTGAATAACCTGCCCATGGGAAAGTTTCTTCATAGCTCAATTAATGGTCGATTTATTTCCCTATAGTGGGTGGTTTGGTCAATCAGCAGGCCTTCTGGTTTGGGCCTCTGACCTCAGTCTTTATTTCAGTTCAATAAGTCTTTTGCTTTCTGGATGAGGTCCTTACTGGACTGGCCTCAATGATAACCGCTTTTCCTGCCCTTCTTGGGGCCAGCAGTTGCAACTCTGGTGTGCGCAAGGAGACCCAGACCCTCCCACTCCATGTGGAAGCATGCAATAGCCTGGGTTTGGCCCACTCTTGCTCACATTCCCCTGATCAACTTCCTATCATCCCTGTGTCTCAGTTTGGGAAATGGCCACAATTGAGTTACAGTCCTTGCCTCGAATCCCCATGGGCTAGGGTCAAGGCCTGTTACACTCGGTGCCCTAGCCCTTAGTTCAACTCATAATTAAGTTTGAAATTTATTGCGGTTCAATTTCATTGAATGTTCTTTTGGTTCCTGTATTACAAAAAAGGGTAAACGGGAATGTCCAACTTATTTTATACCGTTCAATCTTTTGTCTACATATCTCCTTTCTAAAGCAAACAGACCTTCTCTTTTCATCCTCTCCTCATACAAAGTCTCCCCCCATGCATTTAGTTATTATTGTCACCTATCTCTGGATCACTTCTATTTCTATATGTTATTAATAGATGGGGATGATCTGATCTGAATGTAGAATTAAAAGGGACGGCGTATTATTACAACTAAATATTAAAATGTAATCTGTACACTTTTAGAAAGAACAAAGCAGCATACGTTATCTTTATTATTTACAAAGAATGGATCATACTTAATTGTTGACCACAAAACAATAGTTAAATGTGAAAACTTCTCTTTTAGAGGACAAATTGCAATTGAATAAATTTCTTGCATATTTCTTTTTAAAGTTAGTAAATATTTAATAAGGGAGCTATCCTTTACTCAGAGCTTCATAGAGTTACTGTTTACCTTACACATTTCTATGTAAAAATTATGAAAACACCAATTATAGATGTCTTCAGAATATCAAATCTACACTATAACCCTATTAATAATAAATATGAAATTTCCAAGGACAAAGCAAAATATTTTGTTCATCTGAACAACAAAACATACATTTCATATTTCACAAGCACTGTAAAAGCAATTTTCTTAAAGTCGAGGTGACTTACAAAAATAAGAGCTATAGGCATTATTCAGTAGCAAATATTTTCAGTCACATAAGCTTATAGAAACTGCAGCGAATAATCATCTAATCATCGCCCCACAAAAGCCTATACCAGCCTTCACAGTCAGACATATTTTTATTAAATATAGTCCTATCATAGCATCTTAGTCTAACATTACATTAAGAGACTATGCTAAACATTAAAAAGTTTAAATAAATAAAAAAATAAAAATAAAACAGCACAGAACAAGTAGAATGTGGGTAATCATAACACACGCTTTTTTCAAACTGCCTAGCTAGGACGACCTACCCTGACTTAGGAAGGACCGCCTCTAGGAATAAAAGGTCAGTTCAGTCTCCATGGCTTACTCCAAGTTTGGTCGCTGATGAATCTTTCAAACAGGGTGACAAAGACATCTGTGATAGTATTTTTGGGCTAAATCCACAAACGGATGTAGGTGTGTTGCCAGTCAGTGGGATTCATAGCCCTGAGTTAGGTGCCCAGACTCCATATACGAAGCACAGGGTTAGACACCTGAGAATGGGATTCTCAGGAGTCAGCAAACTGAGCAGAGAGCCAGTGGGAAATACTGAGGAGAGCACAGGCAGTAATGTAGGTCAAGATCTTTCCCTTCAAGGGAGTTAGGGACCTAAATCTGGGCCAACAGGAGAGGCCTATCTCTGTTTGAATTCAGTAGAGCAGCTGATATGGGTTGCAATGAATAAAGAATGAAAGGAGGGTAATATGATCAATGCTAAAGAGACAGGCTCCTAAATCCCTTTGTGGATTAAGCCTTTTGTTATTTAGACTATTCACTAGTTAAGCATGTGATTGATTTTAAACATGTTTTTTCACCCTTATCCAACAAAGGATTTAAGAATATGTACATCCTATTGACTTCAAAAGGTCCAAAATGTGTTTCGTGTTAAGTAAATGCTTAAATATTTTGCTGAACCAGGACCTATAAGGTCTGGACTAAGATCACCAAACTCATTACACGCTGACCATTGAATAATTGTCTGTGGAAAAAATGGCTCACATACAAATACACAGCTTGGTCCTGCTCCCATTGGAAAAACAATGGCGAAACTCCCAGTGCAAGATCTCATCTTTCCCCCCCATGCCCCTGATCTGGCTCCTTTACACCTAATAAAAATGGCTGGAGTGGAACAAAGGGGCTTAAAAGCCCTGGATCCAGCCAGTGGAGAATTCCCCTTGTTTAGGAAACAAGGGAAAGAATGGTTAGACTGTCTTCTGAGGACACTACCACCACCCCTTGCACAGAGTGCATGCTGTGCAGATCTCAGGGTGGACAGAGCATATGTGGGTAGGGCTACAGCACAAAGTGCTGGGGAGACTCCAGGCAGTGCTGCACCCCATACACAGCCAGGAACAGGCTGTCATATCTTAGGCCAGTGGTTTTCAAACTGCATGTCGTGACCCAGTATTGGGTCGCGGAATGTAAGGCACTGGGTCAAAGTGGCTTGGGTCAGCACCGCTGACTGGACCATTAAAAGTCCCATTGGTGGTGCTGCCCGGCTAAGATAGGCTAGTGCCTACCTATTTTGACAAGACACTGTGCTCCAGAAGCAGCCAGCAGCAGGTCTGTGGCTCCTCGGCGGCGGGGCCATGGGGCTCCATGCACTGCCTCTGCCCTGAGCACCGGCTCCACAATCCCATTGGCTGGTTCCTGGCCACTGGGAGCTGGGGGTATGGTACCTGTGCGTGAGAGCCATGCAGAGCTACTCACATGACTTCATCTTGGAGCTGGATCTGCTGCTGGCCACTTCTGGGACACAGAGTGGTAAAATAAGCTCACACCCCAACCCAGCGCCGAAATCCCCTGCCCCAGCCAAACCCCTCATCCCCAGCCCCACCCTAGAGCCTGCAACCCCAGCCCAGAGCCCTGACCCCCTCCTGCACCCCAACCCCTGCCCAGAGTCCCCTCCCACACCCTGAACCCCTCATTCCCAGCCCCACCCTGCAGCCCTCACCCCCACACCCCAACCCTCTGCCCCAGCCCTGAGCCCCTAACACATCATTCTCAGCTCCATTGGATCGCAGGCATCAACAATTTTCTTCAGCTGGGTTGCCAGAAAAAAGTTTGAAAACCAGTGCCATAGGTTCTCTAACTTAGGGTCTGTCAGTGTTACACCAGGAGCTGTGGAGAAGTCCAGGATCAAGAGAGTGAAAAGGTGGTTTGAACTATGATAGTCCTGTGCCCTGGGCTTTGAGTTCTGTGATATCTCTCTAAGGAGCACAGCAAAGCCTCTCACTCTTTAGGTATGTCTGCATTACAATTAAACACCCACTGTTGGCCTTTGTCAGCTAACACAGGCCCGTGGGTTTTGGGCTATGGGGCTGTAAAATTGCAGTGTAGACATTGGTGCTTGGATTGGCTCCTGATTCTGGGACCCTCTCTCAGGAAGTCCAAGAGCTCAGACTCCAGCCCAAACCGAAATGTCTACACCACAGTTTTACATCCCCATACTTCAAGCCCCATGAGCTTAAATCAGCAGACATGGGCCAGCCACGCGTGTTTAGTTGCAGTATAGACATAACCCTTTGTGATTTCAACAGAAGCAGGATGAGCACTTTAGTAGTGACTCATTATCTTCCCTGCCAGTACAGGGTGAAGTTTGTCATGTTAACAATGTCATTTTTTTCCTCAGGAGAAAAATGCTAATCCTGGCAATGCCATGAGAATACACTTGTGTAATTCATGTTATATCCCTGCCATCTGGGAAGACAACATATGTCAGCACAAAACATCGTACACCATGAACCAAAATGTTTAAATGGTTATAGGCGAATATACTGCACACTTATATAATTATGTTGTATTCACTGCCAGGCTGCAAAGTGGGGATCTCTACCTGGATTGAGGTGCGGAGAAACCTTTCACCAAGGCCTCATAGCAACATCAGAACTACTCAGTCTGTATCATTATAGTCTCCTCCTTCTCCTGGAGGAGGAGGATTGGTCAATCTATTCAAATGGCCTCCACTCTTCCTGTGACCTCGCTCATCCCCACACCCTCACAACTCCTCCTGCATCCTGGGGCATAGGGAGTCCCCCTAGTATGCACAGGGGCCCCGATCCAGCAAAACAGTTAATGTTGTGCTTAAGTCCATTCCTAACCAGAAAAGCATTTACGCATGTCCCTAACTTTAAGAACAAGCTTAATTGGACCAGGGTGCAGAACTGCATGTGTTCCCCACATTCTGACCCCTTGTTTTTTCATTAATCTGCTAGATCATGGTCTTGCGTGGCCACAGAAGATGTGGCTGGATTTGGTCCTTTATGCATACGATATATACAATGTAATGAAAATAGTTTATATTTAACTGTTTTGAAAGTGAATTTCTCTCTGCAGACAATACCCTCATGGAGAACTGAGTGTGGTGACAGCTATCATTTCCAGTTCAGCTCATTGATGCTCTAAAAATAAAACTTCACTTTTCATTTTTTTTAAAAAGCAAATTGTAAATCAGAGGTTTGCAGCCAACTGTAGGGGACTAATATATATGTATATAAAGGGAGGAAAAGCAACAATCCGCATCTAGTATTTTAACTAGAATTGTCATTATTGAAATGATTAGTAATTGGTAAATCTAGGGGAAAGTGCCCCAAAAAATTAAACATCAAATATATTTATCTTTAAAAATCCTTCATTTCTGGCCAATCTGCAGTGGGGAAGACTATCATGACATGCATGCTGATGAAAACCACTTTCTGAGTTATTAAAAGCACTGACTTTTCCTTGGGACTCAGGTATCTTTACTACTTAATTTGACTGTATTGCACTGGGCTTGTAGAAACAGTAGCAATGCCTAAAAAGCATAATCTGTGCTAATTTTGACATCTGATCCTAAATGAGCTTTTAATTTATTTTTAACTGTGGAATGGGTAAAAGCTAATTATGCTGGCATCAAGGATTATCCCACCTTTATTCCAAACTTAATTGTAGGGTTTTTTAGATTCAAAGACATTTGAAGGTCCCACTCTCTCCTAAACCAGAGATGTTGCAATATATGTGATCTGGGCAAGCTACAAATACTCTTAAGATATGATCCTACAACTTATGTTAACTTAGCAACTGTCAGGATCAGGCCCATAGCATGGAAAAGAAAGAACATTAATGCCATATTCTGGGTAAGATAAGAGTGCCTGTAAAACCTCTGAACTATCCATGGAGAATAATTAATCCCAATAGGTGCCTGGGTTAATCATATAAAAAGGCATGAATCATAGAATATTAGGGTTGGAAGGGACCTCAGGAGGTCATCTAGTCCAACCCCCTGATCAAAGCAGGACTAATCCCCAGACAGAAACAAGTCCCTGACCCCCAGATCCTACCTTGGGATTCTGTCTCTAAGGATATGATTGCAGAACACCTGAAAAGGGTGAACTTTACAGGTTGTAGGGGATGGCAAGAATGCTGATTCCACTAACTCTCTAATGATTCCCTTCTTAGCAGCAACTTTTGGACACGTGTCTATGTGTAGCTCAAGGCCTGAATATCCCTCTGTGTCATAAAGTAAAATATGGTCAGATAAATTATGCATATAAAAACAATGACTACATATGGCCAGCAGCTAGACCCTATCAAATTGTAGTCTTTTCTATTCTCACAAGTGAAGCAGGACTGGATCAGATAACTACTGGAATAGGAGATCTCTAGGAAAAATGTCAATGGTACAGGAAATTGTGTTAGCAAGTCAGCAGACAGGACTCCTCTCCTCAACTCAGTATGCAATGAGGGTCACAACACTGTGTTATAGGTACCTTGCTGTAGAAGGTGCCATCTTTTAAGATAGGTCATAAACTAAGAATTGGATTGTTTTTATCATCAAAGTTTCCATTCTGTTGTAAGAATAGTTGTGAAATAAGCAAACAATTCATAACATTCATATCACATCTTTCTGTTTATGATCAAATTGCAAAATCCTCAAATTATGTTTCAAAATTATTCACAAATTCTTTTCTAATTTTTGAACGTGAAACATTCTATTTGAAAAAAAGCATGTTGCAATCATGGTGTATGTAATCAAATATTAGGGAATGATTTGGTTAGTATTCTCAACCACATCTAGTGTATTTGGAATTTTTAACTCTCAGGTAACCACTTATCCCTGTTTTGTTGGGTTTGGTTCTTTTTTTAAAAATCTTTCCTTTTTGAAATGTCATAGACTATTTACTCATTCTGTTTGTGCATTTATCTACTGCATAAAAACGACACTACAAGGGATAAAACTAGAGCTATTAACTTTATATAGTCAAAATATAAACTTGAAAGTATGGAATTAAATGGGCAAATGTGACACAGTTCCCTCACTGCTCATGGCATCTCCTTCTGGCCTTCCTAGGGATTAGCTCTGCCAGGTGCTGTGCCCTCCTCAACAGTCTCTCTACCCATCATCTTCTCATAATTTGCAGCCTCCCTTGCTGTCGAAGCTACAGCTTCTGGTCCATGCCTTGGTCCTGTGACTAGGTCACTAGTTCCTCTCCTTCCGACATCTCCAACGCCCTGTGCCACTACCCAGTGGCTGGCAGGGGAATCAAGGCCTGCCCTCTACACTGGGTTCTAGCCCAGAGACCCTGTTAAATGCAGCCAAGGCCTGTACCATCTTAGCCCTTGCTGCTGTGTCCCTGGTCGTCTTCCTACACACCTAGCTCCCACCCTTTCTGGGTTCACCTGGCTCCTCATTCCCTGCTCTCAGAGAGTAACTGCAACCTCCCTGCTATACTCAGCACCTGGACTTTATACAGGCCCCTCCCGGTCCTTCCTGGCAGAGCTTGCATCTAATTGGTGGCCACTTTGTAGCCTACGTCTCTCCCCTACTTGCTGCTTAATTGGGTAATTAGGTCTGCCTGGCCTAATTTACCCACTCATGGGACAGTGTGAGGAATACATCTCATCAAAGCAAGTCTATGTAAAAGAAGCCTTTGTGTAAACGCTGATTCATCTGTCTACTTCTATTCTTAAAAACAAGAACAAAAAAAACCACATAAGCATGTGCTTAAATCTATTGACTTTAAATGTACTTAAGCACATGCTTCAAATCAAGCTCTTGCTTAAACACCTTGCTAAATAGGGATGGGCTTCAGCATGTGCTTAAATGCTTTGCTGAATTCAGGCCATACTATGATCATGAGACTAAGCATTGTGTACTTCTGGATGTGTTCTGATCAAAAAGGTAAACAGCCGTTATGATAATTTCCCAAGATACCCAGGAAAGGAATTTTTTAATATTAAAACTGTTTTGTTATATTTTCACAATTATACCCTTGAAACTATAGAGATACTTCTATTGAATGCAGTCTTATTTTCTTACGAGGACACAGCTAATCAGCTGTAGGCTGTCCTGCTGCTAACTCAGGCAACAAGCCACATGTGACTTTAGCAGATGTTCTCCTTTTTATGCCAATGGGAACCTTTGCTGACTATTTTTGCTGTTATTATTTTACATACAAAAACACATTGCTGGAGATCAGGAATAAAATGTTTTTAACCATTTAATAGTGCTGGAAATGTCCTTATGAATGAAAATATTATGGTAGCCTGTTAAACAATGACATCATTGTAAGGCAAATTAATCCCCGATTTAATTAGTTAAACTGGGGATGAGTCTGAACTCATGCCTTCATAGAAAATAAGACCTTCAGTGGCATTTGTTGCTAAAGATAGAGTTAATGGAAACAGTGAAAACAATGGGTGGTTCATGATGGCTGGAGGCTTTTTATCCTTGTCACTATCTGGTTCTGCCATCATCACTGATTATGTTACTCTATCAAAGGAAGGTGAGCTTATGGATAAAATAGCTTCCTACTATGCAAGAATCTAAATGTTCATTAGTGGCCAAGCAAAGCACCTCATTAACTAAGCTTCATGATACCTGTCAAGTAGGTTCATCTTCCATATGGATCTATTAGGGTACATTCTCCTGCACAGCCCCTAGACTATGCTCTCTATTTAACCTAGTCTTACATTTATGAAATTGGGTAAAAAACACCATATATTAGGAAACTCTCAAGTTTATTCCTGTTCTACTTTTTGTAAAATGTACATTATGTTTAAAAATTTGTCAAAAACCTGTGAATGCTATTTTACTCATTTTACTGGGGCAAACAAACATTCAAAACTCTCTGCTGTGTTGCATAATTGGCTAGGTGTGTTATGGGTTGCTGTCTTCCTCTGAAGTATCTGTATAAACCATTGCAGGAGGTTACAAGTTATTGGAATAAGTGCACCTTGATCTATCTAAGGTGTTCCTATGAATCAATTACCATACTATCTGAGCACCTCACAATCTTTAATGTGTTTATCTTCCTCAACTTGTTGGTGAGGTACATAAGAACTATTATCTCTGCTTTACAGAAGGAGAACTGAGGTATAGAGAGACTAAGTGGCTTGCCCAAAGTCTCACAGAAAGTCTGTTGTCGAGCAGGGACTTGAACCATAGGCGCCGACTCCATGGGTGCTCCGGGGTTGGAGCATCCATCGGGAAAAATTGGTGAGTGCTCTACACCCACTGGCAGCTCTGTGCGCCCCCCCAGCCCACCTCCACCTCCTCCCCTGAGCGTGACACAGCCGCTTTTTCCCCCCGGTTCCCTGCATTTGCCACTGTGAAATAGCTGTTTCACATGGCAAGCCTAGGAGGGAAGGGGGAAAAGGGGTAGCATGGCGCACTCAGGGGAGGAGGCAGGGAAGAGGTGGGGATTTGGGGAGGGGTCCAATGGGGCAGGGAGGGGGAGAAATTGGGGCGGGGACTTTGGGGAAGGGGTTGGAATGGGGGCGGGAAAGGGGTGGAGTCAGGATAGGGGGCACGAGAACTCACCAGCGCCATGAGAAGTTGGAGCCTGTGACTTGAACCCCTGTCTTCTCAAGTTCTAGACTATTATCTAACTGCTGGATTTTCCTTCCTCTCCTGATTGGTTCTAGTCTGTTAGTTCATAGTTTTTAGAATTTCAGGTGTGGAATTTATTTTATAAAAACTTAATTAAAACCTTAAAAATCTTCTCTCCCCACCCCTCACATGCAAATGTCTTTTTTGGGGGGAGAGAGGGGGGAAAAAACCACTCATCTATGTGACTAAATTTTAAAATGTAGCTACTGCTGCAATACAAAGCATACAACAACCCTTATCTATGTTGTTTACTCTTTAAAAACAGCACCAGTTCTGATAGCTGGCCCTAAATCTAATGCATGCTCCATATGTGTAATGCAATATGTATGATACAGTTTTTGAACCTATTTAGTGTTAATTATATCACTTCCAAATCTAGATGATAAAATAATTTCCCCAAAAGTGTATATTTCAGCAAGACTGTTTCATAATAAGGTGATATTGAAAAGAAATCATCTTTCCTCACAGTCTGAAATACAATGCAAACAAAAAGAGAGACATCTTGTGAACAGGTTTGCAAACAGCTTGTCATACTGAAAAATTATAATCACTTTGACATGAACATTCTAGTTTGGTTTATTATTGAACCATAATTCTACCAAAGGGAGTTCACTTGTGTGAATTATAAAACTCAAATCAGCTGTTCTATAATTTACCCTTGGGGTTTGCATACAGTTTTATTTTTAAGAAGAAATGCAAAATATATCTGCATCTAAATAGTTTGGGATAAAAACATTCCACCTTAGTTTTAACAGCATTTTAAAGAGGTAAATGTTACAGCAGAAATATTATATGCAAATAATATAATGGGCTATTATTCAGCTGTCACCAGTGTGTATGTGTGTGTGTATATATAAATCTTACTGAAATCAATGGGAGTTTTAATTAAACTTTTCAGAGCTGGTGAATACCCAAAATCCACTTTGGCTTCAGTAACAGTTACAGCTGTTCATCATCTCTGATAATCAAGCTAATAGCTTTTAAACATTCCAGTATTCAAGAGTATTTTTATAGACTCATGAGAGCAAGTTACTTTAACTATTAATTTATAGCCATTTCTTTACATGTAGGGGAAACATGTTAAAGTCAGGTCACTTTTGCTGCTGAAAATGAAAATCATACCTTGAAAGATCAAATGAACTGCAGAATTGCTTGCCCAAGCCCTTCACACCTTGATGGTTCTCTCTCCACATTCAGAAAGACCATCAGGTAATGGATTTAACCTTTATGTCAATGAAAAATAACAGATCAGCTTGTCAAAGATAAGTTACAATAAAGTCATGTGTGTCCTCTTTCTCCTTCACTTATTTTCATAAGCATTAATTTTAATTTCCTTGACCACAACCTCACTTTGCAACATGGGAAATAGAGTTATTCAGCCAAGTAAAAGGCATTTAAAGGGAGTGAAGTTATGAGTGTTCACAGAGCAAAGTAGTCTTTCTGAAATTCAGGTCCTGCTCCCATGGCAAAATGCCCATTGACTTCTATTACTTGAGATATTGTTCTACCTCCAACCCCTTCTGCTTCTTGCTATTAACAACAGTTTGAGACAGCTGAACCAGTGAAAAATTCTTCACCTTGCAATCAGTATATTTCAAAGTGCTGAGTAATCAGAGAAAAAGTCAAGTCGTTCAGGTTATGTTTACACTGAAGCTGGGAGGTGTGATTTCCGGTGCAGGTAGACAGACTCGTGCTAGCAGTGCTGGAGTTAGCATGCTAAAAATAGCAGTGTGGATGTTGCACTGCAGCATGGGCAGCAGCTCAAGCTAGCCACCTAAACTTGGACCCAGGGGGTCAGGTGCACTTGGACTCTGGCAGCTGGCTTGGGCTGCTGATGGTGCTGAAACATCTACATGGCTATTTTTATCTTGCTAACTCCAGCATAGCTAGCACAAGTCTGTCTAGCTGTTCTGGGAATCAGGCTGAGATCCAGCTGAAGTGTAGACATACCTCCCATTTATTTGTAGACTTGTTTCATGCCGCTATGACACAGAGTTTCACAGGCAATTCAAACATCTCCTGAAATATAAATATGCGCAGCTCTCATTACCAGATCCTACAGAAATGCTTTGTAGACATGATTGGATTGAAATTGAACCCTGGATCTGGATTCACAAACTTTGGGAACACGTGGATTGAAATCCAAAGTTTGCAGCTTGGGCCTGATCTCTAGATGTAGGACTGGAAGGACTGAATTCTGGGTAGAATGTAAAGCAGTGGGAATCTGAACATGTCAGGAATTCCATGGCTCAAAATAAGAAGCCATTATGGACTTCCCCTACCCCCGTGCTCATAAAGGCCTCTATATTGGTCAAGGATTTTTTTTAAAAGGAAATTCTTAAATTAAACCCAAGGCTATCATCTCAGTTCTATTTATCAATTATTTCTACAGATTGAGTAGCAGACTCGAATAGTCAGAAAAAGAATTTCTGCAGTTACCATTCTGTGGTTTTATCTATCACATTTTGGGAAAGTTAGTTTCAAATAGTAACAAACTGAGTTCAAACAGTAATTTTCAGACGCAAAGAAAGTGTGCATTTCCCTGCTGATTCTGAAAAATGTCACCTGTGTTTCAGAACTATTAAATTATAAAATCAGATATCACAAGCTCCAGCCTCTATATGTGAATATGCTAACCTAACCTCTCTCTTAGTTTAACAATAGTTGAAAGCAATTATTCAGAATGGTTAAAGATGTGATACAATGCCCTACTACAGAATGCAAGACTACTGTAAGGTTCAACAACTTCTCTACAGATTCAGATTATTTTTTCATTAATACTCTCTCATTATTTTTCTTTATCTTACAGTTTTTTACTAGAGGACAATCTCTCATATATCAGACATTAAATCTGACCCCTTTTACACCCTTCCCTTGTGTGTTTTTGTATGTGTGCGCACACACACTAAGTGTTGAAAATATTTGCTTTAAACCAGTATCCCTGTTTGAGCCCACAGCAACAGTAAGCCAAGCAGGATGTTGCAGAAGAGCTATTAGCAACACAGTAGGTGGTACTCTTCCACGCAGGTGTGCTAAGAAGAATATATGAAATGAAAAGTAAAACTCAAAATACCATGAAGAATCCCATAGCCCTTTTTCAAGCACAGGAGTATTTTGGCCAGTCTCCAACTTTAGTAATTACATTTTGACTCCTAAAATTCCCCCTAGGTTCAGTCAGATACAATTATCTTCATGTCCTGTCCCAAACTTTTGGGCTACAGACAAAAGTTGCTTAACTGATACGTATGTGCACAAACTATAGGAAAGATGGCATTGTTTATATATTTAAAAAAAACTAAGATGATTATTAAAGATGGTCCCAATACACAAACTAGATCTGGCTCTGAACTTTTCCAAAGTCTGGGTTGCACAGATCTATGGTTTGTGGCCATGTAAACAGGTAGGTAGGTTTGAAGTTTGGATCCAGAGTTTTTATTCAAACGTACCCGCAATTATTATTGTAACAATGTGGAACTGGACAATCCCTTCATTTATATGATGCCAGTTTGCAAAGCGACCAGCACAGAATTCTGACTTCATACTTCAGCAGGAGAAGATGGGCTGACAAAACATAAATGATAATCTGAAATAACAGTAAATAGAATTGCTTTTTTTTCTTAGTTGTTTATCAAATTCCATTTTAAAACTCTTTTATCCAGGATATTTCCTACACAATAAAAAATAATGTAGTAAGATGATGAGGTTAAATAGCAAATAAAGTTTAAGATTACGGCAAGTTTGCCTTTAGAAAAATATGTTTACACTTATGTATCATTTGCATCTATTACAAGGGAACTTTAGCTGCATATTCAGCTCATATTTTGTTAGCCTCTGAAAGACAGGATATGTCTACATGGTAATCATGGGGTATGACTGCAGCTCATGTAGCCATACCTGAGCTAGCTTTAATCTAGCTATCTTGGGTAGTGAAACATACACTTCAGCATGGGTCCAAATAATTAGCCATGATCCTGGGTGGGTGTCTACGGTCTACACTGAATTGCATGCTGCCACAGCTTCATTAGTCCAGTACCCCAAGCTAGCTTGATTAGAGTTAGCTCAGGTTTGTGTACATAAACTGCAGTCCCACCCTCTGTCTGTAGTACAGGATACCTATTGAAGACAGGGCTGGCCCCTCCTGAACTATTTAAAGGAATTCTTAATTCTTTTAAATAGTTTGGGGGGAGTTGTAACAAGTGCCTGAAGTTCAAACTGGTTGGTGTGTGAGGTTTGGAGGAGGAACAGCTTTATTTTAACAGATTTTATAAGCAGAGAGTTATACTTGGAAGGAAAGAGAAGACAGTGGCTGCTGAAAAGGAATGAAGCAGATGGGGAGACTTTTGTCCACAAGCAAAACTTTAAATATGTCTCACTAGGATACAGCCTATATCCTCATGGTTTGCTGTACCTCTCCATTCCTTCTCTCCTGCCCCCTTACCATGCTTCCTCTATGTTCCCGGGACTCCACTGTCCCAATCCTCCCCCCAGATTCTGAGGCTAGGGAACAGATCATCTTCCACATGCTCCCAAGCCTCCTGGCACCCAGTCCATGTTTCCCCCAGTCATTTGTTCCCCCTCTATTCCTCTTCCCAGATTTCTGTCCTGCCAGACTTCCATGCTCTCTCCATTCCTCCCAGAACCCATACCACTTACCTCAGGCTCAGCCCAGCAGCTGGAATCAGGCAATCATTCATACATACTGTATTAACTTTCATAACTTAAACAGAGATATCTATACACAAACTCACTGGATGAAATTCTGGGTCCCTTGATGTCAATGGGAGTTTTGCCATTGATTTCACTGGGGCCAGGATTTCACGCTTTACATCTTTTAAAATTCCCACCGCTACTGTTACAAAAAACACTAAAAGTTACTTCTCAGTAAGGCCAATAAAAATCCAACAAAATTTGCAGTTTCTAGAATTTAGAGATACCATGAGACAAACAAGCATTACTCTTTTTTCAAACAGTAAATTGCAGCTACATTTTCAAAATAGTGTAACTTTAGAGTTCCGATTTTTACTATGCTTCCCAGAAAAACTTGAACCTGGGCTGAAATGTGGCATGCAAAATATCAGAAAGATTGGTTTCTTTTCAGAAATATTGAGGGAAGCTTGAAAATTGAGCCTATGATGGTGAGCTAGCTTCAGCTTTAACTATGGAGTTCTTGTTGTTTCTTCATAATACAGTAAACTAAAAGAGCTGTATCAGAATATGGATAGCAGGGCAAAATATAAATGCAATGGGCTCTTAATCTTAATTTTAGTATCATGCACTTTGATTTACCATTATAGTTAAATCACTTTATAAAAATACAATGCCTTTTCTTAACCTTTTCAGAGATGCCAGATATATCAATTACTTTTGGGCATATACTCTTCCAGGGTAGTTTCAATAATCTCCTTAATCAAGAGACTGATAAAGGCATCATATAAGTACAGAACTGAACAATGAGAGTGAATGGAAAGAGAAAGAAACAAAATACTAAATTTTATTTATGGGCTAATTTAAAGAAATAAACTGTCTCTCTAGAAAGTTAGCTACAGGGAAGCATTTGTCTTTTTTTGTGATACATTTAAAAGAAGATCCCAGTTAAACCAACTTGTTACATAGCAGGACTTTTTCATTTTCACCCTGTCAGTCAGTCGTAATGAGCCACAGTCTGGGCTCCGTCATGGTCTTCTAAGTACACACTCCATATAATCATACTCACCAGCTTACTTCAGGCATATAATAGTTATATAAGTACATGCACAGTCACTAACACTTTGAAATAATGGACCATATTCGTCAATGAAACCAATGAAGTTACACCAGAACAGGATTTGGGTCATTAACTAAAATGGGAAGCTTCTTTACTAAGTAAACACTTCAAACCCAGAATATTTTGATTCATATACTCCTCCCAGCACATGTATATAGCTCTCATTAATCTTAAGTTGACTTGCATCATTGTAAAAAATTTACATCAGATAGAGAATATTCCCCTTAATATTTAATGCAGTGCATGCTGGCTCCAAAAAGGCCTGTTTATCTATAGATTAGATCGTGTGAGTGGAAGTCACATGCCACTAACTCTGCATGTCCCAGGCAAGTCACTGCTTCTCTCTGTACCAGTTTCACTATCTGTAAAATTGAGATAATAATGCTTCCACCTGTCTCCCCAAACTGTTCTGAATAAAGATGCTCCCAAACTGCAAACTGTAGCTCCAGATCTGAACTTCCCCAAAGTCTGATGTATGTTAGCCCTGGAGTTTGAACACCTCTCTTGATTTGATGCTTAATTCATTTGGACCCCAATTCAGCAGTCTATGAAGCCTTTAAGCATGTAATTAGATTCTTTGCTGAATAGGGATGGTGATTTTAGAATCTTTTTAAATAAGTTGCTGAATCAGGGCCTTGTGCTTATAGTTTGAAATCTTGAAATGAAACAGACGCTAGAAGTGTTAAGTATTATTTTTATAATACGCACATCCAGTCTTTTAATTAGAGCTAGTCAAAAATCTTACTTCAAAACCTTTTTTCTGACAGAAAATTGCCTTCTTTTTCATAAATAAAAATGTTTGTGGGAAATTTTCATTTCATTCAAAATGTTCTTGTTGATTAACGCAAAAAACCAAAACCTCAAATTTGTATTTCAAAACTGAATATTTTTAAACCAAATGCTGAATTTCTTTTGTTTCCAGGCGTTTTTTTTTTAATTTTAGTTTTTAAAAAAATCACAGAAAATGTTTAAAAAAATTGCATTAAAAAAATCCTGCAAAAGTCAAGTGGCATTTTTCAACCAGTTCCAATTCTAGCTTTTGGCAAGCATTTCCAGCTATCATGGAAGGGCATTCAGGATGCAGAGGGAATAAGAGAGTCTATTGATGCTACAGAAGGTAGTCAAAAATCCTTTCTACCCAAGTTGCTGCTTCTCTTGATTCACAGTGAGCAGGGCTGCCCTTACCATGAGGCAAACTGAGGTGGCAGCCTCAGGTGCCAGACTGTTGGGGGGCGCCACTAGGACCCAGAGTGTAGAAAATTGTGTCTACTGCTGGTGCATATGTATTCTTTCTGCTCTAGATGCACAGAGAGGTGGAGTGCTGTGCTGGAGAAAGGAGGGCACAAGAAACATAACAGGCAGGCAGGAGAAAAGGTGAGAGGGAATAACAGAAGGCAGCAGGAGCTGCAGGGTGAGAGAGGAGGAGAAGCCCCTTATGTACCTCTCTAGCACTCCCCCAGGAGCCTGGACTGATTAACACCAGCTTCTCAGAGAGCTTTCTGTTTCCTGCTGCTTTCCTGAACCCACTCAAGGAGAATAGGCAGTCAACTGAAGTAGCAGGAGCCAGTTAGGCCCTTAAGATGCTGATATCTTCCCTCACTCAGGCCCTGCTACAAGCCTGCTTATTTGTCCCCTTCAATTGAGTGTTGAGAGCCACTATAGATGGCACAGAAGAGCAGGCATGAGTGAAAGAAGAAAACACCCCTCTGGGGCAGCATTCAGAAAAAGAAAGAAAAGCTTCCTTTGCTTTCTATCTAAACAGGAAGGAGCTCTCGTAGATACATAGGCACAGATGTTCACGGTGAGCCTTCCAGCCCTAGTGAGGATGTTAGTGGTGAGAAAATGCCTGATCCTCCAGTTAGTCAGAGTGCAGGTGACCTGGCAGCTACCGCAGCATCCATATCTCCATCTCAAATGGATGTAACCATGCACATTCCTGAAGAAAAGTGTAGATCAGAGAAGAGTAGAGGCGCAAGAAACAGCTGCTGCTGAGTTTAGTTCCTTAAGTCTAGATGATCCAGGACTGTGGACCCACTTGAGCAGCAGCCTGAGGGACTTCCTTGTACTGCAAGGGCCACAGCAAGTGAAAAACTTCATGCCCCATGAGGGCAGGAGACTGGACTTGATGACCTCTTGAGGTCCCTTCCAGCCCTACAATCTATGAATCTATGTTCCCCAAAGACAATAGTAGTTTCCATCCAACACATGACCGGCATGAAATCCCCAATGGTGTCAAAGTGAAGAGGCCATGGCTTTTGTACTCAAAAACTCAGAATGAGGCATACTGTTTTTGTTGCAAACTCTTCCAGTCTAATGTTCCAGCCACACTGGGTTCTACAGGAACAAAGAACCAGAAAAATCTGGCTAGAAATCTGGCATGCCATGAGAAGGCAGCAAATCACCAGAGAGCATTCCATAGGTGGAAAGAGCTTGAGATGACAGTAAGGTTAAAGGCCACCATAGATGATCAGCATCAAGAGAAGATTGCATCACAGTCTCATTACTGGCAAAATGTTGTGAAAAGGCTCATTGCCATTGTGAGAATGCTTGCTACCCAAAACCTAGCACTGCATGGCACTTCAGATCAGCTGTATGTGCCAAACAATGGAAACTTCCTTAAAATTGTGGAGCTGATGGCTGAGTTTCATGTTGTACTCCAGGAGCATCTAAGAAGAGTCACGCCACCCAAGAAATGTACACACACCACTACCTTGGAAAAACAAGTCATACAGTTACTGGTAACAAAAGTGAAACAGAAGATTGTGGCAGATCTGAAGTCAGCAAGATATTACTCTGTTATTCTGGACTGCACACCTTACATCAGCCATATGGAACAACAACAGAATCTAGTGAAAATGTACCTGTAATGGTGACTGTCAGAGAGCATTTTCTATAATTTATTGATATTGATGATACTACAGAAGCTGGTATGACAAATGTGCTTCTTAAAAAGCTGGAAGATATGGGAATTGCGATAGCTGACATGAGAGGTGAGGGCTATAATAATGGCGCCAACATGAGAGGAAAGAACAGAGGAGTGCAGACACGGATCCGAGAGTTAAACCCTTGAGCATTTTTTGTCCCGTGCACTTCTCATTCATTGAACTTGGTGGTCAGTGATGCAGCATCAGCTTCTAGTGAGGCTGCTGAATTTTTTAATGTAATTCAAAGCATCTATGTATTTTTCTCTGCATCAATGAATGGCAAATTTTGAAGCAACATCAGGGAACAACCTCTCTGATACTGAAACCACTGAGTGCCACATGATGGGAAAGTCAAGTGGAGGCAATAAAGCCTATCAAACAGCAAATTGGGAAGATAGCTAATGCCATAGTTGCCATTATGGAGGATAATGCTATGACAAGAACTGTTCATGGGAGAACAGTGGCAAAGGGAAATGGAATCACCAGAAACATACATAACATTAAATTTCTGTGTGGCTTGATGTTGTGGCATGACATTCTGTTTGAAATAAATGTTGTAAGCAAGAGATCCCAAGGTGTTGACCTTGATATATCTGGAGCAATGGAACAACTGGACAAAGCAAAGTCATACCTACAGTCTTACTGGTCAGATGAGGGATTTCAAAATGTTCTGAAGCATGCACAGAAGTTTGCAGATGAACTTCACACTGATGCTATTTTCCCACCCATTCAAAAATACAACAGTCACCGAAGAAGCAAACATTTTGATTACGAGGCACAGGATAATCCCATAAGAGAACCTGAACAACAATTAAAAGTTGAATTCTTTAACCTAGATTGTGCAATACAGTCAGTTGAAGAATGTTTCATGCAGCTCAAGGAACACAGCAGTATATTTGGGATGTTTATGATATTCCAAAACTCCTCACTATACCTGATGAAGACCTACACCAGCAATGCAGGGCACTAGAGACAGTGTTGACACATGATGACATGCGCGATATTGATGCGAGTGATTTAGGTAATGAACTAAAAGCCCTTTCAAGATACATTTCAGCAGGATCAACTCCAAAGCTTTTCTGGAGTATATGTGCACAAATGAGATGACCATCCTCTTTCCAAATGCTTTTGTTGCTCTGTGCATACTTCTAACACTTCCTGTTACAGTTGCCAGTGAAGAACGCAGCTTCTTCAAGCTGAAGTTAATAAAAACACTTCTACACTCCACAATGACACAGGAGAGGCTGGTTGGCCTGGCAACCATCTCAATAGGAGGGCGAGCTGACCCAGACTGTGGACCTTCAGGAAGCAGTTCAAATCTTTGCAACCAAGAAGGCACAGAAAGCACCACTTTGATTATTCAAATATAAAAATACCAGTGTTTACTATGCAGACAAGCAAAGTTACATTTGCTGTTCAGGCATTTGAAAGTTAAGTGTTACTTAAAAATTTTGAACAAGGCATTTTAAGTTCGGGTAGACAGCAGAGCAGTGCCATGAGCAGAGTAGAACAGGAAGAAGGCAGAATTGAGACCTTTCAAAGCTTTGGCCCAAATGATGGAGCGTGGGGTGTGATTTGAGCTCCCCGCCTCAGGTGCCAAAATGTTGTGGGCCAGTTCTGACAGTGAGAGCATTCTACATTAATATATTTTAATCTACTCATGTTTAGTTTACTTTTAATAACCTAGGAACAAAATAGTTGATACTGCATCAGAAAATTATGTTAACATTATTTGGATCCCAAGCATTCTTTGAGAATGACAAATAAAGGAAAAGTGTTTGACTAGATTGATTATAAATTGAGTCCCTAAACAGAGTCTAATAAAAGTATTGAGGAATAATGAGAATATAAACTGTGTTGCAACTACTGGAATGTAAGGGAAGAGGTAATGATTGTGTTGGTTTCAATGAAAAGGTAGAATTCTTGGACTCAAGACTCAGCTGTTCCACAGCAGAACTTGGTGCAGCTTGGGAAGAGGCATTACTTAAATCCTGGCTGTGGCCAAAGTGAACTTCAGTTCAAGTCAGAGCAGCGTAAAGTTTACAACCTAATTCCAATCTGATTTACACCATTGTAAATCAGGAGTTCCCACCCATACAATGTTGCCAGCTCTCACAATTTTATCACAAGCCTTGTGATATTTTGTGGGAAAGTAGTTTGTCTTTAAATTTCACATCATCTTGTGAGTCCTGGCTTCCAACTTGTGAATTTTCCATTATTCAAATGAATTATCCCCTCTCATTACTTTAAAAGAGGCTAAAAAGTCAAGCTGATTTCAGTGAAGATGGCTGCCATTCCTTACAGCCTTTGTGTGTAGAAGTGAGACTGTCCTAGTAAAGATAGCACATCCCCATTGTTTTCAATAGTACTGAAGCCAGGCTGCCCTCAGGGATGATAGCTTCCAAGGGACTGAGGAGAGTGCAAGGGAATGTGGGATGGCAGGAGGAAAAGTAAAGGTGTGTAAGGGGATGGTGGGGAGTAAAAGATGACTGAGGAAAGATAGGAATGAGGAGAGCAGAAAAATGTGCATTGCAGAGAGGGACTGTAAGGGAGTTGCAGGAATATGTTGGGTGGCAAAGGAAAAATGTGAACTGTACAGTTCTGTAAAAGGGAAAATGAGGGGAAGGATGAAGTGAGAATGGGATTGTGGGATGAGACATGATGGGCTATAGAGGGAAACAGGGAAAGGAGAGAGACAGGTTAGTGATAGGGGAAAGGGATGGATTGGTGGAAAATGGCAACTCTCCCATCCTAGGGAATAGGAGAGGGAAAGTAAAGTTGTTTCTCTGAGCAGCCAGTAGGAAGGTTAGCATTTTTGCATGTACAGTCCAGATTGAATTTTGAATCACAAAAACACTTTAGTGGTGGGTGGCTACTTCTAAAATTTTCCAGAAGGCAAATAAAAACATTTTTTTAAAAATGTCCATCTCATTTATTGGACTTTGACGGTTAGATTTAGAACCAGCCCCTCAGCTGATGAAAACAGGCATAGCTCCATTAAAGTTGTCATCTGAGGATGTGGCGCATAGTATTTTAAGAGCACAATGAGCCTGATTCACCATTGTTACTTTAGTTTTATAATGGTGGAACTCCATTGCACTATTATGGAACTGGAGTAATGCAGTGGTGAAACAGGCCCAGTGGATTTAAATCCATGAAACCCCACTCTTTCAGTAGGGTTACACAGAAAATCAGTCTGGCCTTCTGACTTGTTTTGGGGGATGAGAATGTATTGCACTAGTGCACACAATCTCACATTTGGAAACATACAGTTTGATTTATAACATTTAAAGCCATTTTCATAAATATATAATCTTAAAGCTAATTTCTTTCACTGTGACATTGGCTTTAAAGTACAATGCCACTGTTTGACCCCATATACACAGTGCACTTAGGCAGGAAAGTAAGCATGTAACAGTAAAAATGCAATTCTACTTTAATGTTCCTTTTATAAAATATGCATAAGCACTTCCTAACTCATTCAGTTTTTGTTAGCTTCAGAACACTTATACAATTAAACATAAGAATCTATGATTTACCATACCAGGTCAGGCCAATGGACCATGTAATCTGATTTTCTTATCTCCAGTTGTGGCTAGTATCTTGATGAAAAATCCCCATATATCACTTGGCCAACTAAATAACAGTGAGTCTCCCCAGACTCATGCATCTCATCATTGTATACGTTGATCCATGAGACTTATTACTCTAATTATCTTTGATAGAACATGGTAGCTGTGTTAGTGGACCTGAAGTTATAAAGTCCTTTTAAGAATCCAGTTCCTGTATTTGACTCTATGGTCTGCTGTGAAATTTCACAGATTGATTACATATTATTTGGTCAGTGCAGGACCTGAGGGACAGGGCAAAAATGATTTTATGCCACTTTTACTTCTCTTCTACCCTACCCAATCCTTGGGACAATTCATCCCGCGTGCAATTTAGAGCGATCTCTACTCCCTATAAGTAACTTAATGCAATTTCCAAATTGTGCCCAGCTACAAAGGCCCCTACTGGGCTGTTTCTGGCAGCTAGGTTTTGTCATAATGCAGCAGTGCTGTGACCATCTCCCCTGTCCCACCAAACTCCCTATGCTGGGGACTGCATGGAGCTGGCTGCACAAGCTCTAGGCATGCTAGGAATAGGAGAAGCTTGCTCAGGATGGGTCCAAGGCACCAGTGCTGTGGAGGATCAGGTCAGAGCTGCAGCCATAGATCAGGCTGGAGTGGCTGCTATAACTTGCCCTTCCCACACCCCAGAGGTGTCTCAGTTATACCTCTCCAGGTCCTAGAACAACCTTGGAGTGGAGGGAAGAGAGTTTGTTTAAAGCCATGATAGCCCCTCTCCTCCTAGCCTACAAGTTCTGTGTTGCACCTCTTAGGGTACGTCTACACTGCACGATTATTTCGAATTAGCTTAAACCGATATTACAAAACAGATCTAATAAAATCGGTTTAGCGCGTCCACAGTGGGATCCCGAAATCGATTGTTTGCGTCCATGGTCCAAAGCTACCATCGATTTCAGGAGCGGTGCACTGTGGGTAGCTGTTCCTCAGCTATCCCATAGTTCCCACTTCCGTGTTGAGAGCACAGTGCCTGATGGGGCAGAAAACATTGCCCCGGGTGGTGCTGGGTACAGCCTCACCCCTCCCTTTGTGAAGGCAGCAGACAACCCTTTGGCGCCTTTTTCGCGGAGTGCATTGAGCAAACGCCATAGCACAGCAATCTTTCCCTTTTTTTTTTCACGTGGTGGTGGGGGGAAATAAACTGAGGAGCTGTTCCCTGAACCACGCCAGACACTGTGTTTGAACCTACAGACATTGGGAGCTCAGCCAAGAATGCAAATAATTTTCAGAGACTGCTGTGGACTGTGGGATAGCTGGAGTCCTCAGTACCCCCTCCCTCCCTTCATGAGCGTCCATTTGAGTCTCTGGCTTCCCGTTACGCTTGTCACACAGCGCTGTGTATCCTGGAGTTTTTTATTCAAACGCTTTGGCATTTCGTGTTCTGTAACGGAGCTGGATACAACAGATTTGTCTCCCCATACAGCGATCAGACCTAGTATCTCCCGTACGGTCTATGCTGGAGCTCTTTTTCGATTTCAAACTGCATCGCCAGCCGTGCTGATCAGAGCTCCACGCTGGGCAAGCAGGAAATGTAATTCAAAAGTTCGCGGGGCTTTTCCTGTTTACCTGCCCGCTGCATCCGAGTTCAGATTGCTGTCCAGAGCGGTCAGTGCTGCACTCTGGGATGCCGCCCGGAGGCCAATAACGTCGATTTCCGTCCACATGAACCCTAATCCGAGTTATCACTATCAAATTTAGCGCTACTCCTCTCGTTTGGGAGGAGTTCCGAAATCGATTTAAGGAGCCGTTTAACTCGATATTAATAACGACGTCGTGTGAACGGATACAGCGTTAAATCGGTATATCGGCCATTAAACCGATTTAAAGTCGCAGTGTAGACCTGGCTTCAGTCTCAGCACATAATCTCACCTTAAAGCTTTATAATGAACCACTCTTCCCTGCAAACAGTCTGTGAGCCAGTTAAATATTAAACTTTTTTATGGCACAATGAGTATTACTTCTCTGAGCTGACAGAAAGCTGTCAGTTCTTTACTATATGAATGTAGTATCACTGTTCTAGGAGGAATAGTCCACCTCTGTCAAGAATTTGAGTTCATTATAGACACATTGGGCCTGATTATTAGTTAAGCTAAGGCTCCTTTCATGCTGTTCTGGCTGCTTAAGGGGGCATTAAAGTGGCCAGAAATGGGTCTGAGGTAGCACAGACTTTGCATAATAGTTCTATTCAAGCTTCTTTTGCATCCCACTCACTCATGTAAATCTATCCTTTTAAAGTTCATCACTGTGTTATCCCTTAACAAACTGTACCATGATCACTATTTCTGCTGTTGCTTCCTATATATTTAATAATATAGTCATGTCCTCCCTTGTAAGTGTCACCAAAAGGCGCTCTGTAAAGCAGTGGGGTTAAGGTACCGGTACAATCACTTTGCAAAGCAGCTTTCCAGCCAAGTGGTTCATAGTGGCATATCTCTATATCTATTTTAAAGCACCACATTTTTATTATTAGAACTGGGTGTATAATGCAAAGGTCTTCCCTGAATATTCATTCCCATTTTCAAATTAATGCATGCTCATGCCTCTGGCATGTTTGTTTTGTGCAAAGATCTGGGCAATCAAATTTGCATGGCAAAAAATTCATGGAAGAAGAGTTTTGAAGTCACATACATGAATATTTATGAAAACCAAACTGAAAAATTTGTACAGGCAAATATTTGCACCACGAGTGCATGCCTTCAGCGAAGAAGTAGAAATTTCATGTGATTTAGCTGGCCAATGACATCTGAAAAGCACATTTTGAATATTCATAGAGTTTTAAAAGCATACAAAGAAGGGATCTGGGAAACATACAATGGACATTTCACAGGCTTTTCAGGGAATACATCGGTCTGTGTGTACCAAGCAGGTTGCAAGGGACAGAACAAAAGTAGCCTGGAAAACTTTAATTGAGAGATCCCAGGGAGACAAGAGGAGATAACAGCTACCTGGAAACTCGAGATTGTATCTCTGACAGGTAGTCCAGCCAAAGGGTCAGAGGAGAGAAAGGGAAAAGTTGGAACTGAGAAGATAATTTTCTAGAAATAGAAGATTTTGCTTGATCATTTAACCTAAAGGGTCCTTAACCTATCTAAATGAGCTTTTGCGGAGTTTCAGACTAGATAGATTAAAACAAAAGAAATAGGATGTTGAACTGATTCTCTCTGTTCGTAATTACTCTTGTTTTACTATCATTCTTTCAGGTGGTTTTTAGACTGCTTGAGAATTTGATGCCTTCTCCATAACCATGGTGTGGTCCAATGCTGACTTTTCAAAATGTGTAGTGAATTCAGGCATGATAGTTTTCATTTTATTCCAAATTTCATTCAGGTTATTCTCCTCTGTCGCCTTAGGCAGTGCCTCAAACCCATTCTGAATAGAAGTCAAGTCGTTTTTTTAAATTCTGGACAAGTCTAGACATGGTGGAGCTCCCTAACGTCTTATCTTTTTAAGTTTTAAGTTTATATTTGAGGCTAACAGTTGATGGTCTGACCCACAGTTTGCACTTGGAAGAGTCTTTTGTCTATTGAACACTCAACCTTCTGTGTCCCTGTATCGTTACTTAGGAATGTGGTTCTTTGTTGCACTGTCAGGCATCCATGTATATAAATATCTAGGTGTTGGGTAAAGATGGTGTTTGTAGTGACCAGATGATTAAAGCAGCAGAATTTAACTAAACGCTCTGCTCTCTCATTTTGTAAACCAAGACCATTGTTTCCCATTACTTCTTTATGATAGCTTCGGTTCCAACATTTCCATACAGTTCTCCAATTACAAGGGTAATGTCTTTGCTTATTTTTAAAAAGCGTCTCTTCAAACTGGTCATAGAACTCAGTCATGGTGGCATCAGCTGCTGTTGGTAAGGGCATAAACCTGCATGATTAACATATTAATTGTCTTCACTCAAAAGCAAATATGAATGATTCTATCATTAATTGGATTGCATCCAAGCACACTCATTGACGTCGCCTTAACTAAGATAAATGCAACCCTGTTTTCTCCCATTTTGTTGGATTTTGAGTAGTACACAACCTACCTATCCACCATCATGAAAGGACCTACTATTCTATTGAAGCTCTGAGATTCCACAGCTTCCCTTCATAGCTATTCTTCACAGTCCATGTTCTTACTCTGATGATTCATGTATAAAGGTTCAGGTCATGCCTTTCCTCGGTGTAAGCATCAGGCACTGTACTTCCTGAAGGATTTTGTACAGCACTTTCATAATAGCTACTGGTACTGTTAATGGCCAGAACCTCCTCCCCAGTATAATTTTGTTGTGCCTTCTGGCCTGGGACGGGGAGGAGGGGTGGAATATGAACTTTGTTCTGAGAAGGTGTTTAAGCTGATGCAGAGTGAAAGTGGTGTGGAGACAAGGAATTGAGCAGATAGAGTCAAACACATCAGGGCAAATTGCGAGGAACTTGAGGATTATAAAAGGAGTAATAATACAAAAGATATGTTCACAGTGGTCAGACTTCTTACTAAAAATGTTTCCCCAAGACCAAGCATAATAAAAAATCATGATGGCAGAGTTCTTACTGCAGGTATAATATCAAGTGCAGACTCTGCATGCCTCATTAGAGCCACTTCATACATTATTAGGGTTGGAAGAGACATCATCTAGTCTAATCCCCTGCTCAAGGCAGCACCAAACCCCAACTAAATCCCCAAATGGCCCTCCTCAAGGATTAAACTTACAACCCTGGGTTTAGCAGGCCAATGCTCAAACCACTGAGCTTTCTTACAATACAGAACAACAGAAAAGAGCATGGAACTGAAGCCATCAATCCTGTGAGATGAAGTAGTGTATGCTATTATGAAAATGAAGCCTGGGAAAGAGTTGAGATCTATAGTGTACCTGCAGAATTGCTAGAAGTGATTGGTGATGGTGGTATTGATCTCATGTGGAAAATGTGCAGCGATGCATGGATGACTAGAAATTGGCTAGATGATTGGACAAAGGGAATCTTGCTGCCCTTACCTAGGAAAGGGGATGTAACTGAGTGCAGTAACTTTCTTACCATCACCCTGATATTGCACACCTATAAAGTGCTGCTCAGGATCGCATGAAGTGAATGATAGAGGCAGAAGTAGTGCCATAACAAGTTTGTTTCAGAGAGAGACGAGGCACATGTAAGCATATCACCAATCACAAAAAATGTAGGGAGTATAATCACCCATTGATTATATGTTTCATTGACTGCTTCAGACTTAGATGCAAATACCAGTGGTCACAGCACATGGTTTTCCGTTTGGATGGATGTGAGATAAGGGTGCATTCTGTCCCCAAGTCTTTTCAGCAAGTATGCAAAATTTATTATGAGACAAGCCCTGGAAGTGACAAAGTAGAAGCTGCTGGGGTTTCCATTGATGGACACTTCTTAACCTCAGGGACAACACTCTTTCCTGCAGCCGTTGATGCATGTAATGAATGTTGGAGTCTGTAAAAGCAGTTAGTGAGGAATATGGACTATACCAGAATATGGTGAAAATGAAATGCCCATATCTTGACACGCCCAATAAGAAGATGTAAATGGACATCACAATTATTGGTCAAGCTGTAGAGGCAGTAGAGGAATTTAATTATGTGGGATTGTACATAGCCAACCAAGGAGACTGCACCAAAGAAATCAGAAGAAGATTAGGGATGCTCACTCAGCCATGGCCTTCCTTACGAAAGCATGGAAAAACAAGGCCATCTCAAAATGTATGTAAGTTCGAGTGTAAGCTTAATTTTTTCCATAGCACCTTATGGCTGTGAATCCTGGGAAACTAATGCTGCTGACAAGAACAAGACTGAAATCTTTGAGATGCGCTGATAGGAAAGGCTGCTGTGTATCACTGTGGTGCAATACACCCCTGTATTCACACACTACCCCCTACTGTAATCTTTGAACTAGGTATGCCTTGAAAACTCAAAATTTGCTCATCAGTATTGTTTTGATCAAATATGTGTGGTGTTAGGATATAGATATTCAGGCCTGTCTGCAAAGGCCTATACTTTAAGAATTTAGTTGTATTCTTATTACTTAGCTAGTTACAGAGCTATAAAAGAAAGAATCAAAAATCACTGTCTGTCTCTGTAATGGCCTTCTTTTACTGTGACAAGCTAAGGCCGTCAGCTAAGATGCAGTTAGGCAGCCACACGCTGGGAAGTGTATGGTCACATCCTCACGTTCCAAACTAACCACATTGAAATAAGGTGCTATTAGGCTATTAGGAATACAATGCTGTTCTGATATTCCTATCACTTCCAGAGAAAGGGTAGAGCCTAGAAGATGGAAAAGGAAACTTAGTTTAATAGCATCCTGTCTGGCAAGAACTCACTTATCAATAGACACAGCTGGAAAACCCTTATGTCTGTATAGATGTAGTTGTGAAATCCTCACTTCTGTATTGTTTTGTATGTTTATTTGCATGGTCTCTGTCTGGTTCATGTAATTGTTTCGTCTACTG
The DNA here is from genome assembly GCF_003597395.2 of Chelonoidis abingdonii. NCBI lineage: Eukaryota > Metazoa > Chordata > Testudines > Testudinidae > Chelonoidis > Chelonoidis abingdonii. Next base: position 69,200,886 of record NC_133772.1, read on the forward strand.
TATATATTTATTTTGTTGGGTGTAAGATGGGTGGGGTATAATTGTTAAATAACGACATGTAACAATATGTTAGGATTGGTTAGTTAAATTTCAGTAAAATGATTGGTTAAGGAATATGCTAAGCACGCAGGTTTTAATTATATAGTCTGCAGTCAATAAGGAAGCGGGGGGATGGGAACAGGGAACTGAGGATGAGGGAGATTAAAAATCATGTCTTGCTAAAAGGGGAAATGGGAACGGGATGGAGCAGGAACAGGGGACACAGGCAAGGCTTGTGGTGTCAGAGCTGGGAAGGATGACACTGAAGGAATGGAAACTGGAATCATGCCTTGCTGGGAAGAGCACCGCCAATAAATCATCAAATTGTTTGCGTCTTGACTTTGGTATTGTTGCCTCTCCTGTTCATCAAGAAGACCAGGGAAGTGAAGAGGTGAAGTGAATAAGCCCCCTCACATCTGGCAACATTGTGACATTATAAGATTTCCCTGTACGGTGTTACTAAGACATGGTCCAAACCCCAGAGCTCTTTTCTTTCTCAGTACCTGCCTCTCTTGTTCTTTATTTGTGATACTTTTAAGACTTCATCTTCTTGCATTTGTCTATTAAAGCACGACTCACACCCATAGTGTTATAGAATCAGATAATACACTTACTGTTAAAGAATCTGCCTTAAACCTGCAAAACCTAAGAAATTCAGATAGTAAGTTGGAAGTACGTTGAGCCCCTCTCATACTGTACAGCTCTGAAGCTATTTAATAGCAAACCCTGCATTCATTGTCTTCTAAATATTCAACTTGCTTTGCTTTTAGATTGCTTTTCATTATAAGATCACTGAAATAATCCCTTCACCATCATTTTGCTCCCTTGAAATTATGTCCAGACAAATATTTCTGTATAGCAAGGTGTCTAAATTCAGTAGACATAATTCCATTGTAGCCCAGGGCTGCTCAGAGGATTCAGAGGGCCTGGGGCAAAGTGGGGGTGCTGCGGCACTTGTACTCACATGGCAGCAGTCCGGGTCTTCGGCAGCAGGGGGCCCTTCAGTCACTCTGCCTCTTGAGGAGCACTGAAGGGCCCACCACTGCCGAAATGCTGCCGAAGACCCGGAGTGACTGAAGGGCAGGGACCCTGTGAGGCCTGGGGCAACTTGCCTCCCCCTCTGGGTGGCCCTGTTGTAGCCAGCGAAGTTGCTTATAGACAGAGCTCTTCAAAATGTTTATTTTTTATCTGCATCAGCTTGTCAATGGTAACACACAGCACAGCGACTGAGTATCTTTCATCCCTGGCTAATTCTAGCCTATTTAATTGAGCATGTCTGAATGTTTTCCCAGTCTTGCTATGTCTTGTTATGAATTATGTTAGTCACCTATTTTGTCTAAAGGTGGCAGATATAGCTGTAGAAACAAAACAATAAATTAACAGCATTTATGAGGCTGGAAGTACTGAAATGTTAAAGTCACAGTACAATATGTGACTGACTTAAAAAGGCACAATAGCTTCATGGCAAGAAAAATAAATGCGATTGAACTGAGTTATTTGCAGTGTAGTCCATTATATACTGGACAATGTGCATGTCATTCCTTTACTGAATGTTTGTAAAACTAATGAGTTGAGCAGAAGAACTGAATTTGAATACCAAATGAAAGGGGATTTTTGTTTGACAGCCACAAAATGAAAGAGAAAACAACAATTGACATTAGAATTCACAGGGTTTGACTGGGATTAGCCCAAACTTGGTTGTGCAGGGCTTCGTCCTACCTTGAACTTCCTGTGCCAGCCATATTAATGCTATCTGGATCTGCACCCAGGTGCTGTGCAGAGCTTAGGGGCTATGCTCCACCAGACAGCAAGTGGGTGGGAAGTGGATGAAGAGAATAATAGCTCCACTCCATATATGCTGATGAGCTGGACAAATGGGGGAAGTAATCTGCAGTCTTAAAGGAGGAGAGAAATAACAATGTAGTGATGCATTTTATTCACTATCACTCACACAGGGCTGAGCCTAAGGACTCAAACTAACTCATGAACTTTCTTCGGTGCTCAGTGTTACAGAATCTTCATATTTCTTGCCCTAAACCACTCAAAGGGATTGACATGCCCGTGACCTTATCATCTAGCTCAGAATCTACCAAAAGAAAAAAAAAAAAGCCTTATTTGTCTGGGGTAGATATCTGAAACTTTGTTTTATCTACTGTTTTTTTGTAACCATTCTTCACTTATGGGTATTGTAACAGGAGCAAAGATACTGTGGCCTAGTGGTTAGGCCACTGAACTGAGACTCAGGAGATATGGCTTCATTCTTCAGCTCTGCTGCTAGTTTGCTACGTGACCTGGGCAAGTCACTTCCTCGCTCTGTCCCTTCACTTCCCCATCTGTAAATGATAGTTGATCTCCTTTGTAAAGTGCTAGAAATAACAATAATACCCAGCTCTTATATAAGTGGTAGATTTTTAAACAGCCATTTAAAGTAGATTTAATTCAATATGGTACACTGTTGTCTGCATACCATCACAGGATTTACCGTAGGTTAAATTTAATATCAGGAAATTAACAGAGTAGTAGAAAGATGCAAAATCAAATATTTCACACAGACTATTGCTCGTGCTGTCATAATTTAATACTTGTTTCACGATTACTCATTTCTACATGGAGCATCCCATGTCATTAAATAATTAGGTTAAATTACTTTTTGTTTGTTTTTAAAGTCAGCTAAGAGTAAAACCTAACAGTATTTGTTTCAAATCTTACAGCTATGTTTGTGAGTGTTGGAATGCCTGTAGATAATAGATAATAAAAAACAATTTACCCTTGGGCACAGTTGAAGACCTTTAAGTAGCTGCTACTCCCAAATCTACTATAAATTGCAAATAATATCTATTGTGCAGTAATTTAGACTGATAGAGAAAATGCTACTGAATATATGGGTTCACCTCTGTGAGACTAGAAACACACCTTTCTTCAGTCTGCTTTGCTCTTTCTTTAATCATTACACCTACTGTTATATAATAACTGTTATATAATAATAATACTGTTATATATATAATAATACTGTTATATAATAACTGTTATATAATAATAATACTGTTATATAATAAATGACATATTATCTTTTTTCAAAAGCACAACTAAAGGTTTACATTATTTTCAGTTTGCAACCAACTCTTTACTAGACTGTTTCGTTGAAAATGTTAAGGCATTCACCCAGGCTGCTCTAATTCCTATGTTGTATTCTTTAAAATATCAAAACGATGTGATGTGCCTTGTTGTCCCTGATTGTCAGTAGACAAGGGGACATTATGGATCATTTTATAGTAGCCTTGAAATATAGGCCTATATTCTGCCCTCATTTATACCCATGCAAACTTACTGATGTCATTTGGGTCACATGGGTGTAACTCAGGGTAGAATACGGCTCCTGTCAGCTATGCAAAGGCTACATCTACACAACGAGCTAGAGGTGTGATTTCCCCAGCTCATGTGCACATACATACTCACAGTAGCTCGATGAGAGCTAGTGTGAGTATAAATAGTAGCGTAGCTGTGATATCATGATGGCCAGGCTTGCACGTGGCATGGCTAAACACTCCTGAAAATGGTGACTACATACTTGGGACAGCTAAACGGTGCCACCGCTGCCCGTGCTACTGCAGTGACACTACTATTTATACTCACACTAGCTCCACGATTGTGTGTGTACTGGAGCAGGGGACTCACACTTCTAGTTCTTAGCATAAATCGAGCCAGAGAGACGTGTCTGATACCTGTTACATCTTCTGAAATCAGCAAAGTGTTTAACAGTGCTAAAAATGAACAATCAGCCATGAGGCTAGAGTGAATTTACGTGAACTGGCATTGATGACCCCAGAATGGCTGTAACATATTGGATTACCTCAAGCTCTGACAACAGATAAACCCCATTGTACAGTACATCATAATATTACTTGTATTTGAGCATTCACTGTACTTAGCAATCCTGTTCATTCTCCATTACAATCTTAAAACAGAATGTGGACTTTTCCATATTTAATGTGTCTGTTTGCTGTGTACTGGAACACATAGTTTCCAGTAGTTCTTAATTACTTAAATGTTTTAGAAGTCTCTCTTGCGAGAGGTCCTCCTCCCTCATGCCTAAAGAGCACTTCCACAGGCTCAATTATACATCTTTCATAAGCCCTTTGGAAGAATCTTTTGCACATTAATATGAAATCAAAGAGTCCTGGGTTTTATGTTCATAATGATTAAGATGTCTCATGTTATTTAAATTAATAAGAAACTCCTTTGTTGCTTAGAAAACAAAAGAAATCCTCCATCCACCCCACAGCTGACAGTTGATGCAGACAGTCAAGTGTAACTGTGGCAGCTGGTAAATGAAAATAAGCATGTGCTTAAGTGTTCTTTGTCTCTGCTTCTCGGCTCAGGGAGAACTACTGGAAGGCAAAGTCCAACTTTTAAAACAATTAACATGAAGATCATTAAGAAATACTCTTTGCAGTGCAGGGAGACAATATGTATGACTATGATTCAGATTATGCAGATGTACACCAGCTGAGTCATGATTAAGAACTCCACCACGATCTTCCCTATAATCTTTTTCACAACAAACAGCAAAGCCTTTACGCTTTTCTAGCTTCTTACAACATTAAATAAGTAAGGCGCTCAACTTCCCCCTAAAATAGATTATGTATAGCTATCACTTCATGCACACCACTTCTCTGGTGTGATGCACAGTAGCTATTCAGCAGGCCAAAACAGTGTTCCCCAACAGCATTGGACAAGTGAAGAAGAATATGGAAACTAATTGAAAATGCAGGCAAACCTGGGTAGATAGAATGCAGTTACACCAATTATGATTTAGGAAGAACGTTAAGGCTGACACCCCTGTTGTTACAAAAGGTGTCATGTGATATTTAATGACCACAAGTGATCAAAACTTCAGTATGAGGTCTTGTCCAAAAGATAATAGCATTAGCAGCAGCACAATGCACCAGGCTTGATTTAAAGAAAGCGTGCCACCATCATTTCCTACAGTACCTTGGATAGGTCTTCTATCCAGATGCTGATCTTGCACTACAGTGATACATTTGTGTGACCTAAACCTAAAGCATCACAACATAGGGTTGTGTTCCTCCTATTTACTTAAAGTCAGTTTGAATATTAAACTAAAAAATGGTGTGTCTAAAATATCTTTCTTCTTTTAAGGGATGACTCAGTGCCTATTGACGTCAGTGGGCATTTCATCAGGCACTCTCTCTCCCTCTTATAAGCTTGCAAACTCTCCAAATAAAAGTCAATTATACTGAAAATCTGTACATGATTCTCTCTTAACCCAAAAGAGATTTGTAACCAGGTTATTTTCAGGAGTTTATAAAGTTGTCCCAAGGTAAAAGCTAACAAATCCTTAATTATGGCTGTACCACCTAATACAACTATGTTAAGTAGATGTCTCATATGGACAGATGGTCTGTAATTAAGGCACTGGACTGGGAATCTGAAGACCAATTCCCAGCTTTTTACAGAATTTCTGTGTCACCTTGGGCGAATTACTTAGTCACTCTGATCTGACTCTGCAAACACACACATGCAGAACTTTACTACTGTAAGTAGCCCTGTTGATTTCAATGGAAGCAATCATGATAGTAAAGTTAAGCATGAACTAACTGTTTGTAGGTTCAGAGCCCCTGTGCTTTAGTTCCCCATCAATAAAATGGGAATAACACTTTCCCATTTCAAGGGATGTTTTGAGGATAAATTCATTAATAATTGTGAGATGCTCTGATACCCTGGTGAAGGAGACCATCTAGGTACCACAGATTAATTTTATATCACAATTAATAGGCCAGGTAAATAGTTCATTCATCAGAGCTGTTCTCACATACAAGGGGAAATGGAAATTTACTGTTGGTGGCTCCAGACCAAAAATGGAACTGAACATCTTAATGGGAAACATATCATTTCAGAAAGATCACCAGAGGGAGCAGGGGAAGAAAACAAGAAAGTGATGAAATAATTATAATATACAAGTGCATTATTGCTTTGATCTGGCTGATACAACTCAGCATTTCTAAATCATGTAGATGTTAAGTGGTAGATGTGCATGCCTGTTGCTTAGTAGAGAAAGCCCAACTGTTTTTTGTGAATTTAGCTTTGAGAGGAAAAGTGTCCCAATTTCATTCTGCATTCAGGGACAGGTAGCACAGACCAATTAATCACAATAGCTCTCTTGAACAGTCTCACCTTCTTTTGTCTTTGAAGAATGACACAAAATAAAAATGGGTCATCACTGCACTGGCAGAAGACTATGTTTGGTATCATGTCCTTGAAAAGCTGTTATACTTACAAAGCAGACATGACGGGAGACACAAAGAAAAGGGGATGGGGGTCTTGGAAGGATCGTTGCAATAATGACAATGGATTTGGTTCTTTGTAAGCAACATTAAAAATGCTTCAGTGACAAGGGCACTGATACATTTCAACTATGCAGACTTTGGAAGCATGATGGAATATCTGGGTTAAATGAAAGAGAAAAAATGGACAAGCGCTCTGAGATAGATTAACACACTGTGTACCCAAGATATGTAATTATCATCAGCAGTACAAACAAGGAATAAAAGGAGGATGGTACTGATGAAGAGTAAGTCAAAATTATGAGAATTCAGAGGTATACACAAGACAGGAGCAACTAAGTAAAGAGAAGAAAATATTTACAGAAAAATATGAAGTGTAAAATAATTGGTATGAAAAGCAAAGGTGGAGAATGGAAGAAAGACTTTATAAGAGGTTCAAGTTTTACTTTAAATGAATCTTTTATCTGATTGCTCAGCAGAGAAGATGTGAGAGTAGATTCCACACAAACACATACTTCTTTAGGAGGTAAAAGGCAAATACTGGAAGAAGGAATAATAAAGCAGATGGGCAAGTAATGACAACGACTGGCAATTAGAAACTCCAAAGGTGTATGGAAGCCATAAGCAAAGTGCTTCAGGGTAGAGGCGGGTGAAATTCTTCAGATGAATAATTTATTCACCAAGAAATGCAGTTTCTATTGACCCCAGTGGTTAGGGCACTCACTTGAGACGTGAGAGAATCAGGAACAAATCCCTGCTCTGCAGCAGACCCAAAATGGACATTTTTGATTCACCAAAAATTCTGAAAAATTTCTGATTTAGCACAGGCCAAAAAAATTTTCTTTTCTGTTTTTTGCAAGTGTCACCAAATAAAAAAATCCAGCCATTCCCCCAGCTGTACTTCGGGAAAATTTAAACAATGACAACAAAATCCTCCTTAGAAATAGGAGATAGCCAGGCACTGGGAAGGAGCTTATGTTATATTTCCAAAGTGGGGTTGTGATGGAGTGTTCACTCCACACCAGCTCCTGACAGGATTCAGGTGGCTAGGGCTAATTAACTGTCTAGGCTTCACCTGGAGGAGGAACCAGGTAGTAAGAACGACTAATTAAAGAATGATGTTCACTTTGATAGGTGAGGACTCATATAAAGCCAGGTAGCTGAGGGCTGAAAGGGGCTGCAGGAAGGAGGTCTGAAGTTACTCTTTCTCTGAGGCTAGGGAGAGATGGGAACTTGGCCCTGAGGGAAGGGCATACTTGGAAGAGGGTGGAGAAGGAATCCAATAGAGGCAATGTAGGAAGCTGTGAAGGGAAACAGTGGCAAGAAGTGGGACAGTGCAGACTTTAGCTGCTGGTTGTAGGGTCCCTGGGCTAGAACCTGGGAAAGAGGGCGAGCCTGGATTTCCCCACCACACTCTGGGAAGTGGCGCCATTGAAAGTCAGCAAATCAGAAGACTGCTTGGGACGGTTGGTAAACAAAACCCCCAGAAGGGGAAAACTACAATGACCTGGCCAGAGGGACAAAGCCATGAAGACAGAGCAGTCAAGTCCTGACAGACCCAGAGAGAGACATGGAGAGAGAACTTGCAGAAACAGGTGTCAGATTGGCAGAGCTAATCCCCAGCTGCAGCCACAGGAAGGTGCTCCAGTGGTGAGCAGAGCACCCTGTGACAGGATCCCAGAGGAAATTCAGAAAATCAAGGATCTGCAAGCATAATTTCAATGATAAGAAATAGATGGAAAACCTAGTATAGAATAGGCATTGGTGGTGATCACCTAGAAAATTATAGCTAAGTGGCAGACAATGAGCATGGATTTACCCACAGAGGTCATGTCTGAATGCGCTTTATGGAAGAAGAAACAGACAAGATTTCACACAGAGAAACTGTGGATGTAATTTACCTACACTGCAGGAAACTTTTTTGATAGAGTAAGAAGCTGGAAGTTAATCATGACCAGGGGAACACCACAGAGGGATATAATTCAGCCTATGAGATGGAGAAGGAATAAGATGTTAGAGATTTTACATTGGAGTACACCAAGAGAGAAGGATCTGGTAGCACTGGATGATATAATTAAGCATTAACAAATACTGGGAAACATGAAAAAAACAAAGAAAAGTCTGAGATGCATATAAAAGTACATTGGGTTTAGACAGTCCAAGGCCAGAAGGGACCACTGTGGTCACCTAGCCTGACCTCCTGTATAACACAGACCAAAGAACTTCTCCAAAATAATTCCTAGAGCAGATCTTTCAGAAAAACATCTAGTACCAAATTTAAAATTTGTCAGTGATGGAGAATCCACCACAACCCTTGGTAAATTCTTCCAAAGATTAATTACCCCCACTGTAAAAAATGTATGCCTGATTTCCAATTTGAATTTATCTAGCTTCAATTTCAAGTCACTGCATCACATAAGATCTTTCTCTGATAGACTGATGAGTCCATTGTCAAATATTTGTTCCCCATGTAGGTATTTACAAATTGTAATCAAGTCACTCCTTAACCTTCTCTTTGTTAAGCTAAATAGATTCGGTTCTTAAGGCAGGTTTTCTAATTCTTTAATCATTTTTCTTGCTCTTCTCAGATACCGTGCCCAATTTATCATATTCTTCATGAAGCATGGAAACCAGAACTGGACGCAGTATTCTAGTAGTGGCCTTTTTCTAATCTGCACAGAGAGCAAGTTCCTAGAAGTTTCCTATCACACAGAAAATAAAAGCATCACAGTTTCATAGCTTGTAGCAGTATTCTACATGGGCGTAGCAAGTTATATTTGAGATTCTGGGCCAGCTTCTGTTCTCTGGCTTCCAATGGAGCTACTCCTATTTCAGTTACCCCTGATTCATATTGTGGTAACTCAGATCTGAATCTGAGCCAACATTCACAATTCTGGTTACCTGAAAAAAAGGAAAACCTAAAGGCAGAAGGGGTTCACGGGAGGACAACTGGAATAACAGGCCTTAACAATCCTATATCATTAGAGAAAAATGGTTAAACATACTGTAGGAAAGAGACAAGTAAGAGAGAACCTCACTGAGCTATGCAAAGTTCTTAAGAGAATAGAAATGATAAATGCTAGAAGAAGAGTAATTTAATCAAGGGATAAGCGGGCATCTTGATTAATGTCTGTATTAGTGAATGAAGGTGAAAAGCTTTATGTACTAAGCAATGTTACTACTATGAACAAAGGAAAGGCAGCAAACATATTTATGCATTTTTGTTTCCAATACAGACATTAATCTCTGACAAAATTACCAAGAGTAAAATAGACAAAATTTATATGTTGTTGAGAGCAGACAAATATTTGGAGGTGAAAATTAATTTGGGGCACAGCATCTGGCTAGGGGATAAGACAAGCCCAGGTCCAACACAAGCCTGTTACTGATTTCAGACCAAATGGAGGCTTGTCAGCATTATAGTCTGGGAAAGGAGGAGACGGAAATAAAAAGCTCAGAACAGGATGTGTTGTTGGATTTCTTCAGGCAAAGGGCCAGCAAGGAGCTTTGGAAGAGACTGCAGTAGGTGTCTCTCAACCAACTGACAGACCCCAAACAGAGGAAGCAAGAGTAACTTGTGGGTACTTCTGCACCTACAAAGCCCTAGAAACCTGATCAGCCTCTCCAAGGAAAGTTGGAGAAAGGGGCAAGAGGGGAAGGTTTACACAAGCCTCCAACAGAGAGCTGGTGACCCCAGGGGACAGTGGGGAAACTAACTGTTTTTATGTCAGGTTTTTTCTGAAGTTGCTACAGGACCAGGGACACAGAGTCAGGACTGAGCAGACCAGTCCTCTTAAAAGCAGAGAAGGGATGAACTGCCCAGCCCAGTCTTGTGGGCTGAGCTTTCATTTACTTTAGAAGGGAGGGAGTTATTTAGTATGAGAAATGTTTTCATTTATTATTGGGGTTACATGGGGAAATCAAACTCAGCCTTATAATGGGACTGACTGGGACTGTCAAAGGACCCAGGCACCCAAGCCTCACTGAAATACATTAAGACCTAATTCCTGTAGGATCCTTTAAAAATTCCAGCCATTGCACCTATCAGGACACTATCATCTCTCTATCATAAACCACCTATGCAGCCTTGAACCTTATCTCCAGAAACTCAGGCCACTGCCCCGGAGTGAAAGAAAGATCTTTGTTTTCAATTATAGAAATACCCTTCATCATTCTTAAGAACAGTCAGCCAAATCAAAAGCATTACAAACAGATATTAGACACTTTCACTGTCACTAAAGTCAATGGCAAACTCCCATTGACATCCATGTATGCAGGATTGGCCCCCAAACTATCCAACACAGCAACTGTTGTTAATTTTGCTTAATTATAACCTATTTTCTTCAAATGAACCAGTGCACTATTCTTGGAAATTCACCAGTTTGGAAGATTTGAAGTTGGAGTAACAAGCTGCTTTGGAGGTAGAGAGGGACAAAGAAATGCTAGAAAAATCAGCATCTCAAACTGAGGTAATTTTAAAATCATTTGTAACTCAAGAGCTGTTTAATTTTATTCAAACTTTGCAGAAATATTTTACTTTGCCTTCAAAATAAATGTGCCTATTTTCAGGCTAAATCAGCTTTCCTGACTCACAGTGACAGGGATTCTGTTTTGTTTTTTAAATAATGGAAGTTATTTGTAATGGTGGAGAAACTATTGTCCTCACTGTAGTTAATACTAATGAGAGCACTGGCATCTTTCAGCAAAAAGACCTCTCAGATGTGAAACAGTTAAAGACCAAATCCCTAAAACAAGAAAGGTAGAGAAAAGCAATTTTTATATTTTCCTAGTGAGATTCACACATTTGAGTTCATGGGGAGTTTTAATGGATCAGGACAACTGTCACAAAAATTACTGAAGTGGATGCACTTTAAAAGCCTTAGGGTTGAAGTATATTATATAATTACAAGCGATAGCACTCTTTAAAGAAACCACTAGCTTAATCCGGAAAAATGAAGAAAAAATATGTTCTCATGAATCTCAGTTTTAAAAGTTATCTGGAGCTTACTTTTCTCTCTCCAACAGAAATTCTGATTGCAAAAAGAACAATTCTGAAGAGTAATTTTTCCTCCCTGGTCACTGAAATTCAGAATATTACTTATAACAAAGTCATTTTTGCTAACAACTTTGCTCAGCAAGACTAGAATAATTTTCTCCACCTAATAATAATTGTACTTAAGTCTGCTGTGATATTTGTCTCTTTGGTATAAATACACTGGTAAAAGAGTTTAGACAATTATATTTTGTGGAGTTTATTTTGATGAGGTTTTTTTAAGTGCTCACAACAATTAAGCTTGACAAATTAAAGCAATTCTTTAAATGTGTACATCTGCATGCAAGGAACACACATGCAGGCATTCAAAGCAAACAGTCTGGGATTTAAAGGCGAATGGCAATTCAAAGAAAATGAAGTGCTGTTTTATTCTTTTGTGCTCTTTACAGAGATATGAAGGTGGCTTCAAACATTCCCTTTCCCCCAAAATAAAAGCTGTTTCTTGGAAGATTAGCAGCTAAAATTTCAGCTGTGCTATCAGACACCTGGTTTTCCAAAATTGTTAGAATTCTCCAGGAGGAAGAGGTAAGTCATGACCTTCGATTTCTATTGTACAACTAGATAAAAATTATTTGGGGGGCACAGAGAAGGGGGAATGAAAGTTTGAGGCCTTCTTTATAAGACAAAGGAATAGTGAAAGAAAAAAAAATCATCCTCTGCAATTCTCCTTTTACTGTCAAATTCCCTGGGTTGCTGAAGTGTGAACCTTCATGATGCAGTCCAGATTGACAGTACAGAGAAAAATCTTTTCTGATATACAGAGCAATAGCATTGAGTGACATCTTTCACCAGGGTGCTAAAAGGCAGCGTCTAGAGCTACAGTGAGCTGGGTTCCGATTGCAGGGCTCCATTCATCATTTTGAAGAGTGTACATTATGGGTTGTTGGGCATTCCAGGCAAATTGGCACAGGTTTTGATGTCGTTAGGGAAAAGAACATAGGAATAGGAGGGACCTCTTGAGTCATCAAGTCCTGTCCCCTGCAACTGCAGGCAATCCCATCATATAATCCAATTAATAAATTTAACAAGCTCTATCTTAAAGCTAGTTAGGTTGTTTGACCCCATTACTGCTAGTGGAAGGCTGTTCTGGTACTTCATTCTGCTGATGGTTAGAAACCATCTTCAAATTTCCAGCCTAAATTTATTCATGGCCAATTTATATCCATCTGTTCTTATGCCCACATTCTCCTTTATTTTAAATAGCTTGCTTCCCTCCCTGCTGTATTTATTGAAAGCAACCATATTCCCTCTCAGACTTCATTTTGGTAGATTAAACAAGACAAACTCTTTTAGTCTTCTCTCATAAAATAGGCTCTTCCTTCCCTGATCATCCTTGTAGTTCTTCTGTGCATCTGTTCCAGCTTGAATTCAGCTTCGTTGAACAAGTGACCAGAATTGTACACAGTATTCCAGATGAAACCTTGTACCACGACATTAACACTTGTCTTTCTCTACTCACTGGAAAGCTCCCATGATACACCCCTGGATCATATTTACCTCTCTCCCCGCACCATATTACATTAGGGGCACATAGTCATCTTATGATTGACTAATGTACTCAAGACTTTCTCCTACTGCCATTTTTAACTGAAGACACCTCCCACCATCAGTTTATAGCAGAAATTCTTGTTATTAGTCTAAGAGTATGACCTGACCCTTCATAGTATTACGTTTCATCCTATTTCTATTACTCCCCTCCTGAAGGTCATCTTATTCTTCTTGAATAATCATCCCAGCCTCCTCAATTTTTTATCAGCAAATTTCAGTTAATACACTCCCTCATTTTGTGCCAAAGTCATTAATTAGAGTATTAAATAAGATCAAACCCAAGCCTGATCCTTGAGGAACTCTCCTAGTAACCAACCTATAGCCGGATAGGGTTCCTTTCAATTCGTCATCTCCCCATTAGCCAGTTCTTTACCTAACTTACAATTTTTGTACTAATGCCCACTTTCTCCAGTTTGACATGGTACTATACAGGAAATTGTTAAACGCTTTACTGAAGTCCAGATAAATTAGCTCTGTTTCATGTCTACAAACAAAGAAATCAGTTATCTTATGAAAGATAGATACTAGGTTATTCTGGCACAATGTATCTTTGTTGGTAAACCCATGTTGCTTTTTAATTCATTTTCCATTTACCTCCATGTCTTTAATTATTCTTTCTTTCAAAATCTGTTCTAAAGCCTCACATACTACGAAGCTCAGGCTAACAGGGCTATAGTTTCCCAGACCATTTGCCCCTTCTCCTTAGCTGTAGGTACTATATTTTCTATTCTTCAACCCTATGGTATCACCACTGATTTATTAAAAACCCTTGCTATTGCACTTGCAATATCAAGTGCCAGTTCTTTTACCATTCTGGGATGGAGATTATGCAGCTCCCCCCCACAACCTCAGCGCTTTAGCCATCCTGCCTTTGTCCCCAGATTCTAAATTATCATCCTAACTGACAGAGGCATATTATTCATTTAATGCTGGGCCATACCCAGATTATTCTTAATCTCTAACCATCCTCGCTGCATAGTGGCCTCACTACATGTTTCTGTTATTTAAGGGTTGCTCCTGAGAGATGCCAAGCACGCTCTACTCCCACTGAAGTCAGCTCTCCGGATCGGGTCATCAGTGAACAGAAACTGTCAAATCAAACAGAAACACCCAGAAACAAAATGTGATAATGTCAAGGAATGATGTGATAGAAGATAGAAGATCTGAACTATGGTGGGTCAGAGGAAGATGTCTCTCATTGTTCACAGAAAGACTACTGTAAGCCAGGATGTTCATGTGCCAAAGTCTGTGAGAACACAGGAAACCTAGAGGAACAAGGGAATTCTTATATTACTTAACTGAATCTTGTAGTTTTGCCATTAGCCAGGAAAAAAACAACTATTCAACTAAATCCAATAAAGAGTTATCAGGAACATTTTTAAGTGACACATCCTGAATGAGCAATGAATGAGCATTTGTTATTTATTTGCATTATGAAATGTTTAACCACAATAACAGGTGTAAAATAAAGTGTATTATATACCAGCATGAGGTGATCTCTGTCCCCCTCATTCACCTAGGGCATCATCCAAAGACCATTGACTTTAACAGACTTTGGAATAAGCCCAGAGTGCAATAAAATAAGTGGATTGGGACAGACCATTAGCAGTTTCTTATCTCACCCAAACTGACAATGTAAACATGCATGTAAATAATAGCCTACATTTTTGTAGCACTGTTCATTGCAAAGTGACCTACAAACAGTTCTTTTTTTTTCAGTTTATCTAATACTCAACCTTCTCTCTCTCCAATCACACAGTCTCACTACTGTGGTGAAAGAGCCTTCTTCTGTCAGTTTCTGCTACCTGGAATGGTCTACATAACATTTATTGGCATAGCATTTGTTCTACACGTGAGGATTACTCTTCCAGTCACTGAAATCACTCAATATCTTTTGTGGTGACACTGAAGACATGCATTTCTTCAAAATCACTTAGTAATGACAAGTATCGCAGGGGTAGCCGCATTAGTCTGGATCTGTAGTGGCCACGACATTCACCTGACGAAGTGGGTATTCACCCGGAAAGCTTATGCTCCAATACGTCTGTTAGTATATAAGGTGCCACAAGACTCTTTGTCGCTTTTTAGTAATGACAGAATGTTCAAGTGACTTCCTATGGAAAGTCACCGAGTTTCCTCAGAGGAGGCAAGGTAATAGCCACCTATATCGTACATGGAACAGACTTAGACAGTATAATAGTAAAGACCCCATTAGGGATACCATCATTGCTACTACTGGTGTAACTGTACCAGTAGTTGTTTAATAATGGGAAATTTTAGAAAGTTAGTTTGGATGAGTCTTTGGAGGTTGTTTCTACTGAGAAAGTGTATAAACATTTTTCTGTACCAATACAGCTCTAGTGATGCTACCAGGAGTGGAAGTTGTAGTGTAGACAGGCAGGGTGTTTTTACTGCTTGTGCTGACCAACTCTGCAGTTTCAGATAGGCTTGTCTGCATGAGGACAGAGATTCGTCTCCTAACTGGGCCTGTAAATGCTAAGATCTCCTTGCAAGGACTCTGTTTCACTGTTGTTAATCATATTTCTACTACTGTGAAATGTTATTTCTGCTATGGCCTTACATAATAAGCCTGTTTTAATGTTTACTAGGAATTTGAGCCTATATCTGGAACATTACAAGGTACAAAGTTGTAGCCACCAACTGGAGTTCCATGCCTGGTTCTTGCAGGGGGCATGCTTTGACATAGACTTATATTACCAGGGGTCCAAAGCCTTCATTGAGTTAACACTGGGGCTGTAAGTCAGCCCAGAGTATTCAGTAATAAATAGCCCTAAAACAGAGGTCTACTCAGTCCAAGAAAAATCACTCTCACCAATTTGTTTTTAAAACTTTATCTTCTCTTACACTGTTCATGCCTAGTAGCTCCTAACTGAGGTGCTCTCTCATGAATCCATTTCTTTCAATCAAGTGTCTTAACTAGAGACATTACTGTCCACTCAGGTGTAAGAAAAAGTATCGATTAGCATAGCAGGGAATTAAGTACTTGCATGCTGGCTTTGGTGCAAGTCTGCTGCCACCTGGGAAGTAATGAAGAACATAGGTTTTGTTTGATTATTGTTGTTTTTATATTCTTTGTCTGCCTGCCATGCTGCATGAGGCTCAAACCCAGTGTCAGCTTGTCATCCAAATGCAAACAAACCATGACTATGGGGGGTGGAGGTCGGGAGTTGGGTGAGAAGAGAAGCTGCCATGAAGTAACAAAGGAAGAGAGATGTTTTCTATAGAAGTCAAACTTCACAAAACGTGGGATTCTTTCATTCTGCTGCCAGATGTCACTTCCACCTGAGGCAAGAGACCTCCAGGCTTCAAAGTTACTGCTTGGAAAAAGCTTGTGTATGTAACCACTTTATCTTCCTCTGGCATATGTAACATAGCCCACTCCCTTCTCCACATTAGCAATCATGTAAGAGATAGTGTCAGCTGCCCATGCCTGTAGAAAGCAAAGCAGCAGTTTTGTGGGTGTTGCAGGAAATACAATGTTGCAAGCAGACGCTCGAAGGTGACTTGGAAAGGTGACGCTCGAAGGTGATTTTGAAAAATTGAGCTTGTGACTTTTTTTTGTTCTTTATGACCTATAAGGAGAGCCCGAGAGGAGTGTTGTCCAAAATCCCTTTCTCCTTCCCCTCCCCGATTTTCTTGCAAACATCAGGAATGGCAAATCTGCTTTTCCCTGGCTTTGCTGGAGGGACTGTGATCTCTCATACCTTAATTGAAGGGTGAAAAGTGGCTGAATCATTGTCGGTTACATGCTTTGTTCAGAACACTCACTAGTGTTAAATAGCTGAGGATGAAAATCAACTAAAAGCAAAGCTTTAAAGTCAGTCTCAAACTCCCGCCTCCCCCGCCCTTGTGAGTCCAGTATTCACTAGTTTTCCGGTTGCCATAGGCCTTTCCTATACTAGTTATTTGGGGGATATTTCCCACTGGTACATTACAATTGGTGCCTCTCCACCTGTGCTAGCAAATGTGGGAACACGAGTGTAGACAGGACACCGCTGTGTTTACCACTGCGTCAGTCATTTTACTGCAAGTTTGTAAAAGCCTACTGCAGTGAACAGAGACTTCACACATCTTTCCAAATCATAATAATTAATAATACTGTATTCATTTAGTGCACAGCTGAGTATATTGCGCAACAGAATAAAATAAATTAATAGAATAAAAAAACCCAGTAGAATGCCATCCACATAAACCCCAATGAAAAACAACAAACACAAAGGAGAAGGCCCAAACAAGCAAAGGGAATGAGTAAGAATATGATTTAGTCATTGATTCTGTGACTTTACTGGACCTCCATGACTTCAGCTTCAGCTGTCAATGGTGGGGGCAGAGCTGGGGCTGTGCGCTCCCGACCCAGAGCTTCAGCCAGAACTGGGGCTGTGTGCCCCTTTTCCCCACCCTACTATTCTCTGTGGTTTCAGATCGAACCGGGGCTATGTGCCTCACACCCTGCTCCCTGTGGCTTAGGCCAGGGCCATGGCTGTGCACTCCTTTTGCAGCTGCAGCTGGAGCAGGGGCTGTGCACCCCACAGCTGCAGCTGGAGTGGGGGCTGTATGCCGCCGACCCACAGCTTCAGCCAGCGCTGGAGCCAGAACTCTGTGTCCCTGATCCAAGGCTTTGGCCAGGGCCAGGGCTGTGCACCCCTGACCTGCGGCTTCATCCAGGGCTGGAGCCTGGGCTGTGCACCCCACCAAGTGGCGATGGGGCTAGGGCTGTCATTCCCCCCCAGGGGCTCCAGTGGTCATTCTCCTCCCCGCCTCCATTACTGTTAATAAAAGTCAGGACAGGTCACAGCTCTCGTGAATTTTTGTTTATTGCATGCAACCTGTCCGTGACTTTTACTAAAAATAACTGTGACAAAATCTTAACCTTAGGAATGAGTGATTGAAAGGTGGTAAGTGTAGAGCCACTATAAAACACCATTAGGGTGCACATGAAATGAGACAGATTTCAAAGGTGAGTGAGTTTTCTGTCATGACCACTTAACTCATTGAAAGCACCCATAGAAACAGTAGCCTTAGCCATGAGACATGAAAACTCTGTGTGTTACTGCAGAGCTTCAACTTTCGTTAGTCATTGATTGCTCTGCATTGGTGTAACTATGTGATATTACATAAATATAGATCCTCAGTCTTCTGAGAAGGAAAATCTGTCAATGGATGAGTCATCTCATTTATTGTAACTCATCTTAACTATTTTAACTGTTGTATTTTTAGAACCTATTGAAGCTCCTGATGTCCTATATGGCTTACCCTGGAATAATCTTCACAGAATAGAATCATAGAATATCAGGGTTGGAAGGGACCTCAGGAGATCATCTAGTCATGATTCCTTTCCCCTTGTACAGCCCAGTGTTACCAGCACAAGGATGACAGTAACATCATCTTTTGTACGCCTAGTACTGGGACTAAAAGTTTCATGCCCCTATGTCACCTGTGTGAATCCATTCCAGGATGACAGGATATGAAAGCTTTTCACCATCTGACAACCAGTTGCTGGACAAATTGAAATGCTACTTTTCAGTTTTGTAGCACCTTCTATCCAGTGTTCAGTGCTTTACAATCCCTAATTTTAGTCTTAGATACCCCTGTGAGGTAGATATTATCACCACTTTACAGAGTAGGAAACTGAGACACTAGGTAATTTGAGCAAGGTCATATTGCCAGTCAATGGCAGTGCAAAAAATAGAATATAGGTCCCCTGACTCCTAGACTTGTGCTTTAAGAGCAATGATAGGCTTCTTGAGTAGGTGAATCAATGCCACAGATCTCCACCTTACAAATACCACCATCAGCATGTGCACCAAAGTTAACGAAGTCTGTTGACTGAATGAACTCTAGAGGTGATCCTTCCAGGTAGTCAGGGAGGCACATTGGCGAGGCAATGTGAGCGCCTATTCCTCCTATTTAAACAGAAGCCTTCTGCTTCCAGGATCATCAATCTGGCATCTTTCACCAACACAACATTCACTTTTGAAATCTTGCTAAGGAAATGAGTAGGAGGAAGGAGAATATTACCATGGAATAAGTGTGATCATTCATTTCCTTAGCAGTTAAAGCTACTTTGAAGATTTCCACACAGGGATAAATTGAACTCCATTTGCTGCAGAACTCCAGCTTCCCTGCATTCCTTCCTTTCAAGGTTTATACCTCTAGACAATTCCCCACTTGATTAGCAGGATGGAGAAGATTTTTGCACTTCAGCCACCAGAGTTGTAACAGCTGATAAAACAGCTTGCCTAACATCTCATTGTGAGTGATCATGTAATCAGGACAGCAGATGCCTGCCCCTCAAGAAGGAGGACAGCTCAGCTGTGCAGTCCTATATAAACAATCCTCTTTCTTCATGCCAAACTCTCAGAGGTCTTAAAAAAATTAAAGAACTGTTCCCAGTTTATATCTGTCCTATTGCCAAATCAAGAAACTCCAAGGCAGCAATCCACACTCCCTTGCACTTTTCCTATTGTGTGCACAGTAGTTTCTTCTATGACTGTGTTATCCACAGCAGGCTATGGAATAGACACCCTGTATGATGGCACCAGGCAGCACAGGGTGTGTTATTCATTCTGGATCTGCCTGCATCCAGTGGCCTGAATAAACAATCCCTGTTATATTAATCACACCAGATCTGACTCTTCTCTATCATGGGGTACATTATATTTATACATCCAGGTGGATAGTGAGTGTTGAGGTATGGTACCACATGTTAGAGACACAAAACCCACAAGTGGAGGCATAGTCCCCTGTAGTTCAGTGCTCCTCTCTGTCATGTAGGAATCCTGCAAACCCTGGTTTGCGAATGTCACCAGGGGAGAGCTAGAGCCAAAATACACTAACAGGGCCTCAATAAAAGTTTGTCTTGTAAATCTTGAGCAACCAGGTTTGTGACAATACATTTCACAGTATTTGCTTTTTAAATTTCAAGTCCTTTTATTTTCTACCAGGGATAGAAAATAAACGTGCCGGGGCCACACTGAGATCCCAGAGAAGAGATGCTTATACTACAAAGACTGTTGCTGATTTAGGTAAATATATTTGGCTAAGTTCAATAACAGATTTCACTTTGTAGAAACAAATTTACTGAGAAGGTTGGAAAGAAACTTCTACGAGTGGGTTATTCCATAACTGTCCACTGTGGGATTTCTCACATCTTTCCCTGAAGCATCTGATACTAGCCACTGTCAGAGACAAGATGCTAGACTAGATAGCCCATTAATCTGATCTACAGTTATGTTCCTGTGCTATGAAATCTTAAACTGTAATTCCACTCTGAAAAATGACTGTACAGTCTGAGGGCTGAATCCTGCTGTCCTTACCAAACTAAAGTCTCACTGAAGTCACTGGGCATTTTTCCTCAAGTAAGAAATAAGAAAGATTTTGGCCTTGGAGCATTTATAATGGGAGATATAGAAAGTCGGTTTGTTTGTTATGCCAATATTGTGTAAGTGTGACACCTACTGGTAGGCAGTGAAGATTAAAACATATCAAACAATTCAGTGCATTGCTATGATTGTAATGTTCTAGGACTGTACATTTACATAACTGCTTGCTCATATGTTCAACAATTACTACACTTTACAAAAGCATCAGAAGATATTGCAACAAACTTTAGCCAAAGAACTTTGCTCCTTGCTAACCTTATAGAGTCAAAAAGCTGATATACCAAATTCATGACAGATTTTTTCATCAGAGACAAAACTATTCATTTAAAAATAAAATTTAAAATAATAGTGATGCCCTGTCCCTTTAGGTGTTAAGGTGGCTCTGTACTTCTTCCCTGCCTAGTGTAAAGCCTCACTTTCATATTAGTTGCAATTTTGCAGACAGAACAATGAAGCCACCACAGGAGGCAGCTGGGTTTCCATCAGCTCCCTCTGCATCTATCTATTGCTTCTTCTGCAGGCTCCAGAAATATAACAAATAGACGCCTCATAAATAGTTCCATTTCAATTTCTTTCACAATTTCCTGAAGCCACTAAATTATTTAAATTTCATATTAGCAATTTCCTCTATAGATAAGGTAGTTAGGATAACTTACTTATATCCTTTAACAGAGCAGAAGCGGCATGTGACTTGTTATACACATTCTGCCTGTGGTGTAATGGTTTGCCACTTGGTAACTATAGGATCTGATCCTGAAAGAATCTATGCACTGGTTCAAACAGGAATTATTTTGGGGAAATATTATGGCCTGAGTTATGCAGGTCAGACTAGATGATCACAGTGGTCTCTTCTGGCCTTAGAATCTATGAAAGATTCTGGTAAGGAAATGAGGCAAGGCAAAAGGAAGCCATGGGAAGAATGGTCTTTTGGTTAGCGAATAGGGCTAGTCACATAATGATGTGGGGTTCTTGTCCCAGCTTTGCCCCAGATTTCCTATGTGACCTTGGACAAATAACAGAACCTTTCTGTCCCTCAATTATAAAACAGGGATAATAATACTACACTGAAAAGGTGTTCTGAGGATTAATTTATTAAAATTTTGAAAAGGGCTATGAGATCTCACATGAAAGATATTATTGAAATACAAAGTACTTGCCTAAGGTCACAGAAGGAGTTAGTGCTGGATTGGGGAGTATAACCAAAGAGGTCCTAGCTCCCAATGCAGCACTCAGTCCACATCTGTCTGAACAGTACACACCTGAAATTTTAAAAGGTAATCTTGTGGTGGGGGAGGCCAAGCCAAGCCAATTTTTTGAAACCTAGCATAACTATTTTTCTATTATTCCTTTCAAAGAGCCATAAACTGAAAAACTTAAAGTCTTTCACACTTATACCAATGCATAAAAACTGGTATCCTATTCCTAATACATAGCATAGTTGTCAACAATAAACTGCTTGCCTAGACACAAACCAGCTTCAGGAGTTGATGCATAGTACTGTTCTGCTATCTGTCATGAATGACCTTTAGCTATTAACTAAAGGCCTGCATCATTCTTCATGTTGTTAGTGCCCTTCAACTTTTTTGATGCTATTTCAGATGCATTTACTTATTCTGTGCACTCACATATGCCAAACTCTGAGGTAAAATTTTAATTGGATGTGATCAAATTTAAGCTGTCATTCGTGTTGGTCTCGTGAGGATAATTGTTGTTCTTGCTTGTTTTCTTTTGAAAATAATTTATGCAAGGACAGTCTTTTAAAGTAGTATTTTCTAGGTTCAGTTTTCAACACTTCTGTGTTCATTACCTCCCTAGTTGTCTGCTTCCGCAGAAACAGTCACATAGACATTCATGAAGGCAAATCCTTTCACAAACTGGTTTCGTTCCTTTTTCATACTCATACAGCAACCATAATGACCTTTATTTTAGAATAAGAAAGAACCAGTGGAAAAATTCCATGGAAAGCAAAGTGTGTGCATCTCCTTTTTAACACTCTGTGTCAGCTCTGCCTTAAAAAAAATGGCCGTTGCCCCTGAAGACAGGCAGATTCCTTAAAAAATGTAAAGACATTAGACACGGAAAACAAAAATCACAGGCTAGTGAACAGAAGCAGCAAACAGGGGAGGTTTGCAAGGGAGTTCTCCTAGTGAAGAAAGAGCAACTATGTGACCCTTGGGGTGAATTTGTCATCAGTTAGTTAGTTTGTTGACGTGTGCCTGCTTGATTTAAGTTTACAGTGTGGTTTGTATGGGGGTCTGTATGCTGAACCTAGCAACCTGGTAGGCAAGAGTTGGAGCTTCCTAGTCTGCCATCCTTTGGTCCCTAATGCCTTTAGAATCACTTGGCAATGGGGTGGAGCTAGCTTGGGGAGAACAATCAGAGGATCTAGCGAACAGGGGAGTTTTGTGGGGGAGTTTAGAGAGGAGGCATGAGAGCCAGATACATCTAACAAACATTCTCTAAACTTAGACCAATAACTTACCCCTCTCTCCCACGAAAAACACAAACTCAAAGAACAAACAAAAAACCCCTGCAAGAGTACAAATAATGCAGGCAGAAGTCCAGCAGCAAGATGGGGGATATCCAGTTTATTGCACTGAATGCAGCATGTATGATTACCTGCCTTGTGGGCAGGTGGCATGTGTGTGCATTCAGTACAAGCAACGCATGACCCTCAGAGACTAAGGATGGTTCTTGAGACAAGAGTGGCTGAACTGGAGGAGCTAAGGGAGACAATGAGGTACACTGAGGAGACTTTCAGGGACATAATACAGTGGCTCCATTCCCAAATCTGACAGCTTCAGTGGTGTTGAGGAAGATGTAAGCCTTGGGAAGGAAAGCATCAAGCTGGAGGTGGAGAGAAATGACCCCACAGTTGGGACCATCCTTCCAGATGTCATGGTACCCTTTTGCACTGAGTATACTTTTCTGGGGGATGGGACCCCTGTTATTTAAAAGAAACAGATAATAGTAATATAGACAGATAGTTGGATTTGTCATGACTGGGAGAGTCACATGGTAAATTGCCTGCTGGGTGCAAAGGTTACAGACCGGCTGAAATATCTAGGCTTATGTGCAGTGCAGTGCTGGGGAGGAGTCTGTTACTGTGGTACATGTATGTACCAATGACACAGGAAAAGATAGGAGAGAGGTCCTGGAGACTAAATTTAGGCTGCTAGATAAGAGATAAGAGATAAAAGACCAGAACCTCCATGGAAGCATTCTTTGAAATGCTTCCTCTTCCAGTTAGACAGGCAGAACTTCAGGGTGTCAATGCATGAACAAGACAATGGTGTTGGGAGGAAGGATTTAGGTTTATTAGGAACTGGGGAACTTTTTGGGAAAGGAGGAGCCTAGACAGGAAGGATGGGTTCCACCTTAACTAAAATGGAACCAGATTGCTGGCATGTAAAATTAAAAAGGTCATACATGAGTTTTTAAGCTAAAGGCTGGGGGAAACCTTACAGGTGTGGACAGCATATGGTTATATCCCTTAGGGAAGGATTTATTAAAGGGGATACTCTATATCCTTGTAAAGAGGAGAGGAGAGAAGTTGATAAAGTACAGATTGGAACTGCAGAGAAACAGTCAAATGAAAAAGACTCCCAATCACATTACATAAAGGCAGACAACTAAACATTGGTAAATTGTATAGAAATGCAAAGTCTAAATATGAAGATGGATGAACTTGAGTGCCTGGTATTAAATGAAGATATTGATAGGCATCACAGAAACTTACCAGAATGAAGATAATCAATGGACATGGTAATACCAGGGTACAAAATACACAGGAATGACAGAGTAGCTTGCTCTGGTAGGGGAATGGCACTGTATGTGAAAGACAGCATAGAGTCAAATATAGTACAAATCTTAAATGAATCAAACAGTACCATAGAATCTCTATGGATAGAAATTCCATGCTTGTATAACAAGAGTAGAGCAGAAGGAATATACTACCAACAACCTGACCACACCTTGAAAACTGTATGAAGATCTGGTCACTCCAGCTCAAATAAGATATATTAGAATTGGAAAAAGTACAGAGAAGGGCAACAAAAATGATTCGTACTATAGAACAGCTTCCGTATGAGGAGAGATTAAAAAGACTGGGAAAGTTCAGCTTGGAAAAGAGATGACTAAAGGCGACATGAAAGAAGTCTATAATATCAAGAATGGTATGCATAAAGTGAAGAAGGAAGTGTTATTTAGCCCATCACATAACACATGGACAAGGGGTCATTCAATGAAATTAATAGCCAGCAGGTTTAAAACAAACATAAGGAAATACTTCTTCACACAATGCACAGTTGCTGGAACTCATTGCCAGGGGATGTTGTGAAGGTCGAAAGTATAACTGGGTTTAAAAAAAGAACTAGGCAAGTTCATGGAGGATGGCTCCATCAATGGCTATTAACCAGGTTGGCCAGGGATGCAAACCCATGCTCCTGGTGTCCCTAAACCTCTGACTGCCAGAAGCTGGGATTAGATGACGGGATGGATCACTTGATAATTTGTCCTGTTCTGTTCATTCTTTCTGAAGCACCTGGCACTGGCCACAATCAGAAGACAGGCTACTGGGCTAGGTGGTTCATTGGCGTGACCCAGTATGGCCATTCTTATGTGTTCATATACTTGCATACATTGAACTTGCTAGGAACTGTGCTGTATGCCCATCAAAGCAAACCATTTTACCAACTCTTTTAAAATGAAGGAAACATATATCCCATGAGAGAAGGGCAAAATGTCATAAGACAAAATAAGTTTAGAGAAAGATAAGACAAAAATTTGAAATTACATCTTAAATCAATACAACAATTTACCTGATTTAATAGATGAATGCATTTTAGGACTAGACTGAAGTGCCTTTCTAGGACTGGTTGGGTTGGCTAAACCAACACAACACTAAAACAATGCATTAGCAAACATAAGAGCCCTATTAGGAGAGATTCAGATTATCCCGTAGCAATACATTTTCCTTCCAACATGAAGCATCTGGCTGAGTATTTATTAATACTAAATGGAACAAGATTTGACTTCATTACAAAGAATAATTGGCAAGGATCTACCTGAAGCCCTTTCAGTCATCACTGTAAGATATTCTGGGCAGAAATTGAAAGCATTAAACTGGAGATGTGTTTGGAGAACCCATTATTTGTTTAATAGGCTTGGGCACAAATCTATAACACAAATCTGCAAAATGCAGTTCCTGAAACAGATCAGACAGAGAGCATTTAAACTCATTTAAGTACATACTATCAAGACTTGCCTTCTCATAGGCCAAATCCTGTTCCTATGGAAGTCAAAGAGACATTGATTTTAATAGCAGCAGTATCTGACCCAATGTGTAAATCCATATCATAATTAAGAGGGGGGCCCAAGCCACAAAAACCAGTTCCAAGCTCCAATTCAGATCCATGGTTTGGAGGGCTGTCCATGCAGTTTTGATCCAGACATGGCTCTGAATTTCCTCAGAGCATCCTCACCTGTCTGACCATGGTTCTGCTTTATATACACACCCGGAGGAACATTCAGATGTTATTCATTTTTCTGACAAAATTGGATACACTTTGTGCCTGGAGTTTATGACCAGAGCCCCTGTTCAGAGCCACCTGCACAGACTCCTGTCGCTGGTAGGTATGATAAGCTACACAAGAGGTGCAGCTTGATAACTCTGACTCAGAAGGAATTCTGTAGGCTTACAAAAGGAAATTCAGAGCAGGGTATAACAGTTGTGCCTCATTTATCCACTTCTTTTCCTGTGCACACATAAAGATGATCTGTATTTTGTCTGTATTTACACTAATACCTTCAGATAACTGGCCTTGTACATTACATTTACATTAGTTCCATCATAAAATTTTAAGCTTTTTGAGGAAGAGACTGGTTGTTCCGTTTTGGTACAACACATAAAACCATGAAGTCCTAGTCCATGACTAGGGCTCCTAGAACATAAGAACGGCCATCCTGGGTCAGACCAAAGGTCCATCTAGCTTAGTATCCTGTCTACCGACAGTGGCCAATGCCAGGTGCCCTAGAGGGAGTGAACCTAACAGGCAATGATCAAGTGATCTCTCTCCTGCTATCCATCTCCACCCTCTGACAAACAGAGGCTAGGGACACCATTCCTTACCCATCCTAGCTAATAGCCATTAACGGACTTAACCTCCATGAATGTATCCAGTTCTCTTTAAACGCTGTTATAGTCCTCGCCTTCAAACCTCTCAGGCAAGGAGTTCCACAAGTGACTGTGCGCTGTGTGAAGAGAAATTCCTTTTATTTATTTAAAACCTGCTGCCCATTAATTTCATTTGGTGACCCCTAGTTCTTGTATTATGGGAACAAGTAAATAACTTTTCCTTATCCACTTTCTTCACATCACTCGTGATTTTATATACCTCTATCATATCCCCCTTTAGTCTCCTCTTTTCCAAGCTGAAAAGTCCTAGCCTCTTGAATCTTCCCTCATATGGGACCTGTTCCAAACCCCTAATCATTTTAGTTGCCTTTCTCTGAACCTTTTCTAGTGCCAGCATATCTTTTTTGAGATGAGGAGACCACATCTGTACGCAGTATTTAAGATGTGGGCATACCATTGAATTATATAAGAGCAATAATATATTCTCCTTCTTATTCTCTATCCCCTTTTTAATGATTCCTAACATCCTGTTTGCTTTTTTGACCACCTCTGCACACTGCGTGGACCTCTTCAGAGAACTATCCATGATGAATCCAAGATCTTTTTCCTGATTCATTGTAGCTAAATTAGCCCCCATCGTATGCCCCTAGGTGCTTTAGTAATAACCATAACTAACAATAAAAATACTAACAACAACTGGCTCAGGATATACAATATTGGTCTGAGTTTGTTCCCATTGAAATCAATGGCAAAACTAAATCAGGTCCTATAAATTTTAGAAAATCATATCTGTGAATAGAAAGATTAACCATGTGTCACATGCTCAGAATTTCCTCTCTTTTTAAAAACAGGATATATATTATGGTGCATTAGTGGCACTAAAACCATGAGTGGTGTGTATCATAGGATGGGGAAGGTTATCCCACCCCAAACAGCCCAGCGTGACCTCACCCACACCCTCCCTGTAAGGCCCCTTCCTGGTTGCTCTTTCCCTTTGGCCCCAGCCCAGGTAGGATGGTTGCTTCTCTTCAGAGAAGTTTGCTGGGCCTGGGGCTAGGTGGCCATGGCCAGCCTGCAGCCAGGACTTGGGCTGCCTGGGGCTGCCCAGCGCTGGGGGGGGGGGTCCCAGGTGCTGAGGCTGTGCCATTTGGCACTCAGGGAGGCTGGGGGCGCTGGGGATGAGGCACCAGCCTCCCAAGCCCGTGGTTCACTCAAATCCTCAAAACCGGGAAATATAGACTAAAATCACATATCTACATATATCACTTTCCCTCAACTATATGCTTCTCAAAATAAATCAGCCAGTCAATCCTACTGAATCATAATCACCAAAACCATCCCAAACAACCTTAACTCTGCCCAGTACAGAATAGCATTTACAAATAAATTAATGCAAATATCTGGAACAAGAAACAATACAAAATAACACAGCCCACCCACACTGCTAAAATGCATCACTGATCTCTGTCTCAAAATAATTCACCAAAAATATGCTACATTACAAATGTGGGATCACAATGCATGGCATAAACCATCTGGTCCCAGTACATCACTGAATGCAAACATGACCATTTCTGCAATTATCACTTACAAAAAGTGCAGCATTCATCAAAATGCCAATTTATAAAATCTTCACCATAAATAATATACTGCACTGAAAAATCAAAACAACAGGCAGCTTACATTCATGAGCTGAAAATCTAGAGCGCTAACAATGACATTTCCAAATAGTATAACATTCACAGTTAACCTATTTCCACATACATTATACACAGATATTTCATTTGACACACATGCAAATTAAATGTATCTTTAAAAACTAAGGGGTATAGAGTATATCCATCAGAAAATAATTTACTAATGACAACGTATTGCAGTTCACAATTCTGACATTTCAAATACACACATTTGTAATGACTAGTTAAGGTTACTAAGCGGACATAATGCTAGACCCTAAATCACAAACAGGAGGAAATAAACATTGACACAGGAATATTGGCATCAGATGGATGAATTAAGGCTATCTGGGTGTGATCTTGGTAACAAAGCTGAGGTAGATGGGGAAAGGATGGTGTATATGTGAGCATTTATGAGTGCATCATATGGAGAGGTGGCATATGTAGGCATATGCTTTACACTGTATTTCCTGTACTTGCAGTTCTGAAATTGTCATTATTGCTTCCTAGCACCCTTAACTGGTGTCCATGAAGAGTTAAAGTTTGATATATTTTACATTTTAAAACAAAATTCAATGTTTCTATTCAGACCTCCTTCCAAACTGATTCCTGCACTTGATAAACTCTCTTTTCAGTCTCTATGCCTTGCTTCAGTTACACACAGCACCGGTGGTTGTCTAGGAAACCCATCTTCTCTTATTCCCTGCATCAGGCCTCTGGTAATGAAAGAAATCCCTTTGCATTCTTGGGTCATGCTAATTCAGCACTCTCTTTATGTGCGAGCCAGGCGGCTGATTTAGTGTGTGATCTGCAATGGAAAATGCTCTTTATGAGACTACCAGGATGAAAAAACTGCCATAAGTGGAACATTCCTCGCAGACTGTTACAGTGGCTAGCTACACAGGAATGTGTGCGATCTGTATTCAGAAAGTACTGCACCGTCCTACTTCCACTGAAGTCAATGTCAAAACAGCCATTTATGTTAATGGAAGCTGGAGCCGGCCCAGGTAGTACTAGTCTCTGTGAGGTAAGATGAAATCTTCAGAACCTTCTCCCACTAACTTCAACAGGATTAGCCAGGATAAAGATTGCAAGAGAGGCCCCCTGGTTTCATTTACTACGCAAAAAAAATGCAATCCCCACTGAAGATAATTACCTCGCATTTACAAAGGGCTTTTCATCCTGAAAGTCCTCTAAAAACCTTAACCAATTAATCTTCCCACTCCCCTTGTGAGCTAGGTGAGTATTATCCCCATTGTACAGATGGCAGAAAGATTAAGTAACTCACCCAAGGCAACAGAGGGAGGCACAGCGTGAGAGTCAGGATTAGAAATTGTTAACTTGATGTAGCCTGGCTAAACTGCGTATCATCAGTTATTCATTATTCTAAATACAAAAGAGAAATGACAATTCAATACTTCCCCTCAACTCTAATCCACAGACAAGTCGCCTTTTCTGGGGAAGTTTCGCTCATGAATCTTGCAAGTTAAAATCTAAACCAAATCTAGCCAATTAGTGACCTTTGTTTCAAAACCCAGCACCAATGTTCCATTTATTTAAGGAATATTCTCTAGTGCTTTGTAGCAGTATCTGAATACACCATTGCTGAAATGAATTAATATCCAAAGTGATGCATTTAATTACGTGCATACCCTTTATTCTTGCATGTCCGCTACCAAACATAAGCGTAGTGACTCTCAACCAGTGTTCTCTCTAATTTTTTCCCACACATACGCTGTCATAAATAGATAGCTAAGGGTTAATGTTTCTTTTACCTGTAAAGGGTTAACAAAGGGAACCAAACACCTGACCAGAGGACCAATCAGGAAACCGGATTTTTCAAAGCTCAGGGAGGGAATTTTTGGGTATGTGTTCTTTGTCTCGTTCTGTTGCTCTCTCGGCTCTGAGAGAGGATCTCTCTACCTTCAGGGCTTTCTACATCTTCTGTTTCCCAATTGTAAGTACAGGTATAAGAAAATATAGGTTTTTATTATTGGTTTTTGTATTTTGATATGTGTGTAGTTTGCCTGGAATGTTTTATATGTTATTTTTTCTTGAATTAGAAGGCTGTTTATTATTCATGGTTGGTTTTTTTTAGCCAATTGACCTGTATATTGTTCACTCTTGATACAAGAGACCTTTGTATGTTTTTCTTTCTTTTTATATAAGCTTTCTTTTAACTTGTTGGATTTTCTTTTCTAGTTGAGGCTCAGGGGTAGCTGAATCGCGCTTGCCAGGATTACATGGTCTATCTCCTGGGAAAGACTAGGAGAGGGGAAAAAAGGAGGAGGGAAGGGTGAATTGTCTCTCTGTTTTATATTCAAGCGAGTTTTAAAGTACAGTAATTTTCCAGGGTACCCAGCGGAGGGGATGCCTGGGAGGAGGTAAAGAGGGGAAGGGAAGTGGGGTTATTTCCTTTGTGGGAGACTCAGGGGCAATTGAGTCTTGGGTCCCCAGGGATGGTTTGGGGGACCAGGATTGAGCAAACACTGGAATTTTTGGGCTGGTGGCAGCTGGCCATCGGTCATGTCGGTAGCAGGATACTGGGCTGGATGGATCTTGTTTTCTGACCCATGTATGGCCATTCTTATGTATGTTCTCTGTGACTCAGTTCTTTCTGTAAAATGGCGGTGAGGGTAATTGTACTTTCCTCATTATCACAGGGGTGTGTTAAGAGGAAAAACTGCATTAAGGATATGAGGCACTCAGATGCTAAGGAAAGGGGGCCGTAATAGGATACTTAAATAGAGAGGATGTTGTATTATCATGAATGTTCTGGAGAGATGGTCTAACCTGATTCAAAAATGGGAAGGGGAGCTTTTCTGAGACAAGCACTTTCTTAAAATTGTGGTCTGCAGTCTTCGTACATTAAGAATCACACTTTCCTCTAGGCTGCAGGGAAACAAGTAGGACAAATGGTAACATGCTGTATTAAATCCCTGCTCACTTTACATTTTAAAATAATCAACTTCACCCTCTGGGACACAGGGAGCAAGCAGGACAATGGTTGCCTACCATGCTGGTACAAGCTTAGGGAGCGGCAGGAACGTGAACTTTGGCCCAGGACTCTGGGTCAAACCCTTACCTGTTCAATAGTGCCTTGGACCTCTACAGGCAGTGGTCCCCACCTTTTGTGGGCCAATAGCACATTCATGTTTCAGAAAGGAATGTGGCAGGGGGCCAACAATTTTTCAAGGCTTATTTTGTATTTGTACATTAAATAATACAAAAACATATTTAATATTACATAATATATGAATCCATAAGATAAAAAAGGTAACTTTACATGTAAAAGATATTAGTTAAATTATTCGGCAATTACTCTTTCACCTTACCTTGTTAATTTGCTCTTTTTTATCTACCTGTAAGAAAAATTAAGGATTTGTTTACAAAATATATATCGTAAACAGTTTTCCTCTTATTTATTTTTTAAAAAGTAAAACATTTTTGAACTGCTGGTCCAAATATATTTATTATTCTTACTTTAACATAGATAGTCAGTTATGGTTAATTAAAAATATTCTTTGTATTGTTACTTGTATCTGTATTTCAATAAACAAACAAATATGAAAAAAGGTTAAACACAAGTTAATCATACACGCTCATCAGCGCTTAATGGAAAATAGGTATCATTAATTCATGTAGTTTTTCTAATAAAGTCAGTGTGATTTTTGGCACTGTATTTCTTCGGCCAATTTTTCGTAATTGGGCGAGTAGGATGATATTCCCATTCGTAAGCAGTCATCAAGGTGGGCATCTGTAAGCTGAGATCTGTATTTTGATTTTATGATGTTCATTGTTGAAAACAGAACTTCACATAGATAAGTGGAATCGAAATAAGATTTTATTTTATATGCTACATTGAAAAAAGTTTCCTGCCTTAAAAAGTCAACCAGATTCCAAAAGTTTTCATCTGTTGCACAGGATTTTAGAACAATATAATTCTGAAGGCCCAAAATCTCCAGTTCCACGTCTTCTGTTCTTACTTTAATGAGACTCAGAATTGATGTAGCCATTTCTGTTGCCTCTATTTGGCAAGTAAAAGGATTCACAAGAAAGGCAACTACAGGCTCAGTGATGGTGAACTCTTGAAATCTCTTTTCAAATTGTTCCAGAAGTGTTTGAATGTGGATAACAAGTGGTGATGGGTTAAAATCACTGTCACGTATAATTTTCTTCATACTTGGGAAATGTACGAGAGACTTCGTCTTCATATGTGACATCCACAAGATCAGTTTTGCTTTGAATGATTTTACAGAACCTATCATTTGAGCCACATGTTTGTCTTTTACTTGGAGCTCAAGATTTAAAATGTTCAATTTGTCAGTGATGTCAGCAAGAAAAGCCAAGTCCATTAACCAGCTGGAGTCTTGTAGTTGCTCGAAGTTCTGATTTGTGGACTTCAGAAATTCTTTGATCTCTTCAATTAGGCTTAAAAAATGTGCAAGAACTTTACCTTTGCTCAGCCATCGTACTTCTGTGTGCAAGATAAGATCAGATCGTTTATCATCAACATCTTCCAACAGGGCCTTAAAAAGTCAGTGTTACAAAGGTTTCGCTTGAAAAGAGAGTTAATTATTTTAATAACAACATTCATAATGTGTTGAAAAGAAAGAACTTTGACACAAAGCTTCTTGGTGAATAATGCAATCATAAGACAAAGTTTGGAAAGAATTCATTCTTCTTACAGAGAGCAATGAATCCATTGATGCTGCCCATCATTTCTGGTGCCACATCAGTGGTGATCGCAGACAGCTTGTGTAGTGGCATACTAACTGATGTTGCGTATGATTTGAATAAATTATAGATGTCTTCACCCTTTGTTCACCCTTTCATAGGCAATACTTTTAGTAACCCTTCTTTTATGGTGACGTCACTAAATACCATCCTCACCATAACTGCCAACTACGATGTATCCGATATATCTGTTGACTCATCGAATTGCAGTAAAAACAAGTCACGTATTTCCAAGTCATCCTTTAGCTGAGTTTGCATGTCGCTTGAAATTTTATGTATACTCCACGTAACTGTGTTATCTGATATCTGCAAGTCTTGTATTGCCAACAAAATCTCATCCTTGTTAGGAAATCCTTGAAATAGGCAATCAGCACCAGTCAAAAATGCTTCCTTCAACAATTCACCATTTTGAAAGGATTTTTTCTTCTTTGTGAGCAGATAAGCAATTTTAAAGGATGCAATAGTAGCACCTTTAGACTTTACCATTTGTCTAGTGAAAACAGATTGCTGGGCAGATAAGTTTGATTTCAGTTGATTAATTTTCTTCTTTCTCAACTCAGATTTAAGTGGATGACTAATGTCAAAAGAACCATGATTAGTTTGGAAGTGGCGTTTGAAATTATGTTTTTTTGGCACTGCAACAGCACTCCTGCACAGTAAGCAAACACATTTCCCTTTATTTTCAATAAAAAAATAAGATTCTTCCCACTCTGCATTGGAAGAATACGTTCGTTGTCTTATCTGAACCACTCATTTTGGGGCAAAAATGTTAAAAAAAATGATAAATCACAAAGCACAAGAAAACAGCAGTATCAGTGCAGGGGAAGAATACTCACATACAGGGCCAGCTCTAGGCACCAGTGGAGCAAGCATGTGCCTAGGGCAGCACATGCTATGAGGCGGCATTCCATCCATTCTAGGGATGGCAGAGTTGGAGAGTTTGTCTTTTGTTTTTTTGGAGTGGGGGAGGTTGTTCTTTTGGTGTCAGTTCTGGGCAGCGCAGAGAGAAGCCAGAGAGAAACCGCAAGGACAGAGAACACCAGTGCCCACAGCCTGCAGACCTGAAGTACTCTATCCCTAGCAGGTATGGGGCCCCACCTTCTCTCCCCTGCTGGGCACTAGGTGAGCGGGCAGCACGTTGGGGACCACTGTTCTAAGGTCTATGTAGAGCAAAAGCGTGCACACCAGCTAGGTCACCCTGCTGCAGCAGCTTCAGCTCATCTTTAGAATCTGTGTGTGCAACAGCATGGGATGCAGGGGGGAAGGGTCAGTCTGGAGGGAAATTACAGACAAAGGGATCAGGGCACTAGGGCTAGGGAGCATGGAAAGGGCAGTTACAAAGGAGCATATTCTCCTCTGTGTGACACTATGTTGCTGTTTCCTGAAGGCCACTGTACACACCTGCAGAGGTGTAGAGGCAGTCTTTGGACTTAGACACAATTGTGTCCTGAAAATTGTGTCGTAAGTTGAAACGTCATAACTCGGAACAGCAATCCATTCCATTGCGGGACCAAGCATTGTAAAGTCGAAACCAACTGTTATAAATTGAATCAGGGTGACAATTCAGAAACACTGTAAGTGTCATTCATTGTAAGTCGAATGTTATAATGTCAAGGACTGCCTGTATATAGTATTCTGTGGCACCTTATAGACTAACAAATGTATTGAAGCATGAGCTTTCGTGGGTGAATACCCACTTCATCGGATGCATGCATTCACCCACGAAAGCTCATGCTCCAATATGTTCATTAGTCTATAAGGTGCCACAGAACTTTTTGCCACTTTTACAGATCCAGACTAACACGGCTACCCCTCTGATACTTGTATATAGTATGTTGACTGAACACTGTGTAGTACCCATATAATAAGATTCCAGAATTGTTGCCTTTCTGTGTGGCACTCTGAAGCCTAGAATATGTGTTGAGACAGTGTGAAGCAATGGAAACAGCTACAAGCATCTTTGAGGGCTCTTTTTGTTCAGTATATCACCAGGTTCAATCAGCGCTGGGTTTCAGTCTGTTACCATTGGATTTTTAAGTTCATTCATTTTTGGCTTTTTTTTAAACACATGACTTTATGAATTACACCTGTGAGACAGCATGGGCTTTCAGCTACTAGTACAGCAATAAAGAAGTGGCTGCCATGAGTGAAGGGTGAAAATGCCTCTTCAGTACCTAGTCATGTAAATATACAACCTTAGAGAAACCATGCCTTCTTCCCTTCCATTGCTCTCTCAGCACACAGATGTGGTTAGCTCATCAGGGAACATAATTTTGTTACAGGGCATCTATTTTACACCTTAAAAGCCAGAACAATAAGAATGATCATCACTTACTACCATCAGCACAACAGCAAAGTCTAGGGTGACCAGACAGCAGATGTGAAAAATCAGGATGGGGAGGGGGGCAATAGGAGCCTATGGAAGAAAGAAACCCAAAAATGGGGACTTTCCCTATAAAATCAGGACATCTGGTCACCCTAGCAAAGTCTGCCATTGGACTCTACTACCGGAACAGCCACAAACCTTCTTCCAAAGATGATCCACTTCCTCCATATCACATCAGTCCTCATTCAGGTGGGGAAGTCTGACATAGCCTCTATAGTGCAGGTACCTCAGTATGTTTTTACTCTAATGTTTCCCCCAGAGTAGGTAAGCTTGGTCTATATGCCTTCATAGACACTGTGAGTCATCCATAGCCTATTAACAAAAGTATTTATTTTACTGAGATCTAAAAGAACAAGCACAACAACAAAAGAATGAGTAAAGCAGAGTGTCCACAGCTGATTATATAAGACTATTACTACCCTATGGTCCTGTCTTACATTTCTTCCAAAAATGATGCTCCACCTTTGGAGCCTCCAGTGGGTTTCCTAGCTGCTGTTATATTTTAGAAACAATAGGACTGATTAAAAATCCAAATGACCTTTGCCAATATCCTTTTGTAGAGCACAGTAATTTCATCGAGTTCCTATCCTGTTAACCAGGCTATTACCATTCTGATTTCCAATTTCTGCACTACACTTTACCATGTGAAACCCTTTTGATGGTGTTTCAGACTCACAGTTTTATCATGAATCTCATGTTATGTGGTGTTTTTCTTAAAGTCTCAGCTCCTGGTGTAGTAAGAATCTCAGCTAGCATCTTTTTTTCCTATTTAAGGAGAGGTTTATATTGCTCATAGTTGAAAAAAGAAATAGAAAATATGACACGAATGATACAACGGATAAATTAAAAAATCTCAAATGCATTGTTTTATTAAAAATATAATTATTTTTAAGCCATCAGTCTGATCTCTGAATGCTTGGGGTTGGTAATACTGTTGACATCACTGGAACCCAAATAGCATAGCACTTGAGCTTGCTGAGTGGGATTTGCACAGGTATAACAGGACAGATTTTAGAGCTTATATGGGTATAGAGACACTGTTGGGGTAAAAAGATACATGAGGTGTACCGTGGAAGAGTTTTTGCAGCCAGTGCTAAGTCACTCTCTTGGGGGTTGGGAAATCGCCACCTGCTGCATTCTGATGTCCACAAGCCCCTGTGGAGAGCTAAACCAAGGCTTAAATGGGGCTGAGGCAATTTCATCCCAAGGAAAGAGAGGGTTTGCCAAAATGGTTTCATTTTTTATCAGTATTCACTCATAGCACATAATTAATTCTCTTTTAAAAATGCATCTTAATTTTGAATAAGATTGCACACGTGGATTGTTAGGGGTGTATTCAGAACATAATTGAGCGTCTTCCACATTGAAAATAGAATCAGCTGCAGGATGCAGATTCCTATTCTGAGCATTGAGAACTCAAGCATTAGTCTCAGCTGGACAGATGAATATGCCAGATAAGGATTTTGAATAGGATTTTGTTTGGTAGATGAAAGAAAAGAAAACCAAACCCAAAGGAGTGTTCTAATTATCTGCAGAATAACTGCAATTTCATTCACGGATGTTGGACGTCAAGAAATTGCTATCTACATTTAAAAATAATACAGTACACACATGAATTTTCTTTTAAAAATATTTTTGCATAGTTGTGCTCATTAAAGGACACTCAACCTGCCTCAGGCTAGATAGTGGAGAGAAGTTTGAGTAATGTCGTTTGAGAAAGATTTCTGGAGATCTAACCCAATTGTTCATACTATAAGATCAACCCAGAAAACATGAAGTAACTTTTTATACAAATTAATGATACAGAAATGCTGATATACTTCATGGTTCGGACCTAACTACTTGAGAGGCCACTGATCTCTGCAGGTGGGTTCAGTGTGGGACACTCAAGATAACAAGCCTTAGATTTAAATGTGAGTAGTATTCTCAATAGTGGGATCTCAGCTCTTCTGTTTCAGGTGTACCATAAAACCAGAGTCAATTGAGCTTTATGGTTCAGTACAAGGGCCCATATATTTTTTTTCAATGGTTTGACTGAGGAGATGGCAGGGCACGAGGGAATTTTTAGTTTGGGGAAAATATAACTGGGCTGAAGCATGTCAGAAGGCTTTTAATAAACAAAAAATTAAATATAGGCAATTTCCAAAAGTATTTCTGCTTATCTGAGACAAATGTGTATCAAATACATGCATTTTCCTAAGTAGTAATAAAAGCAAAGTTTTCAGATTTAAAAAAAAATAAAATACACTAAATCAAGTTCTCTTTGTCTCATTTTCAATGGTTAAATTCCATTAAAGGCACATTGTCTTTGGTAAAAACCATATACTTACCTAGGTAAATAGCACTGACAAATTACCCAAACAGAGTATTTTTAAAAATTGAAAGGCTGTTGGTTTCTTTTTTGGATTGCTTAGATGAAGAATATACACAAGTCAGTTTCACTTTTATTTCTAGTCAATTCCACCTTCAGGTTCTAGCACAGTGACACAATGCTTTAATGTTTGTGTTGCAAATAGGGCAAGGGAATGAACAAAAAAACCCTACTTCCACTGGATCATTTATAAATATACATGGAAACATTTCTACTGATTTTAGGTTGGGTAACATTGGGTAACATGTTTTGCTACATTTTGACCAATGTCCCTTTGCTGACTGTTTCTTCTATTAAAGTTTCATTTTAGTAAGTCATTTTCAGAAACCTTATTATGAGGCAGTGTAGTATGCTCAATCATTTTTTCATCAGTCACACACGTCATGCTAAAATAACAATATGACTTGACTGGTACATCCTGATATGTTTTGTGGCAACACCATATTAGCCAGGATACTTGATCCCTTTACTGCTTTGGGGCTCTCAGAATATGACCTTTAAAAATGAGTTTGTGGAATTGCAGGTCCCAGAGCTGTGCCACTCTGACAATTTTTGCTCAGATTAATGGGATGTGAGTACGCACAGAAGGGAGATGTACAAGGAGTTGGGGAAGGTTTTTTAAAAAGCATGAACATTTAAGGAAACCCTTAAAAATGGGAAAACCAGAGTAAATGTGGCATTTTCATTAATGAACCTGATTATATTCTGTTTCAACATTACAAGGATTTGTAAAAATAAACACACATCACTAATCTGAGAACCTAAGGCTATCCCCACAAACATCACTGGCTGCAAGACACACAGGTTAAAGATGATTGTGTATTGCCTGGAGAGATGACAAGATCAAGTTCAAGAGCTGTTCAAGGCTGCTAGTCTCAGTCCACATTGTGTCAGTTTGTCAGCATCTCAAGTAAGGGGTGATATAAACCTAGATCAAGCCATTAAGCTTATGGTACAATTTATTTTGAAGATTCTCAGTGATTCTTACAAATATTTACATTTGTTTGGCAAATACAGTTACTGACCATTAGAATTTATGCTGCCATTCAAAAATCAAAACTAGGAACAAGACAAGGATTAATATTTTTGCCTGCTACTGACTCACTGGTCTTTCAGCTCCCATTCTCAGAGAGCAGTATTTGGGTGAAGAAATGAGTTTGCATAGGGCTAGAATTAGCAGCTAACAGGATTAGATAACCTCTTTAAAACATTCATAAAGTTCTTTTTCAAAAGGCTGTGGATGTTCTTATTATCAATGATACTGAATTAACATCAAGTTCTACATACATTTAGTTTACCTCTGAAAAATACATTAAGGGAACAGAATCACATTATCTGATATAAGGATCAGTTAATGATCTTTCATAGAACACTAGTTGTGTTATGAAGTAAGCCCTATGCAACAGAAGCTTTCTCTCTTTTAGAAACAAGAACAGAAATACGGGTTTGTAATGCAATTCGTGGAACAAAGGCAAACAATCTCTGGAGAGTATTAGTCATCACCTTTTAGTTTTTTGCCCAGTTACACAGAGGAGCTGGAAGTGGCATGGACAAACACACAGCATGCAGAGGGGAGATCAAATGTCAACCAAAAATGCTGGTTCAATTCAAGGGGCAACAGTTGACTAGCAGTACCCAAGAGGCGATCTGAAAAACAAATGGGCCAGCAGCAGCACTTGATAAGAACTGCTGATCTTGACATCAGTTAATCACTTCTTGCTTACGTGCTGTGGGCCAGGGCAATGTCTGTTATGTTGCCTCTGAAGGGAATGGGAATTATTTATAGCATCCTTTATTTTTTTTCATACTTTAAGAATGTTGCCTTGAAATAACC
Source organism: Chelonoidis abingdonii (assembly GCF_003597395.2). Lineage (NCBI taxonomy): Eukaryota > Metazoa > Chordata > Testudines > Testudinidae > Chelonoidis > Chelonoidis abingdonii. The sequence continues at coordinate 69,240,374 of NC_133772.1, forward strand.
GTTGATCATTTTACCTAGAAGAAAAAACCCGGCTTCTATAAAAGTTGCCAGTTAAAAAAAAAACACTCTTTCCCCAGAGCACAGTCCACATAAACAGGCTGTGAGCTGAGGAAGTGTACATTGAATCTATTTCCCTGGCCACGGAAAATCAATACGCTACACAGTTGATGTGTTTTTTCCCCTCCTTGAAAGAGAATAGCTATCCTTGCTGACAACAACTCTTTCCAGCTATGAAGGAAGGATTTAGGAAGTATCAGTGTAGAGTGCAGTGACACCAGTGAGAGAGAGATCATTGTCCAATTGTTAGATCGCTCAACTGGGTGTCAAGAATCTTGGATTATATTCCAGACTCCACCCTTGGAAGACCTTGTCCAATCACTCTTTCTCTCCTTGCCATTCTTTCTCAGTTCAAGCACAGGGATAATACTTACCTACTCACTCAGAGTGAGTGAACCCCGAAGGCCTGATATTAAAGTCATGAAGTCAAAGGGAGGCTTGCCTAAGGAGTGCAGAATCAGGCCCATCTGTCAAATGAGTTTGTTTGGCACTTGAAACATAGCAAGGAGGAAACAAATCCTGTCATCACTTTCAAGGATAGAGGATTACAGTACACTGAGCCATTTGGAAGTACAGGCAAATATTTTTTATAGAAATTGTGAAACTTGTTAGCTTAATTTTAAAATTGCTTATCTTGAACACTTAGTTAGGATTTAACAAAGCAATTTTCATGACTTAATTAAATTAAAATAGACTGTTATGAATACTTTGTATATATTTAATAGATAAACTGGTCACTATATAATTAATGTAAAACACTTTAGCATGGATAATTACACTTTTATTGAGCCATTAAACCAGAAGAGTTTGATAACACATTTGAAAGGCTTGTTATTTACTCAGTATTCATTTCTTTGGCATAAAAAGGACAGTGATAGCAAGTTAATTAAAATCAATTAACTGCTAAAAAAAGAGACAGTTAAGCAGAACAATGTGTGACAGGTAAATTAATTTGGTACATGTAATTACAGCACAAAACCACTACAGTTTGTTGATACTCATGGCTGGTAGCATGGGTTCCTGCCAAACAATGATGGGAAGCAAAGGAAAAGATTATATGCAACTTCTGCACAAAGAACTTTGCATTTTAGGACCCATCCAAATTTGCTGTGTCCGCCACTTTCTCATTGTGGTGAAATTCATCCCTATTCAGAGGGAAAAAAGCTATGCATCACATAATACTCAAAACAATGCTTACAGGGTGCATAGACTTTGTGCGGGGTCTCTGCACAAGAGGAGAATTTTTACCTATGTAAAGTTGGAGAAACCATTTAATTTTTGTGCGCTTCAGATTCTCCATCAGTAAAAGAGGGTAATAATACACCACAGAACTTTGTGAGGTTTAACTCATGAATGTTTGTAAAACGCTCTGAGATTCATGAAGGAAAAGTTCTACAGAATTTATTGTTTTATTGCTATAATTACTCTTGGAAGGCATCTGTCAATTGCACGTTAAATTACAGTGTCTTTTCCTCATTCAGAAACAAGACAAACAATATACTAATCGGGATGATAACCATTTATTGTGTTTTAATAAGCAATAGAAGGAAGCCTAAAGCATGTACTTCCCACAAGGGGGGATGTGGTGTAGATAACCATCGTTACTTATCATTGATGGCACATCATGAGCGTACTCAAAAGCATTTGCGATGGACAATGGAAGGACCAGCTTCCTCATATTCATCTTTGCTGATCCACATTTGCTGGAAGGTAGATAGAGAAGCCAAGATTGAGCCCCCAATCCAGACGGAGTATTTACGTTCTGGTGGTGCGATCATCTAGAAGAGGAAAGAAATGTAATGTTTTACGAGCAGAGAAATGAGTAGCTCACACAGTAATATCTCTTGTCTGTGCAAATTTACTAGGTCCCCATTACAGCAGTGCAACACCACTGAAATAAATCATCCAACAGCTAAAAAGGCAGTCATCTCTTCCGCCTTGCAGCTGCAGTCAGAATTATTTCAATGTAACAATTTGGCCCCTGACTTTATGGGCCATTACCTGAGAGGAAGCCAATGGAGTGGCAGATATTCAGCACTATTCTGAATCAGACCTGAAGATGGTAATGAAAAATGGGCAAGGACCAAAACAGTCAGCTATCTGCAGATTGCCAGGGGGTTTTAGTAGCTTGATTCACCTTGAAACCAAGAAAGTGCTCATCAGGTGTTTATTACATGTACGCAGTTGAAAAACAACCACTTGCTTCACATGTACTTGGGGGTCCCAGCATATTACCCCATACTACAATCCCTAGATGGCCTTGTCATTAAGATGTGTTGTAGTGCTTTAACTTTCTTTGGACGCATGTGGGCCAATATACTTACCTGAATTTCTGTCAAGTAAGTTAAGATTGCACAGAACCTCACAGGATTGGGCCCCACATACATTTAGACCAAGATTTTCAAAAGTGAGTGTGTCTGAGGCACTTTAAAGGGGTCTCAGAGGACAGGTGCTTAGCACTTTTGGAAAATCAGGCCCTATTAAGGTGTCTCCAGTCAAGCCCCGCAAATCACTAGTAACTTTTGAAATCCAGTCATCCCAGAGGGAGCTCAGACTGTGGCCTCAATCACCCCTCATGCTCCAATTGCTCCCCCAGAGCTGGGTCACTACAAAGGAGTGGGTGGGGGGGTGGGGAACAGTGCAAGATAGAGGGACCTGGGCCATCAGGTGCTGACCCAGGGCCCTAGGGGTTTATCAAAGTGTCCAGTCTCGTTACTGAGCTACCCTCAAATTATGTTTTCCCCTGCGTCGTTTCCTTCTAGTCTGGAGCTCCTCAGTTTGAGGCACAGTCACTGGCTTAGCAGACTCTCTTTGGTCTCTTAGGATGTGTCTGAAGTAGCAATTAGACACCCACAGCTGACCCACATCATCTGACTCAGTCTCACAGGTCTCAGACTAAGGGGCTATTTAATTGTGGTGCAGACATTCAGGCCCGGCTCTGGGAGCCTCCCACGATGCAGGGTCCTAGACCCCGTCTTCCTTTGGTTTGTGCAGCTCCATCCTCTCCTGGTTCTCCTTCTACCTCTTTGGTTGTTCATTCACAGTGTCTCTTTTGATGGGTTCTCTTCTCCTATTCCAATTTCCATTAGAGTCACAGAGGGCTCTGTTGTTGGCTCCCTCTTTACACTTTCTTTGTGAGACCTCATTCACTCACAGAGTTTCAATTTTTATGCCAATAACTGACAAATCTGTCTCTGAATCCTGCCATTGATAAAATAAGGAAGGGAGGTTAGATGACTTGCCCAAGGTCACAAAAATCTGTGGCACAGCCAGGAACAGAATCCAGCTGCAGTAGCTCCCAGTCTTCTGTTCTAAGCATTAAACACTCACTCTCTTGTGAATATATATGTGTGGTCTGATTTCTTAACAAAAGAAACATGAAAAAAAATCTGTATAAAGTATTAGGATTACCTTAATCTTCATAGTACTTGGAGCCAAAGCTGTGATCTCTTTCTGCATGCGATCACCAATACCAGGGTACATTGTTGTTCCTCCAGAGAGCACATTATTAGCATAGAGATCCTTACGGATGTCAATATCACATTTCATAATGCTGTTATAAGTGGTTTCATGAACACCTGCAGATTCCATACCTGTTTGAAAATAATATTTCAATATATTACATCCATATGTTAAGGAATCTATTTCTTTACTACAGTCAACATGGAAGGATGACTCATACAGATCAGGGCAATGGTCCCTAAACATACTGTATTTGCTGACATTACTCCCTTAAGAAAATTCCAGGAACAAGCTATGAGATGCTGGGAGAGAGGCAGGGGGAGAGATAAAGCTAAGTGCAGTTTTTTACTTTCCTAGGTGGGAACAGGATTACAAATGGTAGACATAAAATAGACCTGAAAACAAGAAAGATTCTCTCCTACTGTGTTCCAATGCTTGGAATTTAGATTGCCTCAAGTATAAATTGATGCCGTGATTTAGCAAACAATAAAAAGAGCTGTTTGAGCTGTTTCCACAATAGTCTGCCGTTCCTATCGCCAAGTATATTGGTTTTAGCTAGAAGTAATACCCACTCCTAACTCCAGTTTGTTAAAGTGATTCTTATAAGCCAGTCTGAATAACTGGGTAACATGAAAATACAGTAAAGCCCACTTATGGTGGTGATATTTTTCCCCCACAGAAGAGATACAAGGGGTTTCCCTGTGACAGAGTACAATCTGAACAGTGTCATGCTTTCAAATAATTCAGAACTCTCATTCGGACACGGACTTGTGTGCCCAAGAACTGCTGGCACCAGTGGTGGTTCTGCTACTGTGTATCCTCAAGTCCCTTAACCTTTCCACATCCCAGTTTTCCCATCTGTAAAAGAGAATGTCCACAAAGACCTGCTCCTGCTCCAGGACAGGGGCTCAGCCAACATGGGGGCTATACAGGTGCTTCAGTGGACAGACTTCTAGACAGAAATCAGTGAGAGTTTTACCACTGACTTCCAGGGAAGCAGGACTAAATTGACTAAAGGCCAATCCTTCTGTCGTTACTCCGTTCTCGTTGCTGAAGTCAATGGGAGTTCTGTGAGAAAGGCTTGAACTATCATAAACTGAAGGTGGATTTTGACTTTATTATAATTTTCCAGTAGATAAAACTACTGGAAAATAATAATACATGGGTTTTATACTCTATAACTTGCTAAGTTGAAGACTAGAAGAACTGATTGTGGAGCAGAGGCAGCATATGGATGAGAAATATGTTTTCTTACATTATTAGATATTTATCTCACTTAGCACTGCTGTACTGATATCAATCAGTCTGAATTGGAAGCAGTATCTTCTCATGGTACTGAAGTACTGGCTGGTAGGCTTTGGTCTTAGTCTGGTGAACTGATACAGGTATTTGAAACAAACAGGAAGTGTCACTGTCTTAGAACCCTAGTATTTTCTAGCCTGAGAGGCAAATTAATATGTAGCAAGACCAGCAGACCTGTCTACATTTTCCAAAGAGTAACTTCCCTATGTATCAGTGGGACTGAGCAAACCCAACTCCTGATGGAGTCAATAGAAACTACAGGTTCTCAGGACATAAAAGTCTCTACATTTTAATGTTCCTCTTACAGTTAAACCCAACCTTCTTTTCCAATTCAACCAAGCCCTTTGTAAACACTGCCCAAGCCTACCTATGAATGAAGGTTGGAAGAGAGTTTCTGGGCATCGGAATCTTTCATTCCCAATGGTGATGACTTGCCCATCAGGAAGCTCATAACTCTTCTCGAGAGAAGAGGAGGAAGCGGCTGTTGCCATTTCATTCTCAAAATCCAAAGCCACGTAGCAAAGCTTCTCCTTTATGTCACGCACAATTTCACGTTCCGCTACAAATACCCCAAAAAAATAAGTAAGAAATGTTATTTTTTAAAAAGGATCACATTAATTATATCTTTTATCAACATACAATATGGCAGCCAGAAGACACACTCAGGACAGATTCTATCACACATGTTTGTGTGTGTGTGTGTGCAGGGATGCTGCATAGTCAGCAACGTTTCAGAAGGGGTGTGCTGAGTCTTAATTTATTCACTCTAGTTTAAGGTTTCATGGGCCAGTAATACATTTTAACATTTTAAAAAGGTTTCTTTCTATGAGTTTATACTATATAACTAAACTATTGTATGTAAAGTAAATAAGGTTTTTAAAATGTTTGAGAAGCTTCATTTAAAATTAAATTAAAATGCAGAGCCCCTTGGACCAGTGGCCAGGACCTGGGCAGTGTGAGTGCCACTGAAAATCAGCTCACGTGCTGCCTTTGGCGAGCATGCCATAGATTGCCTACCCCTGGTCTAGTGGATTAATCACAGACTTGTGACGTAGGAACTCGTGGGCTCTAGTTGTAGTTCTGACATTGACCAATGTGTGGCCTCCAGTAAGTTGCTTAACATTTCCATGCCCCAGTTTTCCCATCTGTAAAATCATGGTGATTGTGTCATACTTCCTTCTAGGGGTGTTGTGTAGATTAATTCATGTTTGTCCCACCAAACTGCCATCAAATTCCACTAGTCAGAACACAGTAATAAAAATATAGCTATATACTAGTTCCACTTGGGGGCAAAATGGTTGTTTTAATACATGGTGTGTGGGGGGTGTTATTTATGTTGTAGATTTCCTGCTGCTCAGCCAGCACAGCACCAGCATCCTAGATCTTAGAAGCCCACTAGATCACACTGTCCATATCTCTGGCCTATCGAGGGTTGTACCCTGCCACACAGCTTTGGTGCAGCAAATCACATACATACTTGCAGTCCAATATGACGCCAAAAAGAGTTAGCGTGCGCATGTAAGTTACATATGGAAGGCATCTTATTACCAGTGGTGACGAAAGAATAGCCTCTTTCTGTGAGAATTTTCATGAGATAATCAGTGAGGTCTCTGCCTGCCAGGTCCAGCCTCATGATGGCGTGGGGCAAAGCATAACCTTCATAGATGGGTACATTGTGTGTGACACCATCCCCAGAGTCCAGAACAATTCCTGGGAAAGAAAAGGAAAAGCTTGACATTCTCAGCCAACGTAGAACCCACAATTTCTGCACATTCTAAACAGAAAGCTGAAACAATAATAAAAGGACTTGTTGGGCAATGGTCATATGATAACATCTTTTGTCTTCACTATAAGTGGAGCTCTGCTTGTGTGTGGTAGAAATTGTTAGCATACACAAAAGCAAAAGCATGAAGCATTCTTTGGCAAAAGCATGAAGCATTCTGCAATTGTACTGTATTGTTCTCTCTCAACAGATGCTAATGATAATGACCTTACATTTATACAGATCTCTTCATCTCAAAAGATTCAAAGCACTATATGGACTAAAAATGATGTAAAACTACACACAAAGATCATCTCATCAACAATTAAAATACAGCCTCCTCTAGGCTGAACATAGCAACTGTTTAACAGTGCACTGCGCTGTGTAGTGTTGCTGCACTTTAGGGCAGGAAGTGAAGAACATCTTTTTCATTGAAAAGTGGATCAAAATTTCCAATATTAAATACACACAGATGTACACACAGAATGGAGCCTTTAAGGAATCAACAATTTTCCACAAAGGTTGATTCTGGTAAATGGGTGATCTCTTCTCACAAACTAGATCAGGGGTGGGCAAACTTTTTGGCCCAAGGGAATAGGGAATTGTATGGCGGGCCATGAATGCTCACAAAATTGGGGTTAGGGTGCAGGAGGGGGTGAGGGCTCTGGTTTGGGGTGCGGGCTCTGGGGTGGGGCCAGAAATGTGGAGTTCAGGGTGTGGGAGGGGGCTCCAGGCTGGGGATGGGGGGAGGGCTTCAGCTGGGGGTGTAAGTTCTGGGGTGGGGATGGGTAGTTTGGGGTGTAGGAAGGTGCTCCATGCTGGGACTGAGGAGTTCGGAAGGTGGGAGGGGGATCAAGGCTGGGGCAGGAGGCTGGGGTGCGGTAAGGGGTGCAGGCTCCAGCTGGAGGTGTGGGGTCAGGGGTGAGGTGGGGCTGGGGATAAGGGGTTTGAGGTGCAGGAGGGTGCTCCAGGCTGGGATCAAGGGGTTTGGAGGGTGGAAGGGGGATCAGGGCTGAGACAGGGGGTTGAGGTGCAGGGAGAGGATCAGGGGTGCAGGCTCCGGGCAGTGCTTACCTCAGGCAGCTCCCAGAAGCACCGCATGTCCCTACCCTGGCTCCTATACAGAGGCATGGCCAGGCAGCTCTGCACGCTGCCCCATCCACAGGTGGTTCCTGGCCAATGGGTGTTGGGGGTGAGCGCTTGGGGCAGGGGCAACATGCAGAGCAGAGTCCCCTGACTGCTCCTAGGCGTAGGAGCTGGAGTGGGGACAGGCTGCTGCTTCCAGGAGCCATGTGGAGTGGCCTCTGACCCTGCTCCCCAGCTGGAGCACCGGAGCTGGGGAAGCCCCAAACCCCTTTCCCCTGCAGAATCTCAAGAGCTGGATTTAAATGGCTGGTGAGCCGGATCCGACCTGCGGGCCATAGTTTACCCACCCCGAACTAGACTGTTGTAAAGCACCAGGTTGTAAAGCCAGATGGTATTTTCAATTTTTTTCAAAATGTACCAAGGCCTTAGTGTTACTGAAATATAATTTATGGTCTTAATGCTTGATCCAGTATTAAATGGTGGTCAGGAGGGATCTTTCTGCTAATGCTAATTATCTCTTCGCGGCAGATTCTGAGTTAGACAATTGAGAAGTATAATGTTTAAACAAGATATTTTCTTACATGATTCAATGGTATTCTTTTGTCAGGAATATGTTTAATGGTAAAGATAACATGGAAATAAATAAGAAAGCCAGAGAATTGGAACATCAGTCGGTTAAGTGGTTGCTTCTTTTATCTGGTGTGCAGTTAAGTAGACTCTCAATTTATATCGTCTTTCTCTAATATAAACATAGGTTATATGCGCCTCACAGAAATTTTCCTATAAATTAACAGGTAGGGGGTTAGTACTTTTGGAACAGAAAGGAAGGGCCATGATATGCTTGTACAGTATAGGGCAAGCATGCAGTTCCTAGATGGCTATGGATTCCTGACAGAACATACATAGTGTGTCTATAGCAGCATATATGAGAGAGACAGACAGTAAGACTGACACCCATAGAAACTCACCAGTGGTTCGACCAGATGCATATAGAGATAGAACTGCCTGAATTGCTACATACATAGCAGGTACGTTGAACGTCTCAAACATGATCTGCAATTAAGAGTTTAGGAATCTTTAGGCTATACAATCAAAAGCACTTGAAGAGTCAGTAACTCTTTCCTTAACTTATAGATCACTTGATAGTGCAGGTTTATACCCACATAACTCATCTCCCCAACAACCTACTAAAATTCAATTTCATCCATTCACTGCTATGTAAACAAAATTCTGTGTCAACCCAAAGGAAAAAAAATAACCATTGCTTGTATATTTTATCCCTATAAAATATATTCAGATTATAAATAGGATTTAGCACACACTATAAATAATACATGTTTGAACTTAGAAGTTAATTATTGTTCTGTCAAGCATTTTCAGCTGGAAAGAATTATTATTTAATGATGCACCTTTTCCAGTAATATTACTCTTCATATAAATAAGACATCTTGTTGGTAAAGTTCACCCACTAGTCTAAAATGAAAAGGACAATAAATTACATACATCTGATATTGTTTCTCTTGCATTTTAATGTTACTTTTTTATTTAAAAGTCTGGGTTTGGGATTTTGGTTTTTTTAAACCATTAAATCTCATGCATCTGTCCTCATCCTGGTGTCAAAGCACTATTAAAAATATCACAAATCTCCTTTGCTTTCCACACTTTTTTCCTCAAGAACTTGCAATAGCAAAGAGTTATAAACAATATGCGCTTCTATAGCCCCTTTCCTTTGAAGTTTTTATAGCTCTTTATATAAATATGAATATTAAGCTTTACATCACGTAGGGTGACCAGATTTTATAGGGACAGTCCTGATTTTATAGGGACAGTCCCAATTTTTGGTTTTTTTCTTATATAGGCTCCTGTTACCTGCCACCCCCTGTCCTGATTTTTCACATTTGCTGTCTGGTCACCCTAACATCACCCCAGTGAAGTGGGTGTTGTTATAAACAATTTAAACTAAGGCAAAGAAAGGGTAACTAACTTTCCCAAACTGACAAATGTAACTGTAGCCATGTTGGTCACAGGATATTAAAGAAACAGGGTGGCTCAGGTAATATCTTTTAATGAACCAAATTCTATTGTGAGAGAGAGAAGCTTTTGAGCCACACAGCCCTGAAGCAGAGCTCTGTGGAGCTCGAAAGCTTGTCTCTCTCACCAACAGAAGCTGGTTCATTAAAAGATATCACCTCACCCACCTTGTCTCTCCAAACTAACAAAGGAAATTATGTGCATAATGGGAATGGAACCCAGGAGTCCTGAATCCCAGTCCCTGCTCTAATCACTAAATGACTTGCTGTTTGCCTCCTCACTCTGATAAAACCTTCCCAGCTGCCACCACCTCCCCTGAGGCCCCCAAGACAAATGATACCACTTCTTCAAATGCTGGCAAAGAATGTCCCTAAGCAATGTACTCACTCCCTCTCCTACAAACTGAGAGCACCTCCCTCCTTTGCCAGCTCCACTTGCAGTGTTCTTGAGTTCTCTCCTGATCCAGTTTTCCAAGGGGGGCAGCATATTGTGCTTGCTTAGGGTTTGATCCAAAGTTCAATTAAATCAACTGAGTCTTCCAACTGACCTCATTAGGATTTGGCTTAGGCCCATATTGGGCCATATTCAGCAAGGTGGGCACACAGAGAAGTAAACTACACTTCCATCTCTGTGGTGACCTAGCCCCTTGCCCCAGAGGATGATTAGAGGGACCACAGATGAAGTTCTCGCTACTTACCTATAGCAGGCGTACCCATTGCTATAGTATCTGAGAACCTTCTACGTCACAGGGCAGATCTTCAAAGGCACAAATGACACTTAGGTACATAATGTACCATTTCCACCTTAGAAAATATGCTTCTAATTACATACTACAGGTTCTCCCTAAGGTTTCCACCAGGTGGAGCAGTTTTAGTTTTCAACTGGCCTTGCTAAGATGTCTGCTAGTGAAGGCTGATTAAGGCAAGCACTGATAACATGAGCGCATCCCTTTCCCAGTCAGTGCTGCCCACATTCCTGAGAGCAATTTGTGCCCCTTGTGGAGGGACTGTTGTGGCCACTTTCCCTCATTACTACTTCCCTCCCGGACCTGCGTATACACCAGTGGGAGCCAATGAAGACAGATGGGTTAAATTTAGATTCTTGATTTCATATGTTAGCATCTCTGCAAAGAGACTATGGTTTAACAAAAAGGATTTCTTCCTTTCAGTGACAAACTACATTTTAATTACTGCCATTTCATTTCCAATTAATGGCTTAATGTAATCAATGATACATAATCATGTTTTTTTTTAAAAATTTAAAATTGAATTTATCATCACTGCATAATGGCAGGGACACACTACCAAGCAGGTCTTGTTGTGAAAACAACTGTCTGGTGGTTGAAAGCAGCTATCTTCAACATGTGCTTTGCAATACCCCTTACGTTGTATTACCTCCCAGGAAGCAGCTGTATCTTATTTCTTAATTAACTCATTTACATAGTCATTAGATACATACGGGTCATATTAAATGCATGCCAAAAATGTGCATGAAGGGAAATGCAGATCCATGTCAATTTTTTCTTGGTGCTGAGCATACAAATATATATATATTTGTATTTACTACTGGTGACTCCGCACTCCAATTTTTGAGGGAAGCAGTATGGCCTTACAGATGGAGTGGTGCTCTAGAAGACACAAACTCCTGAGTTCTAGATCAGGCTCTGATGCCAATCTACTAGATAGTCTGGGGGTCATGTCACACAGCAGAAAAAATGTCAGAAGTGCCATCTAAGTTTGGATGCCTCTAGACCTATTAAATCCCCAAACTGGCAGGGAGACTCCCATTTTTAACGCCCTGTTCCTGGTTCCTGAGAAGCTGCTGCAGCTGATAGCACTGCAGAGTTGTGGGCAAGATACCCTAGGTTGTGTGTCAATGCTTAGAGCCTAGAGCATAGTCCCCAACACTCACATTTACCATATGACTGGAGTAATGCCTCATCCACCTATGTGGGTGTTGCTCCAGCCACATGGCAGTGAGAGGACAGGTTGGGAACCATGCAAGGGGCAGGTTTAGAGGGAGTAGAGGGAGAATTTGAAGAGAGAGCTAGAGAAAAAATAGAGAAAATTATGGTTTGATGTGGAGCCAAGGAATGTATCTGGTTGGGAGGGAATTAATGCAAATAACATACTGCATATTCAGATATGAATATTAACTCATTACATCATGTGGATGTGTGTGTGATGACTGCCATCTTGGTCAACACTGGGAATTGAACTGGAGACCTCCAGCAGAGTTAAAGGCTTAAGTCTCTACAGCCCCAGGTACAGAATCTGGCTTTTTAGCAGCAGCTGTAGCAGATCCACATCATCAGTGGAGATGGAGAAACACAAAACATGCACTAAGCAGTGAATTACGTATTTCCTCTGGATGGAGAAAGCTCAACCTGAGTGTATAAAGCCTACAGCGATTTAATCCTAGGCAAGTCCCCACTTACATGACAGCTGCATCTTCTCTGATACATTGGGGTTTGACCTGACAACCAGCAGAGAAGAAAGCAGGAGTCTCTACAGCTGGAGCTAAAGAGCCAGGCTCTATAGAGGGATTAAGAAGAAACTCATATCCTCTCTGGCTCAGACTCAGAATGACACATAACATACTAACCAGCTGATTACACAAATTCTCCAGATTTCCAGTCCTACATCCTTAAAAGGTACATGCTTCAGTTTATACATGCCCAAAACTAGACACTTAAAGGCCTGAGTTTCAGAAGTGCTGAGCACTCACAACTCCTGCCGAAGGCAACGAGAAGCAAGACATCTCAGCCCTGCTGAATATCGGGCTACAGTTTTCCAGAGCCAGGCATCTAAAATTAGAGACTCTTTAGAGACTCCTTGCCTCACATTCCCCAGGAGAAAAATGGGACAATGCAACAAACCACTCTTGTGAGGGAAGATTACTTAAGGTTTGTAAGGCACTTGAGAAATATGAATCACTTCCAAATGTAATAACTAAATATTTTACTATTATTCACAGAACAGGAACAGCATAGGCACCAGAAAAACAAACTTTTCCACATGTCCCAACCAATGGCCATTGATCCTATCATGGAAGAAGTGGGGAGCTTTGTATCTAGGACCAGTTAACCTTTGGTCTCTATGCTGAAACAACCCGTGCAGCACAGATTTAACACAACAATATCCAAATCATTACCTGAGTCATTTTTTCCCGGTTAGCCTTAGGATTTAAGGGGGCCTCCGTCAGCAGCACAGGATGCTCTTCTGGGGCAACACGAAGTTCATTATAGAAAGAATGATGCCAAATCTAAAATGGAAATACAGTTTAGGGCAACATTTTGCTGACTGCTTCCTTTCTTGGCGGGTCAAAGTTGTGTTGAAAGATGCATTTGTCATTTCAAATACAGTTTCAGTGTATTTTAAATATACATATACAAAAACATATGCAGGACAGGACAAATTTTGCTGTTGTTTAGAGCTGAAATCAATGAGTTTTCAGGAGTATAACAGAGTAGATTTGGGGCCAAATTCTATTAAGTGGCTGTGCACAATAAGGTTCAAATCCAGATGCAGTAGCCAACCTAAGCATTGCACGGTTATGTGAGGGAAGGAATTCTCCATTTCAAGCTGCAAAGCTGCTCCATGGCTTCTGTGGTAACCTAAGTGTCCCCATCAGTGGGGATTACGAGTCCTAGCTCATGTAGGCTTTACAAATGAAGTCCAATGATTTCCACCATCTTTGAAAATCAAATGACTAAACCTGGACCTGAACCCAGAGTTGAATTGTCATTAATTCTACAGTAACTGAGTTTATTTGCCACATAATCTGTAAAACACTTTGAGATCCTTCATGGTGGACAGTGCTATCTATATTTAGCAATGCAAGCTTTGACAGTCCTTCAAGGCTTTGGTGATCCTTGCCTCTCCTATGTGTTCTCCAGAAGCACAGCTTAACGTCTGTGCCCATTTTAGGACCTTCCTTTAATGAATACTCCATGGAAGAATTATAAAGTCCATAGATAAATGCCAGGAAAATCTTACTTGATAGGAATTAAAGAAGCATTGTCACCTTGCGATATTTGTGGCTAAACTGGAGCCCTCAACAGAAAAATGTTCTATAACATTTTCTATAACATTTTAACAGGAATAAATCTGTGCTCGGAGGCCAGTGTGGGATTTAAGGACAATTTCCATATTTTCTGCTCTAAATATTTGGAATTCCCCAATACATTTTGCCTAGATCATCTAAAGCACAGAGAGCACAACATATAAATGCAAGGCAAAGACATCCTTTCATGCTTTCTTGTCTGTGAGGCTAGGAGAAAGGATCGGTCCTTTCTGTCTTCTATTTTTGTGTTTCTAGATTAAGGAAAAATGTTTTAAGGTTTCTCTTTTGGGATTCTGGGGATCCCAAACTAAAACTTTTACTTTGACCAAATTCCAATAGATGTAAAAAAGCAACTTTGCCTAAGTTAGGACTTCAAAACTGGTCCCAGCACTCTGTAAATGCAGCAGATAAAGTCAGTGTATTTCTAGATCATACTATTAAAGCTGAGGAATAATAAGAATAATTTTATGTGCACTACTTGGAAAAATTAAAAAGCCTCAGCAACCTATGACTTGATTATTGCCAAGACAAGATTAATCACCACCTTGACTGTTCCACTAATGTACTGTACAACCTTCCCCATAAGTTCTGTGTGTCTGTTCTTTTATGAGCTACTGGAGGCAGGGATTGTGCCTTCTTTCTGCCCAGAACACATCCAACACATTGTGGACGCTACCCAAAACAAATTAATAATGACTCAGACAAAATGAAATTAAGAAAAACACTCACCTTTTCCATGTCATCCCAGTTAGTGATGATCCCATGCTCAATGGGGTATTTCAGTGTCAGGATCCCTCTTTTACTCTGGGCTTCATCCCCAACGTAACTGTCTTTTTGACCCATTCCTACCATAACACCCTGGACAATGTAGTTGTCAAAAGTTAGTGTTGTTTTGTGTATTATAAAGGAACACTCATCTTGAAAAAAAATCATATTTTTGTCTAAAAATGTTATACCTACTCTAGTCACCATCCTTAGTTGTTGCAAAAAGCTATAAATGAAAAGTTAGAGGAAAGAATATTTCTTTATTTGTCACCTATTCTGTGTGCACTTGGCAGTGTTTTGTGTACAATGAGTTTCATAATTACCCCTGTTTCTCTCTTGTTGAAAAGGCCATTATACACACACCAACAGGAGAGATGAAAAACATTTATACAACATATTGAAAAGGAAGTTTTTAAAAATACTTTCAGACATATTATTTACACTGGGCTGTATCCAACCCTGGATAATCTTTTTGAATTTGTCTTGTTTGTAATAGTTTCTGTATCTTGTTTGCCTAAGGTAATGTGAACAAGATATCTGGGACATTATTCAACAACTGCCGTCAAAATCTATTCCATGTGTAGCTGGATATTCATTAATTTCAAGATTTAGGAGATACAGCCATTGAGCTGCATGCATTTGTGTAACTTAAAACTACATGCTAACTCTAATAATTAATAAAACCCAATGTACAAGACAAATAGCTAAATAATATACTATGTTTTGTGCATACAGTATTGCAAGTTTTCATTCATCATGTTTTATTCATAGCTACCAAGACACATTTAGTTTTCAAGAATCTAACATCCTGACCTTGAATTCCATCCATTCTTTTACTGAAATTAAGTAAACCACTTTTGACAAGTAGAAGAATATATTCTATATTTTGTGGCAAGCACTCAGTTTTGAAAATTATTAAAAATACAGGTATTTTCTTTTTAAATATAAAGGACATTTAAGAAGTTTAAAAAAGCTGCTAGCCACAAAATTACGCTTATCAGTCCTGCTTGGATTTGATAGAGGGATGTTATTGAGGACTTTAATTGGAAACTTAATTGTCTCTACCATTGCTTAATGTAATGATAAATGGACCTTATCTCTACTATAAATTTGGGTGCTAGTAGTATTTATAGTCTCCCAGCAATATATTTTGTGTATGCTTATAGTCCTCTATCAGCTAAGGATCATTAGTCAATTACCCTCACAGAAGGTTCACTAGTCACCTAATCTATGATTTAAGGTCCCAGTGTTCAGACAGTTTTATAATGGG
This sequence comes from Chelonoidis abingdonii, assembly GCF_003597395.2. NCBI lineage: Eukaryota > Metazoa > Chordata > Testudines > Testudinidae > Chelonoidis > Chelonoidis abingdonii. Next base: position 69,256,174 of record NC_133772.1, read on the forward strand.
AGGCAAAAAGAGGACTATCAATGTCATGTTAAATAACAATGGAAAATAGTGAGAGTAGATGGATTTTTCATTTACTGACTGGCAGGGATGCAGTTTTATAAAGCTGAAAATATTTACAATGAAATTTTGAAGAGATCATTGCTACACCCACTCTTCATGATATTGAAGCATCAGTTGCAGTTTCACTAGTGCACATGAATACCATTGAAAAGGCCATCAAAGTTCTCCTGCAGATCAATAATTGACTTGACAGCCCAACAATACCTTTTCCATAGAACTGGCAAAAGCATTCCAACAAGGGCAAGACAGCTTAGCCCCACAAAACCATCCAACCCAAATCTGCAGTTTCTAAACACACCAGTGTCCCATGGAAACTTGGGAAAGTTTGGCCTGCATTAGAACTGGATCATTGGAGAAGAGAGACCTCAGACAAGTTTGAAAATATTTGGTCTAACTTTTTAGAAAACTTTGATTAATTCCTAGCAGATGAAAACCAAGATAAGTCTCTCCTTTTCCTTCCTGGCTCCCTTGCCTTCCTTTCCTGTCCCATTCCATAAGTTCTTGTCCTTTTATCTTTTTTTCTGTTCTCCCTGACTTTGAGGGAAAAAACATTTGTAAAATTAATTTTTTACAAAAGAATTACAGGTTCAGACCTACATTATGCTCATTTCATTCCTAACAAGTTTTCAAGGGCAGTGTAGGAGAAATAAAACCATACAGATTTGTTCTTTTGGAACAAACTGACCTGGTGTCGAGGACGTCCAACGATTGATGGAAAAACAGCCCGTGGTGCATCATCCCCTGCAAAGCCAGCTTTGCAAAGCCCAGAGCCATTATCACATACAAGAGCAGTGGTTTCATCTTCATCACACATCGTATCTCTCAGTTGTAGGTTGTAGCAGCAGCAACTTACTGCAGGTGGCTAGGGGCAGAAGCAGCTCTTGATCATTTAGAAATTACATTGCTGGAAAAGAAAGTCTTGAAAACTAACTCTAAACAGTGAAGACTACACTAGGACCCCAATTCAGCAAAGCATGTATGCATATGCTTAACTTTCAGCAAGAGTAAGTCCCATTGAAGCTAATGGAATTACTTTTGCTTAAAGGTAAACATATGCTGAAGAAGTTTGCTGGACGAAAACCTTTGTCTCCCACATCCAAACCCGACCTCTAAAGCACCCCCAAAGAGTCCAGAGACATCTTGGTGTTATTGAATGACCATTAGCCACATTAAGTCAGGGCAGAAATATTCATCTCTCCCCTGCTTTGCCAGAGCTGAATTACTATGAATTACAGATGATCCACTTTTCCTCGAACTTGGGCAGTTAAGACTGAATTCATTTTTTCATATTATACATATATATATATATATATATAAAATCAATAGAAAGGAAAAATCTCTTTCAGACTCTAGTACTTCAGAACAGCATGGCCCTGTGGAGACCATAGAGGGGGGTTGTTTGTTACAGGTAATAACTGCGTTCAAACAGGTTACTCTGAGATGCTGTTTTGGGAGATTTTTTTAGCACTAAATTGCAAGTGAGAGTGTCAGAGTAACACGATGAATTGTACTAAACACCATTTATGTTGTCTACAAACATATCCCAAATTCCCCTTCTCCCCCAGTGTGTAAGAGCCAATCTGAGAAATGAATGACTAAAAATAATCCTCCCACAAAGTTTCAGGAAAGTGTTTGCCATGTGTTTTTAAATGGCAGCTGCTCTGTTATGTTAAGTGCTTGCTACAGAAACTATTCTATATTTGTAAATGGTGAATTCCTTATCAGCAGGGCTATTCTAGGAAGTGGCGTGGGACATGACTGTCTCAACTAGACAAAAACAACTTGACTCTAGCAGCTTACCAACACATCAGGTGAAATCCTGGACCCATTAAAATTGATGGCACAACTCCCACTGATTTCACTGGAGCCTTGATTTCATCTACAGACATCTGTTTGGGATCTCTCAAGTTTACTTTCCAGACCAGGCACTCCCCTCCATTTACACAGGCAGAAATAGAGTAGAAAGAATATGCTTCTCCCTCCATGGCAACTCACAGAAGATCTGTGCCTCCACTCAGGTTAGGGTAGTGGAGATTCAAGTCATTGGGGTTACTGTGTAAATATAACCGATGGCAGAATTTGGCCCTTTATCTTCAGTGAGAAAACCATGCTTTGCTTATTATTTCAGCATCATAAGGCCCCAAATGATGAAGCATTCAACACTTAGGGCACATCTGTCCAGCCTGCAGTGGAGAGCCTCCCAGCCTGGGTTAACACTAGACTTGCGGTAGTGGGGCTTGTGCTAGAACTCCAAAAAATAGCTGAACAAACAGTGCTTTGAAGCTACAGCTTGGGTTCTGAAACGCCCCTCTCCTCTCCCTTCCATAGGCTTACAGTGCATCACTTTCAGAATACTTCCAAGATGGAGTCATGCCTCCAGCTTTCTTTTAGCTGAACCTATAGAAGCATAAACAATTAGCTCCTTTCCACGAAACCAGCTCTTTGGATATCTGCTGTAGGTATTCGGAACGGGAAGGAGAATTTCCAAAAATTAGCTAGATTGAAATTTTATTTCCAATTTTAACTCGCTTACAAAAACTGCTACTAACAATGTCCACTAAAATACTGGGATAATTTAGGAGGAAATTGGTTTAATGATGTTCTAAGAAAGTTATGAAAAGATAGTGTGCTGATTACAGCTTAGGGATCCAAGGTATACTTTTATTCTTACCATTTTTACCCTTTTTCATCCACTGAAAAAAAGATTTTAAACATAGCTGCTGCTTAAACCAATACTTCTCTTGTAAACTTTTGCTTCAAGAGTTTTATATTTAGCCCATAAAAACAATTTAGCTCAGGGCTGAAATGTTGCAAGAAATATTTGAGCTTTTAGATAGTTTTTTTGTTTGTTTGTTTGTTTTTAAATAAAACCAGCAAGGAACAAAGACAGGAAGGTTGGCCTTGGCTTAAACACGAATTTTCTGGATCTTGCATCTCACTTTTATTTTTGGTTTTTGTTTTGTTTTGCATTGAGTATTTCACTTGTTATTCTTCACTCATCATTCATAAAACAAGGGTAAGTCTTCTAGGACATTATTAAGTATTTCAATACTTTACTTAATATAATTTGAAACTAAGTAACAAATTCTGACCAGCATTTTTAACCAGTTGTACGACTGGTATTTTGTACCTGCACAATAACATAACATGGGGGATTTATGACTGTCTAAAGTTAACTTAGCAGGTGAAGGATGGGGTTTTTGCTCTCTTCCCACAATGTGATACTGTAAAATGCATTGCGGGTGAGTTAACAGTTTCATCGCTATTTTGTAATGTTTGCTCAATGTATATGATGCTTCACTGAGCATTAAAAGACAAAGCATTAAGTGCCTTTAAACAACCTTTGCTATTCTTAATTCCTGAACCAAATCCCCTTAAAACACAATAGAAAACTTTGCATTGATTCCATGGATTCCAATGTGGTCCTTATCCAGCTAGAAAACACTAATAAGGTTCTAAATCTACTGCAGTTCAGTCCTGCATTTTATAGCCAAGAGTACTTAGCCCTTCTTAAATAAATCCTTCTGGAAGGTGTGTGCAGTTTCACCATCCATACAAGTGGACTCCTGTATGCATTAGGAGTACATAATTCCATTCATACTGAATTCAAATCTTTAATATTAAAAAAATTATATGACATAGTATATATATATCTTAGTATATACACACAAAAACCTGCCCAACCCTCTCAAAGTTGCAAAGTTAAATTAAGTACTGAAAAGATACTACTAAGACATTATTTCTTTTACAAAATATGCAGCACATTTACTGTTGGACTATGAAATGTCAAATAACTGCAAGCAACAGAATACATAAAGAAAGTTCATTTTGTGCTGCATTATCCTTGCTTTTTTAATTCTGGTTACTCACTAACTGGCAGCTCAGTTTACATGGACCAGTTCTCCCAAGTCACAAAGGAAGTGAAGTTCTATGGCGCACTACTTTTTAATAATTCTGAGGCTCAGCACATTATAACTATGGGGTTACATTTTGATCACTTAAGAAATAGTCCTTTTGGGATTATTTGCATGACTGAGACAAGCAAGATCTAGCCCATAGTTTACAAAGAAGCAAGAGTTTCAGGTACCTTTGAGATCCTAGACCTGTAGCGTTAAATCATCAAATACAATGTGAAATTATCCCAGGGCAATACTTACCCAACGGAACAGGAGATGGTGAGGATTTGTAAAAGCTCCTTTGTAAAAGTGAAATGATCTCACCTTCTATTACATTTATATCAGCTTGAGGAATGGAGTTCACAGAATACCTACATCTGTCAAGCCATTTTTGGAAACATTTGTTTTCAGCTTGTGCTTATCAAAGTGACGGCTTAAAGGACGGGATAAATTAGGGCAGAATTTCTGACAACCCTGGATACTTTCCCACTAAGTTGTTCACTACATTATAGTTAATAGCAGACTTTCCCCCCACTAAATACAAAAAAAACCCTCTTACACAAGCATTGAATAAGAAATAAAATAAAGAAATGAAATAATTCGTACATCCATTGCTGTCATTGAAAAGCTTTTTCCTTCATTACACCACAAATAACTAAAAATAGCCTACTATCATTCTCTTACCAGCCACCTAGAAGCTGCCACTGGTTAAAGGAAAAGTTCTTACCATGTACAGTACTGGTGTTTCAACTGTACACGTTATCTGTTTTTGTAGTACAGAGACAGAAAATAGCCAGCTTATCTTGGTGCTTGGATGACTCTGTACCTGAAAATGGGGGTTGAATCAGCAACAAGTCACCCAACTGAGTGATAACTATTTTACATCTAAAGAGGGTTATTATATACAGTGTGTCTATCACAAAAGGGCTGTGATGTTCTTGAACATTTATAAGATCACGAAATGGTAAATCTAAATAGAAAATAAACAATCTTGGTCAAAATCCAAGAAATAAAGACCCATTAAAGGGAATAACCAATAGCTTTGTTGATGGATGCACTTATGGTGGTAAGTCAATATTTACCTATAGTAGTAATTGAGATTCTGCATTATTTCACTATTTTCCAAAAATGAGGCACTACTCATCTCAGACACTACTATGAATAAAGGTTGACTTTGTAAATACCCCACCCCGAATGTAGACATGTGACTATTTAGCAAAATTGAAGTACAAGATTCCTTCAACCCTCAGTCGATGATTCACTTCAGTCCATGTGACATACATTCTAACAATCAGCTTTGTATCTGCCACATCCCTGTAGCCATTTGACTCTTTCCATTTCAAAACTCCAAGAAGTTCAATTTTCTTCTCTCTCTAGAAGTGCCTTTCACTTCTAGAGAGTAGGTCTATACACAGAAAGAAAGGTTATTCACGTGTGATTGTATATATCCCCTTGCCTGATTATTTAAACTTTCTTGATCTCTGAACAGCTGCCATTGTTGCAGTCAGACTGACTTCTAAACTGTTCATCATTCCCTTTTTCTTTCACAAAGATGAACAGCAGTCATTTTCAAACTTTCAAATAACATTCTGCCACTTATACAGATCCTTTTATCTGAAAGGATCACAGCATTTTGCAAACATCTAGTTTCATGTCCTACCTCTTTTTGTATCAGTCATTAGCTATATCCCCATTTTACAAATAGAGAAAACTGAGACAGTACAAGCAATTGCCATGCAAGGTCACAGAGCAAGTGGCAGAGTGAATAAATAATTCACGTGTCCTGAATCTCTGGCTCAAGTTCCAAACATCATCCCTATTTGTTTTAACATATGAAATAGGAAACCATTTAAAATCAGTCATACAGTGAACGGCCCAATATCCATCCATCTCCTTCCTTCCTTGTCTTCAAAACAATGGGCCCAATTCTGTTACCATTTACACTGGTATAAATCAGGAGCCATTCCACTGAACGCAGTAAAGCTACAGCAGTGTAAAACTGGTAAAATAAGATCAGAATCAGGCCCACTATTTGAAGTCACTTGAAGCCTAACAACACATTTTATAAACACTTCCGAATAGATAATTGATCAAATTCTCAGTTGTTATAATTCAGCAAAGTTCCACTAAGAGTAGTGGAACTATGGCCTTTTATATGGTCTAAACCAAGGGTAGGCAACCTATGGCTCACGTGCCGAAAGTGGCAAATGAGCTGATTTTCAGTGGCACTCACACTGCCCGGGTCCTGGCCACCTGACCGTGGGGGCTCTGCATTTTAATTTAATTTTAAGTGAAGATTCTCAAACATTTTAAAAAATCTTATTTACTTTACACACAATAGTTTAGTTATAAATTTATAGGCTTCTAGAAAGAGACCTTCTAAAATGTTAAAATGTATTATTGACGCGCGAAACCTTAAATCAAAGTGAATAAATGAAGACTCGGTACACCACATTTGAAAGGTTGTCGACCCCTGGTCTAAACTGAACAATATCCAAGTGCTATCAAGGAATGTGGTGTGGGATATCCTCAGGTCCAACAATAATTTCATGAATGCTGTGCAATCACTGCATACTGCATTTCTGAAGACAATTAGGAAAGCTACTCATTTCAGTTATGGCTCCATAAAGCTAGACAGTTCTGCTTGTCTATAAAGTATTGCTAAATCAAAACTAATTTAGGCAAGTGGTTTTAGATGAGGATTCCCACAGCAAGAAGCTGAAAGCAAGTTAAAGACGAGAGCATTATAGCTACAAGCATTACTATTATAAAAGGCCAAATTTGACTGTGAATCTTGGGTATTGCAAAGTCCACACTAGTTGAGAGAGATTTTTATGAAATGTTGCATGCATGCAGATCTTTTATCAATTAAAAGATACATTTTCTTGTGTTGAGTCTTTCAAAAATGGGTTAGCCATTTAATGATAAAGTTGAAACAACAACACGCAATTAAGTACAACCTGGCATTCTTCCTAGGATTTCTAAACCCACATACGCATGGGAGTGCCAAACTTGGAAAGGAGGATCAAGCCAGTCCTAAATGTATCTTTGTGAACTTGACCATTTAAGTATTACTGTGTCACACAGGCTCATTTGTGGCTCTCTATTCTGTCAGTAACGTGTCAGGCCTGACACACTCATTATAACAATAATCTGTTAGGTATCTAAAAGATGTTCATGTAATGTCATTAGAAAACTAAACTCACTGATCATTAATATTCTTGCATGATGTACGTACGCAATGGGTATTAAGAGTTATGGATAGATGCTAGAACTATGACTAAAATGTGTTTAAATCAGGCATGTCAGAGGGAGCTAGTAAACAGGTCTGCCCTAGGCAAAGGAGTAAGTTTGCTTCTCTGACCAGTCTGGTCACAGGCAGAGACAATGAAGGTCAATTTACACATTAGGTAAACAAAGCTATCAGGTTAGCAAGTGCGGGAGGAGACAGCTTGACATCTACACTCCGCAGGAGAGAGAAGTCTGGTCTCAATTTTACTTGTCAAAAAATACATTGGCCTATAAAACAGAGGGCTGAACCTCAAATTAAATCAACTGACTTTTACAATATTATTGTATTTAAATGTGCATTGAGCAAGATCCTTTATGAAAGCTCATGATACACTGCTGATTAATAATGTGAACTGTATGTACTAGCTCTACATAAGGGATTATGAATACTCACAGATATTATGTTTTGCAGTCTTTTACCCAAAGGGAGAAACTGGTCTCTCAGAGACAGGAAGGAATGTCACATCATCTGTCTCCAAAGAAATTAAGCAAGGTGTGACCAAAAACAGCGGAAGCCCAATTTACATAGAAATGAGCAGGGGTATTGGAAGACCATGAGGGAAGAAGAGTATGAGGTTATCCTCCCTCTTGAAGGTTTACTGAACTATAAAGGGAGGGGCAGAGAACCCCTAAGTTATCCATCACTAGACAGACATAAGGCAACAGAGTTCTTGCAAGCTGAGTCCTTAAGTGGGGGTGGAAAGAGTTTTAAATCTCTGGAAATGGAATATAGGTAAGAAACCTATACAGATTTTCATCTAGTAAGACAAGGGAAGCCAGCAGCTTGTATTTCTGTGGAAGATCCTAACTGAGGGAAAGCCAGGGGTAGGAAAAAGGAAGACTGGTGAGAAAGAGAGGAACCATATTGAACAAAGCCTGTAACTTGCTGGATTAAGCTTTAGCGTTTTAGATGTACATTTTCAGTTTTACTTGCTTATAACCTTCACTACTTCTATTTCTTGGCATCACTTAACCTATGTCCTAGTGTTAATAGATTTGTTTTATTTTTACTATGCAGTGCAGTGTTTACAAGGGTGTTTCTAACCCAGCTGTAAGTTAATAAGCTACAATGTGCTTTTGTCTCTTTAAAGGAATAAGCAAACTATTATTTCTCTGAGCTATCCAGGAGGACTGCACACTGCAGAGCACATGGTTTTGGGAACATTTGGGACTGGGAGTGTGTTCGGGGTCACTGCTAACTTTAACCAAATCTGGTAAGATGTGTGTGTTTGTGATAACTGCTGGCAGGCTGTTGGATTCAAAGGGTATGTCTACACTATGAAATTGCTCTGATTTTACAGAATTCGATTTTTGGCAACAGATTGTTTAAAGTCGAGTGCATGTGTCCACACTAAGCACATTAATTCAGCTGTGTGCGTCCATAGTACTGAGGCTAGTGTCGACTTCCAGAGCGTTGTTCTGTGGGTAGCTATCCCATAGTTAGCCCATAGTTCCTGCAGTCTCCCCTGCCCATTGGAATTCTGGGTTGAGATACCAATGCCTGATGGGGCAAAAAACATTGTCGTAGGTGGTTCTGGGTACATGTCGTCAAGCCCCCCTCTCCCGCCCTCCACGAACGCAACAGCAGACAATGGGTTTGTGCCTTTTTTCCTGGGTTACCTATATAGACGCCATACCACGGCAAGCATGGAGCCTGCTCAGCTGACCGTCACCATATGTCTCCTGGGTGCTGGCAGACGTGGGAAAGCAGTGCTACACAGCAGCAGTTCATTGACTTTTGGCAGCAGACAGTGCACTACGCCTAGTAGCCATCGTCATCATACCCTTGGGTGCTCTTTTAGCCAACCTTGGTGAGTTGATTCCCATCTTCTGGTAAGCAGCCAGGAGATGACGATGGCTAGCAGTCGTACTGCACCATCTGCTGCCAGCCTAAGATGTAAAAGCTAGATGGAGTGGATCAAAACAAGAAATTGACCCGATTTGTTTTGTATTCATTTGCTTCCTCCCTCCCTCCGTGAAATCAACAGCCTGCTAAACCCAGGGTTTTGAGTTCAACCCTTGAGGGGGCCATTCTGTGTGACAGTTGTTTGTGTTTCTCCTTGATGCAAAGCCATCCCCTTTATTGATTTTAATTCCCTGTAGCCATGTCATCAGTCACCCCTCCCTCTGTCAGAGAAATGGCAGACAATCATTTCACACCTTTTTTCAGTGCAGACACCATACCACAGCAAGTATGGCGCCTGCTCATCTCAATGCAGCAGTCATCAATACTGTAAACACCTCGTGCATTATCATGCAGTTTATGCAGAACCAGAACCTGAAAAACAGGCAAGGAGGCAACGGGAGCGCAGTGATGAGAGTAATGAGGACATGGAGATAGAATTCTCTCAAAGAGTGGGCCCCGGTGCTTTGGAGATGATGGTGTTAATGGGGCAGGTTCATGCTGTGGAATGCTGAGTCTGGACCCAGGAAACAAGCACAGACTGGTGGGACCATATAGTGTTGCAGGTCTGGGATGATTCCCAGCGGCTGTGAAACTTTCGCATGCGTAAGGGCACTTTCATGGAACTTTATGATTTGCTTTCCCCTGCCCTGAAGCACCGATACCAAGATGAGCGCAGCCCTCACAGTTCACAAGCGAGAGTAAGCAATAGCCCTGTTGGAAGCCTGCAACCCAGACAGCTACGGAGTCAGTCAGGAATTCAATTTGGGTGGGGAAAATTTCTTAATGTGGGGCGCTGTGATGCAAGTAGCCAAGCAATGACTGAGCTGCTGCTCAAAGACTAATGACTCTGCGGAAATGTTCAGGTCATAGTGGATGGCTTATACAGCAATGGGATTCCCTAAATGTGGTGGCACCAGGACACCAGGGCAGCCAGTACTAACCCCCCAAAACCAAAAAGGGGTACTTTTCACTGGTGCTGCAAGCACTGGTGGTCACAAGGACGGATCACATGTGGGATGCCAGAAGGTTCATGTGCTCACCCTTCAGGAAACTCATCTGTTTAAATGGCTGCCAGCGAGGATTTACTTCCCAGACCAGAAAATAACGGTTGAGTGTTGACATGCCTATAGTTTCCTCTGTCTATGATTTATGATAGTACATCAGAGGGGTAGCCGTGTTAGTGCTGGAATCTGTAAAAGCCGCAGAGAATCCTGTGGCACCTTATAGACGAACAGACGTTTGAAGCATGAAGCTTTCGTGGGTGAATTACCACTTCGTCAGATAGGAATTAAGTGGAAATTTCAGGGCGGTTTATTAATATCTAGCAGTAAGCTAGAGGATAACGAGATTAGTTCAATGTCAGGGAGGATGGAGGCCCTGTTTCTGAGCATGTTTGAGGTGTGAAAACTAAGGGAGAGAACTGGTTTCTGTAGTTGGCAGCTCATTTCGTCTTTGTTCAACCTGAGCTGATGTGTCAATATTTGCAGTTATCCTCTGGGGACCCAGCCTAACTCTTAATCCATGGCTCAGAAGCCATAACAGGCAGCCGGACAAGCAGTCAGGAGTTGTTCAGCTATAGGCTGAGCAAGTGCAGAATGGTGGTAGAATGTGCATTTGGCCATTTAAAGGGTCACTGGTGCACTTTAGTGACTCACTCAGACCTCAGCGCAACCAATATTCCCATTGTTATTGCTGCTTGTTGTGTGCTCCACAATCTTTGTGAGAGTAAGGGGGAGACATTTATCGTGGGGTGGGAGGTTGAGGCAAATCGCCTGGCCACTGATTACGTGCAGCCAGACACTAGGGTGATTAGAAGAGCACACCAGGAAGCGCTGAGCATCAGTGAAGCTTTGAAAACCAGTTTCATGACTGGCCAGGCTACAGTGTGACAGTTCTGTTTGGTTGTCTCTGATGAAAACCTGCCCCCTTGGTTGACTCATTCCCTGTAAACCACCCACCCTCCCCCCTTCGATCACAGCTTACTTGCAAAGGAAATAAAGTCACTATCATTTAAAAACCATGTATTCTTTATTAATTGATTATAAATATAGGGAGAGAACTGACAAGGTAGCCTGGATGGGGTGTGGGAGGAGGGGAGGAAAAGGCCACTTCAAAACTTGTTGAATGACAGCCTTCTGTTGCTTCGGCTGTCCATTGGGGTGGAGTGGCAGGGTGTACGGAGCCTTCCCCTGGCATTCTTAAGCATCTGGGTGAGGAGACTATGGAACTTGGGGAGGGTGGTTACACAGGGGCTGCAGCGGAACTCTGTGATCCTGTTACCATTCCTGAAGCTCTACTAGATAACGGAGCATGTCCAGTTGATACCGAAGTAGCCCCAGCCTCCTCTGATCTTCCTGCCGCCACCTCTCATCTCAATCGTCCCTCTTGTCCTCACGTTTGTCCCACCTGTCCTCATGTTCATTGGCCCCTTTCCTGTACTGTGATAATGTATCCTTCCACACATTCAGATGAGCTCTTTCATTGCAGGACGACTACATGATCTCAGAGATTTCATCACATGTGGGTTTTTTTCACTGCCTTATCCGAGATAGCCTTCGGGACAGAGGAGGGAGGCTTGAAAAATCTGCAGCTGCGGGAGGGAAAAAAGGGAGAGAAGATATATTTTTCAGAACAATGGGTATACACTTTCACGGTGAAAAACACTATCCATATTACATAGCAGCTGATTGTGGTACAAGGTCATTTTTTGCATCTTACCTGGAGTGCCTGTGGCTTTGGTGTTAGAGGTCAAGGTGCAGGGCCGGGCAACAAAATTTGACTTGCAGGGTAGGGCACACAGAGCTAGGGTTAGGGTTCCTATGTGTGGGGCATTGGATCTAGGGTTAGAGTTCCTATTGGTAGGGCTTCCCACCATAGGGTTAGGGTTCCTAAGCATAGGGCACTTGGAGCTTGGGTTATGGTTCCTATGGGTAGGGCATCCCGCACCAGGGGTTAGGGTTCCTATGGGTACGTCACTGGGAGCTAGGTTCAGGGTTCCTATGGGTAGGGCTTCCAGCCCTATGATAAGGGTTCCTAAGGGTAGCATATTGGAGCAAGGGTTAGGATTCCTAAGGATAGGGCACGTGAAACTAGTGTTAAGGTTCCAATTGGTAGGGCACTTGGAGCTAGGGTAGGGTTCCTATGGATAGGGCACCCGACCATAGGATTAGGGTTCCTGAGAGTAAGATACTTGGAGCTAGGGTTAGGGTTCCCATGAGCAGGGCTTCCCACCCTAGGGTTAGGGTTCCTAAGGATAGGGAACTTGGAACTAGAATTAGGGTTCCTATGGGTAGGGCACTTGGAACTAGGGTCAACGATCCAATGGGTAGGGCTCCCCGCCATAGCATTAGGGTTCCTGATGGTAGGGCACTTTGAGCTAGGGTTAGGGTTCCTATTGGTAAGGCTTCCCACCCTAGGTTTAGGGTTCCTATGGGTAGGGCACTTGGAGATAGGGTTAGAGTTCCAATGGGTAGCGCAATCCGCTCTATGGTTAGGATTCCTACAGGTAGGGCACTTGGAGCTAGGGTTCGGGTTCCGATTGGAACAACTTCCCACACTATGGTTAGGGTTCCTAAGGGTAGGGCACTTGGAGCTAAAGTTAGGGTTCTAATGGGTAGGGTAATTGGAGCTAGGGTTAGGGTTCCCATGGGTAGGGCTTCCCACCCTAGGGTTAGGGTTCCTAAGGATAGGGAACTTGGAACTAGTATTAGGGTTCCTATGGGTAGGGCACTTGGAACTAGGGTCAGGGATCCAATGGGTAGGACTCCCCGCCCTAGCATTAGGGTTCCTTATGGTAGGGCACTTTGAGCTAGGGTTAGGGTTCCTATTGGTAAGGCTTCCTGCCCTAGGATTAGGATTCCTAAGAGTAGGGCACTTGGAGCTAGGGTTAGGGTTCCTATGGGTAGTGCTTCCCACCCTAGGGTTAGGGTTTCTACGGGTAGGGCACTTGGAGCTAGGGTTAGGGTTCCTAGGGGAAGGGTACTTTGAGCTGGGCTAGGCTTCTTATGGGTAAGGCGTCTTACCCTAGGATTAGCCTTCCTAAGGGTAGAGTACTTGGAGCTAGGGTTAGACTTCCCAAAGACAGGGCACTGGGAGCTAGGTTTAAGGTTCCAATGGGTAGGGCGGCCCACCCTAGGGATAGGGTTCCTATGGGTAGGCCACTTGGAACTAGGGTTTGGGATCTTATGGGTAGGGCACTTGGAGCTAGGGTTAGGGTTCCCAAGGGTAGGGCACCAAGAGCCAGGGTTAGGGTTCCTATGGGTAGGGCATTTGGAGCTAGGGTTAGGGTTCCTACGGGTAGGGCTTTCCAACCTAAGGTTAGGGTTCAAAAGGGTACGGCACTTGGAGCTAGGGTTAGGTTTACCAGGGGTAGGGCACTGGTAGCTAGAGATAGGGTTCCTATGGGTAAGGTGAACCACCCTATGGTTAGTGTTCCTATGGGTAGGGCACTTGGAGCTAGGGTTAGGGTTCCCCTGGGTAGGGCTTCCTGCCCTAGGGTTAGGGTTCCTATGGATAGGGCACTGGGAACTAGGGACAGAGTTCCTATCGGTAGGGTACTTGGAGCTAGGGTTAGGGTTCCTATAGGTAGGGTTTTCTGCTCTAGGGTTAGAGTTCCTAAGGGTAGGGCACTCAGAGCTTGGGTTAGGGTTCCTAAAGGTAGGGCACTTGGAGCTAGGCTAAAGGATCCTATGGGTAGGTCACTGGGAGCTAGGGCTAGTGTTCCCATGGGTAGAGCTTCCCCCAATAGGGTAGGGAACTTGGAACTAGGGTTAGGTATCCTATAGATAGGGCTTCCCGCCCTAGCATTAGGGTTCCTAAGAGTAGGGAACTTGGAACTAGGGTTAGGTATCCTATAGATAGGGCTTCCCGCCCTAGCATTAGGGTTCCTAAGAGTAGGGAACTTGGAACTAGGGTTAGGTATCCTATAGATAGGGCTTCCCGCCCTAGCATTAGGGTTCCTAAGAGTAGGGAACTTGGAACTAGGGTTAGGTATCCTATAGATAGGGCTTCCCGCCCTAGCATTAGGGTTCCTAAGAGTAGGGAACTTGGAACTAGGGTTAGGTATCCTATAGATAGGGCTTCCCGCCCTAGCATTAGGGTTCCTAAGAGTAGGGAACTTGGAACTAGGGTTAGGTATCCTATAGATAGGGCTTCCCGCCCTAGCATTAGGGTTCCTAAGAGTAGGGAACTTGGAACTAGGGTTAGGTATCCTATAGATAGGGCTTCCCGCCCTAGCATTAGGGTTCCTAAGAGTAGGGAACTTGGAACTAGGGTTAGGTATCCTATAGATAGGGCTTCCCGCCCTAGCATTAGGGTTCCTAAGAGTAGGGAACTTGGAACTAGGGTTAGGTATCCTATAGATAGGGCTTCCCGCCCTAGCATTAGGGTTCCTAAGAGTAGGGAACTTGGAACTAGGGTTAGGTATCCTATAGATAGGGCTTCCCGCCCTAGCATTAGGGTTCCTAAGAGTAGGGAACTTGGAACTAGGGTTAGGTATCCTATAGATAGGGCTTCCCGCCCTAGCATTAGGGTTCCTAAGAGTAGGGAACTTGGAACTAGGGTTAGGTATCCTATAGATAGGGCTTCCCGCCCTAGCATTAGGGTTCCTAAGAGTAGGGAACTTGGAACTAGGGTTAGGTATCCTATAGATAGGGCTTCCCGCCCTAGCATTAGGGTTCCTAAGAGTAGGGAACTTGGAACTAGGGTTAGGTATCCTATAGATAGGGCTTCCCGCCCTAGCGTTAGGGTTCCTAAGGGTAGGGTTTCCCGCCCTAGCATTAGGGTTCCTAAGGGTAGGGTACTTGGAGCTAGGGTTAGGGTTCCTATGGTTAAGGTGGCCCACCCCAGGGTTAGGTTTCCTATGGGTAGGGCACTTGGAGCTAGGTTTACGGTTCCTGAGGGTAGGGCACTTGGAGTTAGGGTTAGAGTTCCTATGGGTAGGGAACTTATCTAGGTTTAGGGTTCTTATGGGTAGGGCTTCCCGCCTTAGGGTTAGGGTTCCTAAAGGTAGGGTACTTGGAGCTAAGGTTAGGGTTCCTATGGCTAGGGCTTCCAGCCCTAGTGCTAGGGTTTCTAAGGATAGGGAACTTGGAGCTAGGGTTAGGAATCCTATCGGTAGGGCGTCCCGCCCTAGGGTTAGTATTCCTCAAGGTAGAGCACTTGCAGCTAGGGTTAGGGTTCCTATAGGTAGTGTTTCCTGCCCTAGCATTAGGGTTCCTAAGGGTAGGGCACTTGGAGCTAGGGTTAGGGTTCCAATAGGTAGGGCTTGCCGAAGCAGCATTACAGTTCGTAAGCTTAGGGTATTTGCAGCTAGAGTTAGGGTACCCAAGGGTAGGGCACTTCAAGCTAGGGATGGGACTTGTGTAGTTATGGCGGCCCACCCTAGAGTTAGAGTTCCTATGGGTAGGGAACTGCGAGATAAGGTTAGGGTTCCTATGGGTAGGGCACTTGGAGCTAGGGTTAGGGTTCCTTAAGGGTAGGGCACTTGGAGCTACAGTTAGGGTTCCTATGGGTGGGGCTTACAGCCCTAGAGGTAGCGTTCCTAAAAGTAGGACACTTGGCGCTAGAGTTAGGGTTCCTATGGGTAGGGCTTCCTGCCCTAGAGTTAAGGTTCCTAGGGGTAGGGCACTTGGAGCTAGGGTTAGGATTCCTATGGTTAGAGTTTCCTGCCCTAAGGTCAGGGTTCCTAGGGGTAGGGCACTTGGAGCTAGAGTTAGGGTTCCCAAGGTTAGGGCACTTGGAGCTATGGTTAGGGTTCCTATGGGTAGGATTTCCCGCCCTATGATTAGAGTTTCTAATTAGAGGGTACTTGGAGCTAGGGTTAGGGTTCCTGTAGGTAGGGCGGCCCAGCCTAGGGTTAGGGTTCCGATGGGTAGTTCACTGTGAGCTAGGGTTAGGGCTCCTATGGGTAGGGCACTTGGAACGAGGTTTAGGGTTCTTATTGGTGGGCTTCCCGCCCTAGGGTTAGGGATCTTAAGGCTAGGGTACTTGGAGCAAGAGTTAGGGTTACTATGGGTAGGGTTTCCCGCCCTGGGGTTACGGTTCCTAATAGCAGAGAACTTGGAGCTAGGGTTAGGGTTCCTATGGGTAGGGCTTCCCGCCCTAGGGTTAGGGTTCCAAAGGGTAGGACACTTGTGTCATAAATAGATTGTTAAGGGTTAATGTCTCTTTCACCTGGAAAGGGTTAACAAACAGGGAACTAAACACCTGACCAGAGGACCAATCAGGAAACAAGATACTTTCAATCCTGGGTGGAGGGAAGTTTCGGTGTGGGGTCCCGTTGTTCTGTGTTTTTTTTTCTCTTGGGGATATGAGAGGGACCAGACATTACTACAGGCTCTCTAAAGTTCTGTTCAAATAGTAAATAGAACAGGCGATTTAGGCTTTTTAATTGTTTGTTTTACTCTACTGCACATGTGGATCTGGCTGGTTAACTTTTTATATGTGTAGTTTGCTGGGAATATTTGATTTGTATTGGTACTGGGAGGAAGGGTTTCTTCCTTCGTCTGTAACACTATAGGACCCTGTAATATTACATCTTGAAGTTACAGAATAATTCTTTACTTTTTTCTTTCTTTTATTAAAAGATTTCTTTAGATAACCTGATTGATCTTTCCTTGTTTCCCTTGTTTTATCCAGGAGATTGGGTTGAAACACCAGGACTGGGGGAGGAGGGAAGGGGGAGAGAGGGGCTAATTTCCTCTCTGTGCCAGGATTACTGTCTCTCTCAGGGAAAGTCTGGGAGGGAGGAGAAGGGGGAATTGTTTATTTCTCCTTGTTTTAAGAATCCAAGGGATTTGGGTTCTTGGGGTCCCCAGGGAAGGTTGGGGAGATCAGAGTGCCCCAAAACACTATATTTTTGGGTGGTGGCAGGCTATCAGATCTAAGCTGGTAATTAAGCTTAGAGGTTTCATGCAGGTACCCAAATTTTGGACACTAAGGTTCAGATTTGGGAATTATACCTTATGACAACTTGGAGCTAGGGTTAGGGTTCCTATGGGTACCTCACTTGCAGCTAGGATTAGGGTTCCTACAGGTAGGGCACCCCGCCTTAGGATTAGGGTTCCTAAGGGTAGGGCACTTGGAGCTAGGGTTAGGGTTCCTATGGGTATGGCTTCCCACCCTAGGGTTAGGGTTTCTAAGGGTAGGGCACTTGGAGCTAGGGTTAGGGTTCCTATGGGTAGGGCTTCCTACCCTAGAGTTAGGGTTCCAAAGGTTAGGGCACTTGGAACTAGGGCTAGGGTTCCTATGCGTAGGACTTCAAACCCTAGGGTTAGGATTCCAAGGGTAGGGCACTTAGAACTAGGGCTAGGGTTCCTATGGTAGGGCACTTGGAGCTACGGTTAGGGTTTTTCTATGGGTCGGGCTTCCTGCCTTAGGGTTAGGGTTCCTATGGGTAGGGTTTCCCACCCTAGAGTTAGGGTTCCTCTGGGTAGGGTACTTAGAGCTAGGCTTAGGGTTTCCATGGTTAGGGCTTCCCACCCTATTGTTAGGCTTTCTAAGGGTAAGGCACTTTGAGCTAGGGTTAGGGTTCCTATCGGTAGGGCGCCCCACCCTAGGTTTTGGGTTTCTGGGGTAGGGAACTTGAAGCTAAGGTTAGGGTTCCTATGAGTACAGCTTCCAGGCCTAGGGTTACGGTTTCTAAGGGTAGGACATTTGGAGCTAGGGTTAGAGTTCCTGAGGGTAGGGCACCTGAAGCTAGGGTTATGGTTCCTATGGTTGGGGCTACCAGCCCTCGGGTTAGGGTTCCTCTGGGTAGGACACTTGGAGCTAGGGTTAGGGTTCCCATGGATAGCACTTCCTGCCTTGGGATAGGGTTCCTATAGGTAGGTCCCTTGGTGCTAGCGTTAGAGTTCCCATGGATAGAGCTTCCTGCTTTAGGGTTAGGGTTCCTAAGGGTAGGGCACTTGGAGCTAGTGTTAGGGTTACTATGGGTAGGGCGTCCCGCCCTAGGATTACGGTTCCTGAGGGTAGGGCACTTGGAGCTATGGTCAAGGTTCCGATGGGTAGGGCTTACCGCCCTGGTGTTATGTGTATGGTACTTGGAGTAAGGTTTAGGATTCCTAAGGGTAGGGTTTCCCACCCAAGAGCTTAGGTTCCTATGGGTAGGGCATTTGGAACAAGAGTTAGGGTTCCTATGAGCAGGTTGGCCTGCTCTATGCTTTGGGTTCCTAAGGGTAGAGCACTTTTAGCTAGGGTTCGGGTTCCTATGGTTATGGTACTTGGAGCAAGGGTTAGAGTTCCCATGGGTAGGGCTTCCCGCCTAGGGTTAGAAGTTCCTAAGGGTAGGGCACGTGGAGCTATGGCCGGATACTATGGGTAGGGCACCCAGCCCTAGGGTTAGAGTTACTAAGGGTAGGGCACTTGGAGCTACGGTTAGGGTTCTTACGGATAGGGCTTCCCTCCCTAGGGTTAGGGCTCCTATGGGTAGGGCTTCCTGCCCAAGGCTTAGGGTTCCTAAGGGAAGGGTACTTGGATCTAGTGTTAGGGTACCAAAAGGTAGGGCACTTGGAGCTATGGTTAGAGTTCCTATGGGTAGGGCAGCAAACCCTAGGGTTAGGGTTCCTAAGAGCAGGGCACTGAGAGCTAGGGTTAGAGATACCAAGGGTACGGCAATGGGAGCTAGGTTAGGGTTCCCACGGGTAAGGCACTTGGAGCAATTGTTAGGGATCTTATGGGTAGGGCACTGGGAGCTACAGTTAGGGTTCCTATGGGTAGGGCACTTGCAGCTAGAGTTAGGGTTCTTATGGATACGGTTTCCCACCCTAGGGTTAGGGATCTCAAGGGTGGGGCATTTGAAGCTAGGCTTATGGATCTCATGGGTAGGGCTTCAAGCCTGAGGGATAGGGTTCCTATGGGAAGGGAACTGGGAGCTAGTGTTAGGGTTCATATGGGTAGGGCACTCGGAGCTAGGGTTAGGTTTTCTAAGGGTAGGGCAGTTGGAGCTAACGTTAGGGTTCCTGAGGGTAGGTAACTTGGAGCTAGGGTAAGGGTTCCCAAAAGAAGGGCTTCCTGTTTAGGATTACAGTTCCTAAGGTTAGGGCACTTGGAGCTAGGGTTAAGGTTCCTATGGATAGGGCTTCCAACCATAGAATAAGGATTAATGAGGGTAGGGAAATTGGAGCTATGGTTAGGGTTCCTATGTGTAGGGCTTCCGTCCCTAGGGTTAGGTTTCCTATGGGTAGGACACTTGGAGCTAGGGTTAGGGTTCCTATGGATAGGGCACTTGGAGCTAGGATTACGATTACTAAGGGTAGGGCACCTGGAACTAGGGTTAGGGTTCCTATGGGTGGGTTGCTTGGAGCTAAGGTTAGGGTTCCCATGGGTACAGCTTCCCACCCTAGGGTTAGGATTCCTACGGGTAGGGCACTTACAGCTAGAGTTAAGGTTCCTATGGGTAGTGCTTCAAACCCTAAGGTTAGGGTTCCTAAGAGTAGGAAACTTGGAACTAGGATTAGGGTTTCTGAGGGTAGGGCAGATGGAGCTACAGTAAGAGTTCCTATAAATAGGGTTTCCCACCCTAGGGTTAGGTTTCCTAGGGGTAGGGTACTTACAGCTAGGGTTAGGGTTCCTATGTGCAGGGCTTCCAGCCTTAGGGTTAGGGTTGCTAAGGGTAGGGCACTTGGAGATAGGGTTAGGACTCCTAAAGGTAGGGCACTTGGAGAGAGGGTAAGAGTTTCTATGGGTAGGGTTTCCCACCCTATGGTTAGGGTTTCTAAGGGTAGGGCACTTGGAGCGACGGTTAGGGTTCCTTTGGGTAGGGTGGCCCGGCCTAGAGTTAGGGTTCCTATGGGTTGGACACTGGGAGCTGGGTCAGGGTTCCTATGGGTAGGGCATTTGAAGCTAGGGTTAGGGTTCCTAAGGATAGGGCACCTGGAGCTAGGGTTAGGGTTCCTATGCATGGCGCGTCCAGCCATAGTGTTAGGGTTCCTAAGGTCAGGGTACTTGGAGCTAGAGTTAGGGTTGCTAAGGGTAGGGCACTTGGAGCTAGGTTTAGAGTTCCTATGGTTAAGGCTTTTCGGACTAGGATTAGGGTTTCTAAGGGTAGAGTACTTGGAGGTAAGGTGAGGTTTCCCAAAGGTAGGGCACTGGGAGCTAGGGTTAGGGTTCCTATGGCTAGGGTGGCTCACCCTATGGTTAGGGTTCCTATAGGTAGGGCACTTGGAGCTATGGTTAGGGATCTTATGTGTAGGGCACTGTGAGCTAGAGTTAGGGTTCTCATGGGTGTGGCACTTAGAGCTAGGTTTAGGGTTCCTATGGGTAGGGCAATTGGAGCTGGATTGAGGGTTCTTATGGTTAGGGCTTCCCGCCCTATGGTTAGGACTCCTATGGGTAGGAAACTGGGAGTTAGGGTTAGGGTTCCCATGGGTAGGGTTTCCAGCCCTAGGGTTTGGGTTTCTGTGGGTAGGGCACTTGGAGTTAGGGCTAGGGTTCCTAAGGGCAGGGCACCTAGAGCTAGAGTTAGGGATCCTATGGGTAGGTAACTTGGAGCTAGGGTTAGGATTCCTATGGGTAGGGCTTCCCTCCCCCGAGTTAGGGCTCCTATGGGTAGGGTGCCCTGCTCTATGGTTAGGGTTTCTATGCGTAGAGCACCTGGAGCTTGGGTTAGGGTTCCTATGGGTAGGGCGCCCCACCCTAGTGTTAGGGGTCCTGAGGGTAGGGCACTTGGAGCATGGTGTAAGGTTCCTATTGGTAGCACTTCCCACCCTACATTTAGGATTCCTGAAGGAAGGGCACTTGGAGCTAGGGTTAGGGTTCCTATGGGTAGGGCTTCCCGCCCTAGGGTTAGTTTTCCTATGTGTAGAACACTTGGAGCTAGGGTTAGTGTTCTAAGAGTAGTGCACTTGGAGCTAGGGTTAGAGTTCTTATGGGTAGTGCTTTCTGCCCTGGGGTTAGGGATCTTAAGGGTACGACATTTTGAGCTAGGGTAATGGTTCCCATGGCTAGGACTTCCCGCCCTAGGGTTAGGGTCTCTATGGGTAGGGCACTGGGAGCTAGGGTTACGGTTCCTATAGATAGGTCACTTGCAGCTAGTGTTAGGTTTCCTATGGTTAGGGTTTCCCGCCCTAGAGTTAGGGTTCCTATGGGTAAGGCCTTCCACCCTAGGGTTAGGGTTCCTAAGGGTATGGCACTTGGAGCTAGGTTTAGGGTTCCTATGGGCAGGGCTTCCCGCCAAAGGTTTAGGGTTCCTATGGGTAGGGCACTGGGAGCTCGGGTTAGGGTTCCTATGGGCAGGGCACCTGGGGCTAGGGTTAGGGTTCCTATAGGTAAGTCCTTTGGAGTCAGTGTCAGGTTTCCTATGGTTAGGGCTTCCCGCCCTAGGGTTAGGGTTCCTAAGGGTAAGTGACTTGGAGCAAGGGATAGCGGTCCTATAGGTGGGGCTTCTCGCTCTAGGTTTAGGGTTCCTAAGGGTAGGGCACTTGGAGCTAGGGTTAGTTTTCCTATAGGCAGAGCATTTGGAGCTAGGGTTAAGGGTTCTATAGATAGGGCTTCCCGCCTTAGGGTTAGGGTTCCTATGGGTAGGGTACTTGGAGCTAGGATTAGGATTCCTATGGATAGGGCTTCCCACTCTAATGTTAGGGGTCTTAAGGGTAGGGCACTTAGAGCTAGAGTTAGGGTTCTTATGGGTAGGGCTTTCCGCCGTAGGGTTAGGGATCTTAAGGGTAGGACACTGGGAACTAGGGTTAGGGTTCCTATGGTTAGGGCACCTGGAGCTAGGGTTAGGGTTCCGATAAGTAGGGCCTTTCGCCCTACTGTAACAGTTCCTAAGGGTATGGCCCTTGGAGCTAGGTTTAGTGTTCTTATGGGTAGGGCTTCCCACCCTAGGGTTACAGTTCCTATGGGTAGGGCACTGGGAGTTAGGGTTATAGTTCATAAGGGTAGGGCACTTGTACCTGGGGTTAGAGTTCCTATGGGTAGGGTTTCCCACCCTAGGGCTACGGTTCCTAAGGGTAGGGCACTTGGAACTAGGGTCAATGTTCCTAGAGGTAGGGCACTTGGAGGTATGGTTAGGGTTCCTATAGGTAGGGTTTCCCGCCCCATGGTTAGGGTTCCTAAGGGTAGGGTATTTGGAGCTAGGGTTAGGGTTCCTGTAGGTAGGGCAGCCCACCCCAAGGTTAGGGTTCCTATGAGTAGGGCACTTAGAGCTAGGTTTAGGGTTCCTAAGGGTAGGGTACTTGGAGCTAGAGTTAGAGTTCCTAAGGGTTGGGCACTTGGAGCTAGGGTTACGGTTCCTATGGGTAGGGTACTTGGAGCTAGGGTTAGGGTTCCCAAGGGTAGGGCACTGGAAGCTAAGGTTAGGGTTCCTATGAGTAGGGCACTTAGAGCTAGGTTTAGGGTTCCTAAGGGTAGGGTACTTGGAGCTAGAGTTAGAGTTCCTAAGGGTAGGGCACTTGGAGCTAGGGTTAGGGTTCCCAAGGGTAGGGCACTGGGAGCTAGGGTTAGGGTTCCCAAGGGTAGGGCACTGGGAGCTAAGGTTAGGGTTCCTATGAGTAGGGTCGCGCACCCTAGGGTTACGGTTCCTATGGGTAGGGCACTTGGAGCTAGGGTTAGGGTTCCTATGGGTAGGGCTTCCCGCCCTAGGGTTAGGGTTCCTATGGGTAGGGCACTTGGAGCTAGGGTTAGGGTTCCTATGGTTAGAGCTTCCCGGCCTAGGGTTAGGGTTCCCAAAGGTAGGGCACTTGGAGCTAGGGTTAGGGTTGCTGTAGGTAGGGCTTTCTTTTAAAACATGCATTATATATACAAAGGTATACTCACCAGAGGTGTCTTGTAAGGCTTCATGGTCCGGGATACCGTCTTGGCAGGCTATTTCAATTAGGGTGAGAAAAAGATCCTGGTTGTTGGGGAGCACGGTGTGCTTTGTGCTCTCCTCAAGCTTGTCGTCCTCATCGTCCCCATCTGCAAAATCCTCAGGCATGGCTGAGATTACCCTCTTCTCGGAATCCACAGTCAGGAGTAGAGGTAGCGGTAGCGGCGCCCCCTATAATTGCATGCAGCTCAGCATAGAAGCAGCATGTCTGTGGCTCTGCCCTGAAGCGTCCGTTTAATTCTTTGGTTTTCTGTTATGCTTGTCTGAGCTCCTTAACTTTCACGCGGCACTGTGTAGAGTCCCTCTTGTGGCCTCTCTCCACCAGGCCCTTGGAGACTTTTTCAAATGTATTGGCATTTCGTCTTTTGGAACATAGTTCTGATAGCACAGAATCATCTTCCCATATAGCGATCAGATCCAATACCTCCCATACAGTCCATGCTGGAGCTCTTTTTCAATTCTCAGACTGCATGGACACCTGTGCTGATGAGCTTGACTGGCCAAACAGGAAATGAGATTCAAAAGTTCGCGGAGCTTTTCCTGTATGCCTGGCCAGTACATCTGAGTTTAAAGTGCTGTCACAATGGTGCACTGTGGGATAGCTCCCGGAGGCCAATACCGTCGAATTGCATCCACACTAACCCTAATTCGAACGGGTGATATTGATTTCAGCACTAATCCCCTTGTCAGGGAGGAGCACAGAAATCGATTTTAAGAGCCCTTTATGTCAAAGTAAATGGCTTCGCTGTGTGGACAGGTACAGGGTTAATTCGGTTTAACGCTGCTAAATTCGACCTAAACTCGTAGTGCAGACCAGGCCAAAATGTTTAGTCAGGTGTACAGCATACAGAACATAAAGTGCAAGCTGGTTGTATGTACCCCACAGGCATGGAGCAAAAGCATTTTGGGGCCCTCATGGTTATAATACAAACAGTGATGCAATCTCTCACTGATCTGAATTGCACCCCGGAATGTGACCATCACACAGTTAGAGCTTACTTAGACAGCCTTCCCCCACTGCAAGCACTCCTCTGTGATCCTTAGGAGGAAAGTTAAGGTGACCATAATTTATTCCTTTTTAACAAGGTCATTTGATCAGCTAATCTTTTTCTAATATGGCTCTTTTAATGGGTATCACGTCTTTAACATAGCTCTTCTGAATCAGATAACTATTTGCGTATGGCAAAAAGCATGGCCTCAGGTAACTAACCTGCATTGTATGTCATTTGTAATTAGAGTGCATGTAAACACAAATACAACTGCTATCACTATCAAGCTGATTCAAAGTGCACCAACGTCCTATTGTGGCTCTAATTAAAAATGATTCTATAAATAATGTATGGTGCAAGTAGCATAATGTATCTGATGAAAAGATAAGAACATTTAATGAACTGAAGAAAAAGTCTAAAAAGGTAGCAGGACAGCAGCCTTTGGTGGTAAAAAATGAAGGAAAAAAAGTCATATTTGCCAAAAAAACAATAAAACTGATTTTGATGGGTCACCTAGTGTTTAAAAAAACTACATCTCCAAGACTTTAACATTCCACATGGAATACTACATTAAAGGACTTTTGTGATCCCAGCTAAAGCCTCAACTGATATTTATGTCTCATTTACATTTCTCATACACAGTAATCTGTTCTGTTAAAAACAGGTTCAGAAAGTAAACTACTCTGTACAGACAATGTGTTATAGCTGAAATCACTAGTAAAATAATGCAAAACTCTCTATTACACAGTAATCATGAGGTCACAGCATTACAAGCAGTCTCTCTTCTTCACAAAAAAATATTTTTGGACTCAAAAAATTTCACTCAACTTCAGTGTACATTATAACAAAGCATGCATATTTTTATACAAGATGCTTCATCATGCTCATACAGAAAACAGCTGAAAGTACGTCTCCTCACCACTCACTTGAAAATGTATTATGTGCTTCTCACTTAACCGAATTAGAAGAAATGTTCTGAAATGTGTGCATGAACACACAACCTATTTATCCAAAGGTTTAAGAGAACATAAGAAAACTGCAAAAGTCAGGAGTTCGGATGCCCCATGTGTGCAGTGGAGCCTGATCCTGGGGTGCCAGAAGCTAGTATAACAAGCAAAAAATAATAGTAATTCAGATAACTGAGACAGGTTAGAGCAACTGCAGTTTGAAGTGATGTGATCTGGCTAAAAGCAGTTTGAGATTAATTACAGAGGAATGTCTTAATTCTGATTCAATATTCTCCTTGTTGTTAGCTGTCTTTTCTCATTAATATAATTACATAATTGTGCATCCTGTTAGCAACAACACAGACAATTACAAGTATTTACTCTTCACACATCCAGAGAGCAAAGTTCAGTTCTTAGAGTTTTATTTCCAGTCAAGAAACCCACAATGAACCCAACTTTTTTTTTATTGCACTCTGTAAAGCTTCTTGCTATTATCAAGAAGCCTACAAACAGTAATAGTTGATATTCCTTTAAAATTTATAGTGTAACTTTCTTAAAATAAAATTTATATAGAAAAGATACCATTTACAACCCAATTCAATAGTATTCAATCATTATATATTCCCAAACAATATAATGGAGCAGTTTCTTTATAGGTTACACTGAAGGGGAATATCTTCTCTTTAGCAAATATAATATTCCATTTTTAAGGAGCAATTCAAGTCAGCTTTGGAGTAACCACGATATACAGAAACTTCTTGCAAGAAGCTCAAAATGCACATATTATCATGAGGATATATACAACTGTGTCCAGTGCATAGTTTAACAACAGCATGTGAAAAGTCCATTATCTTGAGTTGGCACACCATTATCTAAAGGAAAATAATTTACCCAGCAATTGCAGTGCATTTAGAGAATGCCAGTGAGGCACAGAAAAACAAGAAGATGTAGTGTCACCAAGTAAGTGAGGAATAAATAGCGGGATTTTGCTCTGGAGGTCAGCAGCTTGGAGCAGTAAAGGCTTCGCCCTCGAAGCCATCTTTTGAAAGAAAGGGCTCCTCCTTTCATCTGTAGGAAACAATTTCAAATAAATAATCATCAAAAAAGATGCAAGAGCAGCTCTCATTATACTTTAGATTGGTGAAGTACTGTAATCCTTCCAACTGGGTCTGCAGAAGAGGGTGTCTGCGCACGTGCCATTAAAATAAGGAATTCATGGGGAAGAGAATGGAGCAGTTACAAAAAATAAGCGAGGGGGTGGGGGAGAGAGGCAACAGGATGACTGTAATATTTAATTACATGCACACAGAACAGAGATATAGACAACATTATATGCACACACACAATTTATATAATACATGTAAATACCCAATATACACCCAAAATATACATAAACGGTGTATATTTTATTTAATTGATGTTTGCATCCAGGTTACCATCCATAACACAGCATACTGAAAGGTAAAGTCAAACATACTGTTTTATTTTCAATATTTTACTGACATTTTGAACGTACACATATGTATCTCTCCAGAGTATGCCCATCATCATGATCTCTGGGCACTATAAAAGATTCTTAGATGTTTGATTTTTAGTACAGAGAGAGATGCTGGCTGCTTTCAGGTGCTTGATTCAAAAATATATTCAGTAAATTCATTACACTCCCACATATCTGTAATATTTCTCTTCTAGTTTACCCCTTGAAAAGACAACCTCCAGATATATATATTTACAACAGCAATCTCTGACCTGGGAGTGTTTATGCATACAATGGGCGGATCCTCAGCTAGTATAAATGATGCCAAAGCAACTATGATGATTTGTACTAGCTGAGGATCTGGCCAATGTGTTTAGTTGTTCACAGTTTTACTCTTTTATTACTCATTTTAGCACACGTAGTTATTTGCTCCATTCTTTCAGGATATTTATTACAAATATGATTTAATTAAAATCATTTGAAGAGAAAAGACTACTCCATTCTCTGAGCCATTTGCGGCTGGTGGTGTACAAGGTGAGTACTCATTTTTAGGCAATTTATGACTCAGAATTTCTTCCAGGTTATACATTTACTTACCTTACGTACAACAATATGTTCACTAGGACTGATGATCAAAGCCTCTCTTTCCTCCTCAGTCTCCATCTGAACAGTGTATTCTCTAGGTACAGATCTGTAACTACTCATTTCAAGTCTAGAGAAAAGAAATTGAAAAGGCAGGGGAAAACATGACTGAGTTATCTACTCTTTAGAAGTACCATTATCAATCATCACCTACCTATGAAAATATTCTTTTGTACAGCTCAGCTACTGCTTACTTCTTTTGGTAAAGAAAACAAAAGGAAACTATTTGTCTTTTTCAGCCTCTATTTTTGATTCTGGATGTTTTACTTATTCATCCTACCCTAAACTTTCTTTTCCTCTTTCTAGCTAATGACTTAGTACTCGTCAAATTAAGATGGTGATTTTATTTATTTGGATGTAATTAATACATGGCTATGTATAAAATCTGTTATACATGGAATGCTCTGCTAATTCAAGGGGGGGAAAAACAGTACTGACTAGTGAGTTCAGCTAGAAAATTGGTAGACATTTTTTAATTTAGATCAGCACAAAGACCGTGCAATTTGCGCTTGAGACACACTAGCCAAGCAGTGTAGAAGTTTTCACTGCTGTCAAACTGGTTCTGTACCTAGTCATGGAAATCCAACATTTTTCATCACTAACCTCACTAAAAAAACAATGGCAAACAACAAATAAAAACTTCAAGCTCAAATTTTTAGACACACTAGACACTCAGTATTAACATCAGCCACAGTAACTCAGAAGGAAAAGCCTTACATTTTTCCAAGAGGAAAAAACCTGCAATCGGTCATTTAGGCCCTGATGCTACAATTAGATCCATTCGAATGAATCTCTGTGCCCATGTGGAACTCCCTCGCCCCTCACTGCTTTCAAAGGCCTTCCCTGTGAACATAAGCCATTGCTGCATAGCTCCAATTGTAAGGTCAGCTCATATGGTCTGAAAAGGGAAAATATTGTGCAAGTATCTCCAACCTTTTACATTGTTCCTCAGTGAGTCCTAAGGCCTCTTCCGCAGCTTCTCTCCTACTCCTTTCTTCTGACAGTGTTTCTGTCAGCTGTGACAGGGCCTGTTGCACTGAATCATACTGCTGCTCTGTCTCTGCAAGCCTACAGCAAATGCAAATACTAAATCAATTTAAGCACAGAAAGGAATATTAAATCTCCTGATCATCCTTTTATTTAATTTACTTGTATTTATTACAGAGGTTCGGGTATGCTGACTAGAGATTGCATTTTTCAGTGAAAATATTTCACCCGTCTTGGATTACCCAAAACTAAATCACAAATTCATGTTGAGTTTGCTGAATAGTTTCAAGAAAACCAAACCACTCAAAATGTTTCTGTAATGTTAAAATATTTTGCTCTGATCAGACTCAAAGTTTCTTTTTCTGATTTCACATATTTTGACATAAGCAAAGGAGGACTAGGGTCACAAAATGGCTGGGAAGTGATTCATTCATAAGGCAATTCA
The DNA here is from genome assembly GCF_003597395.2 of Chelonoidis abingdonii. Lineage (NCBI taxonomy): Eukaryota > Metazoa > Chordata > Testudines > Testudinidae > Chelonoidis > Chelonoidis abingdonii. Next base: position 69,284,621 of record NC_133772.1, read on the forward strand.
GTCACTGGGCCAGGAAAAAAGCGTGGGAATGACTCTATAGCACAGTGGTTAGGGCACTCTCCCAAGAAGTGGGAGAACCAGGTTCATGTCTCTGCTCCAAAGACTTCCACAGAAGAGACTGAGAAAGACCCACACCAGAATATCCTATAGTCCAGTGGCTAGGCACTCTCCTGCAATGTGGGGGACCCAAGTGCAAATCCCTTGTCCACATCAGGCAGAGGGGGGAAATCAAACCTGGGTTTCTCTTACATCCCAAGAAAGATTCCTAACCACTGGCCTAAAGATAATAAGGGAGGACGACTCATCCTTCTCTTCATCTGCTTTCTGTGAATCTAGTTCTCCTTAGCTCTTGTCAAAATCCCCAAAACTGAAACGAAAAGCTCAGTTCTGACCCAATTTAAAAAAAATTACTTTTTGATTTCCCTGAAATTTCAAAAAATTTCCTTTTCAGTTTGACCTGAAAACCATTTTGTACATTTTTTGGAATTGCCGGCTAACTGAAAAATCCATTGTTTGCCCAATTGTAATACTGATCCAGAGTCAAAGACTCATAACTTGAATACGACAGGTCTCGTTTTAAAAATAAAATATCACCAAATATACTTCAAATTTTTTCATATTTAAGACTTAATTCAACTATACTCTTAATAATGCCTATTTCTTAAATATGCTTTTTATCAGTAGATCTCAAAGTGTTTATAATTATAACTCAAAATGATCTAGACAAACTGGAAAAATGGTCTGAATAAATAGGATAAAATTCAATAAGGACAAATGCAAAGTACTCCATTTAGGAAGGAACTATCAGTTGCACACATACAAAATGGGAAATGACTGCCTCAGAAGAAGTCTTGTGGAAAGAGATCTGGGGGTCATGGTGGACCACAAGATAAATACCAGTCAACAGTGCAACACTGTTGCAAAAAAAGCAAACATCATTCTGGGAGTTTTGTAAGCAAGACTAGAAGTAATTCTTCTGCTCTACTCCACACTGATTAGGCCTCAGCTGGAGTACTGTGTCCAGTTTTGGGTGCCATATTTCAGGAAAGATGTGGACAAACTGGAGAAAGTCCACAGAAGAGCAACAAAAATTATTAAAGGTCTAGCAAACATGACCTATGAGGGAAGATTGAAAAAATTGGGTTTGTTTAGTCTGGAAAAGATTAGACTGAGAAGGGACATGATAACAGTTTTCAAGTACATAACGGTTGTTACAAGGAGGAGGGAGAAGAATTGTTCTTCTTAACCTGAGGATAAGACAAGAAGCAATGGGCTTAAACTGCAGCAAGGGAGATTTAGGTTGGACATTAGGAAAACTCTGGTGATTAAGCACTGGAATAAATTATCTATGGAGACTGTGGGATCTCCATCATTGAAGGTTTTTAAGAGCAGATTAGACAAACATCAGTCAGGGATGGTCTAGATAATAATGAGTCCTGGGGCCTGGACTAGATGACCTCTCGAGGTCCCTCCAAGTCCTAGGATTCACAATCTTTTTAATGTATATATCCTCAGCATCCCTGTGAGGTAAGGAATCATTATTATCCTCATTTTACAGATGGAGAACAAGGCACAGAGGTGCCAAGGTCACACAGGAAGTCTGTGGCAGAGAAGCAAATTGAACTTGGGTCAGCGCCCTAACCACTGGACCATCCTTCCTCTCTGATAAATTCACTGTAAACATTCTGTTTCTTAAACATCAATTTTATCTTCCAAAAACAGCCTTGCAAAGAAACAGGAGAGTGAAGCAGTAGAGCAGAAGCAGCATTGTCATAAACAAGAAAAGAAACATCATAAATTGATGTAATCAATCCTGACCGTTTTCTTAGTTCATCTAGTTCCATATTGTCTATTTCAACAATAACTGCAGTTCTCTCTTGTGGAGCTCCTGGAGGAACTTCTGCTCTAGTTTCACCCTGGAAAATATAACATATTAAAATAATACTTTTAAAAAATAAGAACCTGATGACCATGTTTCCTGTTACAAAATCTGTTCTGCCAGTTGAAAAACATTAGTTCCACTAGTTCACTAATTCCATTAGTGTTTGTATCTGATATTCTGTCATTTAATCCTCAAATTCTGGGATTATAACTTCTCAAATGTACACACAGTCTTTGCTTTGCTGCCAGGAGGACATTTCCTATGCAAGCCACAAGACTCAAAGATTCCATGACTTCCATTTGCACATTTATTGTTTGGTCATCGGGGATTTCTGCATGTGAATAAATAAATGGGGTGAGTGAGCAGGCTGAACACTTACACAAAATTGAGAGAGAAAGTCTTAAAACAATCCCCAAAGGCCTTCAGTGAGCAGGGGATCAGCAGCACACTGCAGACACAAAAAAAGGACAGACATGGTGGGTTTACACTTAGGGATCCCTACCAATAAACTAGCAAGGTAATGCAGGAAGACTAGTTGAAAAAAAAAAAAGAGAGTGAGATGGTGGTAAGGCACCCTTCAAAGCTTTAAGGCAATGTTTATTAAGAACAGGAAAGCAGGAGAACTGAAACGTCATAAGTGTGAAAGAGGCCTACTGGTACAGCTGGCAAAAGTGTTCACTGTTCTGTAACAGCAACATCTACCAGGTCTGACAATCTCACTACAACTAGCACTCTGCTTTCATAGTAGTTATCTATTAAGAATATCATTTGAGATCTTAAATAAAGCCAAGATCACAATGATCATTAATATCAGTGTGAGATTCATGTACAAATACATGCAAAAAGTTATATGTGCACGTGGACATCTACAGACACACACAACAGAAAACATGCTTCTCTCTCTCACACTCACACACAAAATAGGTTTGTAAAAATGTGTGAATCAAGGAAAAATTGACAAACAGGCTTCTGCCAGACAAATCATGTATATTCACCTGCCTGCCTCAGTTCACAAGTAAATTAAGCATTGTAGGTCAATACAAAGCAAGCCTTATTTGCATTCAATGTCAGCAAGAGGATGTGAAACCAACATGGAGTCAGCAAACTAGAGAATGAACCACAGGGGTTCGTCCTTACTCTGGGGACAAAAGCGATGGACTTTGGGGTATAAAAGGAGAAGGGAAAAGAATACCATTTGCTCCTTCACCGAGGAAACAAAAAGAGCAGAGCTTTTTTGCATTCATGAAAGAAGATTCCCAGCTATACTGGTTGGAAACATGGGGAGGCTGCTTTAGGTGAGACAAGCCTTCTTTAGACAGATGGTTAACCTGTTAAAGTTTAGTCTCTAAGAAGCATATATTGATTTTGTTTTATATGTAACCTGTTTCCATTATTATCCTGACTCACGCTCTCTAAATCTTAGCTTTTGATAATAAACGTATGATTGTTTTCATTATAAATATATCTCAGTGCTATGATGTTCACGAGCTGATCCTCAGTTGACAAACAAGCCACTGTGTACATTATCCCCTTGAGATGGCCACTTGGTAATTTCCGTGAGTGTCCAGAGGTGAAGGGCTGGACACTGCAGGGAATGCTCTGAGCACTGGAGGTTGGCGTGTGCCTATCACTAGCCAGCACAGAGACAGCAAGGTCTGCAGAGACCTGGATGTCAGTGCTTGCATTGCCAAAGAACGTTAGTTTCAGGGAGCCGAGCTACAGCAGGCATAGACAAGACCACTTCAGGCTAAAATCAGGAATTGGGTCATGAGACTAAAAAGAAAGCAGAGAAAAATACTATGTTCATTTTACCTGAGCAGTATCTTGGAAGGAACTAACTTGCACTGTCTGGTATTCCCTCTCAAGTCTGAAATAACGATTTTGCAGATCAGTGTAACGCAGCTGATTCTCTCTTAGAGTCTGGGATACTGTCTTCAACTGGGCAGACAGTACAGCATTCTCTTCTACTGACTGCATTACCTGAAACAATTCAACCTTTCAAAACAAGAGCTAGCAATTCTCTCTCTAAAGAGATATACTGTAGAGATGAGATTTATAGTTAAAAAGAGCAATTGTACAGGCTAAAAAAAAGGGAATCAACAGACAGTGTGATGGCAAAGGCAGCAGTTGATAATTTTCAAAAGAAAACAAAAGGAAAGATTTTAAAGGGATCCTTTTCCAAAGGTCATCTATAAACATGCATGCACAAATAGAGTTTTGCTCACAAAACGGTGCAAGATAGAAAACTGCACACACAACTGCTTGTGCATACATGTTTGCCTGATTTATAATTACAAATGGGCTTACCTGCTGATTTTATGGATGCATTTTTAAGGCACTTCGAAAATTTAACACAACATGGCTCAAATATTGTACTAAGTGTGGAGGAATTTCAATTGCGCCCATTTTAACTGTAGTCTTTTTTGCTTTGAATGTGATATAGTTTTGGTGCTGCAACTTTGGCATTGCAAACTGCAGGGTCAAGTGGCCCTGTCTCGGTCAAACAACAGCTATAGTTCAAAGACATTCTAGATTTTCAGCTTGCCAGTTCCACTCTGAGCCAACTATGTTGTGTGATCTAATGTTGTAGTAATATAAATACACAGTACACAAATTAAATATGCATAGTTCCCAGATTCAGGTAGATGAAAATATTTCTATATTCACATTAGCTATGCTCCACATTCACCCAGAGTAGTTACAGCTATCACCTGCCCTACCTTTGAGTTCATCTGCTCGAAACGCAGCTCCCTCTGGTGCATCTCCTGAAGACAGCGTTGCAGTTCATTCTGAAGCTGGCTCCTCTCAGCTAAAAGATGTTTCACTTGCTCGGGACTGTTTGTACTTCCAACCAGAGTGACTGTTTCTAATGGCTTAAACACCACCCAAAAATTCAAGGTTAAATCTACAGAAATTGATAATGATACACCTCTATCCTGATAAAATGCTGTCCTCGGGAGCCAAAAAATCTTACCACATTATAGGTGAAACTGCATTATATTGAACTTGCTTTGATCCACTGGAGTGCACAGCCCTGCGAACCGGAGCGCTGCTTTACCGTGTTATATCCAAATTCGTGTTATATCAGGGCACGTTATATCGGGGTAGAGGTGTATATAATCCATTGTTTTAACACACTTTGAAATCAGTGATGTCTACAGTCCCATTGTTATTTTCCTTTCATAAGCCTGTCCCAAGTTTTGAATAAAAACTGTTTTTATTTACATAAACCAGTGGACCCCAACCTGGGCCAGCCCCACAGGGTGGGGCGGGGGTTGAGGAAGAGAGGAGGGAAGGAGTTCCACCCAGCCCCATTCTGCCTCCAGCTCCATTCTGGCCCCACCTCAAGTGACAGCTCAGGTGCTGGCTCTTGTCCTGGTCCTGGCCCCAGCTCCAACCACAGCCCCACCTGTGGCCTTCAGCCTCGACTTCTGACCACAGCCCTGGCCCTGACTGTGTCTCTGTTCTTGGCTGCAGTGCGGACACATTCTATTATGGGTAGGGAGGGGTGCAACACAAAAAGTTTGGGGAACATTGGCATAAACTAACATCCCACTGGTGTTTCCAATCCACCCACTGCAACACTGAGAACATGAAGTGAAAATGACTCTAAACAAATGAGATTAACTTCACTGATTTTAAGTGTCTCAGTGAAGCAAAAAGGCAGAAAATGAACGAAAGAAAAACAATGAAAAGCGTTTTTAAAGTTCTATCAGTTTTTAGTAACACTGAAGAAGAAAGGTGGTTATTTTGCAAGTATGTATTTCAAGCAGAGAGTATCCCTTTACAAAAATACACCATCATTCATTACACTGAATCACAGAAGATGAGCCATGTCCATCTCTATTTGGCCTGCTATTCTACAATCCTATCCAACTTCAACAATGAAGGGCAGTTTCCTGCCTATCATTTCTAGTACCAGTTTTACATATATAATCATACAATGGGCCTTATACCAGTTACTTCAAGATACTATTCCACACTCCACCAGCCACCTCTGTTAGAAAGTTTTGCATATTACTCATGATTTGATGATCAGAAATTATTAGTACACTATAGTCTTAATCTTGGCTACTAACTGTTATCGTCATTCGCCAAATTAGAAAGGTTAACTTACTCCAACTTTCCTTTGGGTCACAAACATCAAAGATGACATTAGGTTAATATAACACTTTTTCTTAGATCGTTATTGTTCATACACAAGATCTGAGGAACAGAAGAATTACCAGACTGGATGAGATCTGTGGTCCATCTAGTTCTGTATTCTGTCAGCAACAGCAGTCACTACCAGATACTTCAGAGGAAGGTGCAAGAAACCTTGCACTGGACACATGTGGGATAACTTTCCCCTCACATCTGGTCTCTGCCTAATTTCCAGCAATTAGAGATTAGCTTACACCCTGAAACATGAGGTTTAATATCCCATCATGCCATGCACCCACGAAAGCTCATGCTCTAATACGTCTGTTAGTCTACAAGGTGCCACAACTTCTTTGTCTCTCTGAAGTTTCTCTCTGGACTGGACTAGTCTAAATAACTTTTGTATCACCTGCAAATTTTGCTACCTTCCTGCTCATTCCCCATCTAGATCGTTAATAAATACATTAAGTAACACTGGATCTCACACACAACTTTGAATCACCCCACTGTTAATTTTTGGCCAAGATAAAAATAAACCATTTATTATTAACTCTTTGTTTTCTGTTTCTTAGCCAGATTTTTGACCCAGAACAATACTTTGCTTCTTACCACGACTATTTATTATTTGTATTATTGTAACACTTAGGAGGACCAGGACCCCATTGTACTGAGTGAGTAAAACACTTAGTTTTTTTAGTAGATTTTTGTGAGGGACCATGTCAAAGATTTTTTGACAGTTTAATTTTGTCAACTAGTTTTTCTTTATCCATTTCTTTACTGAGACATTCAAAGAATACTTACAAGATATGATTTTCCTTTGCTTAAACCATGAAACCCAATATATCATGAACTCCAGGTACAGATGTTAGGTTTATTGATCTGTAAATCCCTGGATCACCCCTTGAGCTTTATTTAAATATACATACACTATTTGCTATCCTCCAATGCTTTGGTTTCATACTTTGTTATAGTTCTCTTTTTGGAAATGGCTTTCAAGATTAAAAATATTAACTGACCAAGTGCTTTTGTTTGTTTGATTTTTTTTAAAATTTGGTTTCGTTTACCTTGATTGGGTAATTGCTACCAATGGACACAGATTCCTTAACAATCATGTCATGCTGTAATTTCTGTAATTCTGCAATCTGCCGGTCCTTGTCTGCAACAGCCATCTGGTACTGATTTCGTAGTGTTTGGGACTCTGTCAGCAGGAGGTTTTTTTCCATTCTGAACACAAAATATTAAATGAGGTGTTAATTATTACATACTGCATAAAAGTTAACGTGAAGAATGAAGCTGCCTCACTGATTTTGAAAAACTCCATGCTGTGCACACACTCACAGATCAGTAGCTGAAAATACACATCCATGCTCCAGCCCTTCAAAGACTTCTGCTGTTAGAAAGCCTAGAGAAAAAGGCATGGAAAAACATACTGCACATACTTTGCTGACAAGGGAAGAGACAGTGATGCTGGCAGACTAGGTGCCAGTTCATGCCATGGCCTCAGGCCTCCCTGAACACTTACAAATGCACAGCTGGAAACCAGTCTTGCTGATCTGTGTGTTAACATTTAATATCTTTTGATAATGCTAAATTGATAAGTAAGTGTTAACACTTTATAAGATGATTGTAGCATGCTGCACATACTGATCTCACTCCTCTAGCCCATGGTGTAGTTATATTGATTATTTGCAATGTAGACCTCGGTAATTGTAGAATATACTAAACAGGAAAATAATAATTAATAAGGGAAAGGGCTCATCTTCCACACAGGATGGCCCACTAAAGGCAAATGAGGTATTGTGTAGCATCAAAGGAGAGAAAGGCTCCGCTGGTTGCATTTCTAATTCCTTCCAGGAATGAGAGACTTACACATGAACTTATCCCATTCGTCTGGACTCTGGAGAGGAAGGGATAAAAATCCCTGAAAAGGAGAAACTGGAACTTTTATGCTGTCTGGGGCAAAGATTCCTAAAAATAAACATAGTGAATCCCATGCTGCTTGGCATGAGTTAGCCCTGAAAGACATTTTGAATTGATAAATTACTACAAATTTACCACATTATGAATCATAGACAAACTCCTCTCTCTCTCTCTCTCTGTGGAGATATATATATATATGTATATGTATATGTATGTATATGCTTGCTTGCACCTGTAACTAACGCTCATTTCTTTTTCCTAGTTAATAAACCTTTAGTTAGTTTATTATAAGACTGGCTCCAAGCACTGTCTTTGGTGTGAGATCTGAGGTACAGATTTACCTGGGGTAAGTGACTGGTCTGTTGGGACTGGGAGCAACCTATTTTGTGATCTTTGCTGTAAATGACCATTTATCACACAGTCTGGTGTGTCCAAAGGGATTGTTTATGACTCCATTATAAGATTACTGTAGTACTTTGGGAGTTCATGTTTGTTACTGGGTTGGTGAAATCTAATTATAGAACATATAACTAGTTTGGGGCATCTGCTCTGCTTTTTGACAGTCTTCCCTAAGGCTTGGCACTTTTGGTCACGAGCCTCTCCATACAGCATGACAGACATAATGAGGGCTTCTACTAAACTTTAAACGTACCGAAATGCTGATGACCTGGATAGGTTTCATGCAGACTCAAATCACTTTACTAAGGAAACAAATTGTATCTCTGGGCAACATTGCTCTGCATGACACTGTCATGCATGACATTAGGAGAGAGCAAACCCTTCCCACTTAAGAGTGAAAGTCATTTGTGAGCACTGTGAGGGAACTGGTGGGCAGGTTACTTTGGAATGCTCTTCATTCACGTCCCCCAGTGGTTAAATCTGATTGCTAAGATTAGGTTTGATGGATTCATGTCTGTTGGCAAGTATTTACTAGTACTAAAGTGGGGTGGGTCTCAGCTCAACAGGAGAGCTTCGATCTCAAGAAAAGAAACTATTTCTTGTAAAAACACTGAGATCCTTTATCTGAACCACAATATCACAAAGATGAGATGGCTTCCAATAACTGCTGGGAAATGCACTAGGTCACTGCATACCAGTCTCAGATACAGAGTGCAAATGGCTTCTGCTGAAATGAACCATCACAATCTATTTCCCACTTCCAATTGTATGGATGAGTCTGAGCTAGTTAGTTAGAGAGAGAAAAAAACCCTGTTAATTTCAATGAGTCCTTTCCCATAGGCTTGAACTAGAAATATGCTCTGATCGGCATCCCAATAAACGTTCAGATCCAGTGGTGTGCCTCCTAAAGGGTGCTAACCATTTAAAAAATTCCCACTGGTTCCCATCCGGGTGAAGGGCACTCAGTTTCTTGCAGGATCAGGCCCAAAGTTTACATACACCTATGCAGCACCAAAAAGTTTTCCAAAAGTTTGAGACGTGAACAAAATTCAAGTGAACCCCTACTGGAGCATGAATTCAGCTCAAACCTCAATCTGGGATGACTTTCAGTATTACTATGACTTGAGCTGAGCAATTTGCACAGTTTACAAACGCTCCAACATCTCGAGCTGTCTTACAAAAGCAGTTACAGTTTGTGGGAAATGCATCTTTTGCATAAAAATGATTAATGGTTAATCTTCTAGGGAGCAATATAATACCTAGCAAAGAAATTAATTACAGAGACCCAAACTAAAATTTTACATATCAAAGCCACCAAACAAGACAAAAAAAAAAAATCATCTCCCAAGTAGGCCTATTAGAGTCTTTTACGTTGAGCAACATTTCACTATATAAAGGAATGAAGTTAATGAAGAACAAAAGAAAATGTCACAGAAATAGAATGTCACACATAATGGAAACCATTCCATAGCAATTTTTTGGTGAACTGTAAACTTTTTTTGTCTGTCAGATAATTGTATGAGGATGTTTCATTTTGTCTAGTGTATGTAAGCAATGTATACTTTTTTGTTCAATCCAATATTTGTACCTTAATCCAGCTAGTTCATTCTGGTATGATGATATCTGTATCTCAGTTTCCTCTTGAAAGGCTTTTGTCCGATGCAAGGCTCTCTCAAGGTCATCTACCTTGGTCTTTAGTTTCGCTATCTCAACAGATGCAAGGCTATCTCCTTCTTTAGCCTACATGAAAAACAGGTTTGGTAAACAAGAATGAAAACTGTATGACAGAAAAATCTCTCTTAGTACCAAAACTATATTTGTAGAAACATGGCTTCCTCTCATTCCTCTCTTGTTTGTACTGGTCCCTGTTGTCTAAGATACCAGTTTGATTCTAATTGTGCTTTCCTTGTTCAACCTGCATTTTGCTTAGTATTTTGCTAAATTAGTAAATTAAAACATCACAAGTCTCCAAAAGAGACAAACTCCTTGCATTTTTCTTTGAACTTTACATAACACATCTAATCAAAGTTTACCAGTCACTCCCTACCCATCTGAAATATTTCCAAATTGCTCTTAAGATAATTTATCTCATTGATGCTGTCAGAGGCAATGGGAAACGAAGCCATGCCCTGTTTAGTTTCATGAACTACCTTTGACTTGCTGAGCTCCTGCAGCAGTCTGTCTCGGTCATCCTGAAGACTAGCCATGGACTTAGAAAAGGCATCAATCTGTTGAACATAATTCCCACACTCTGATGAGAGCCTGGTAATCTCAGAGTCTTGGGTGATTAATGTCTGGCACAAATTTTCTATTTCATCAGCGAACTGATCAAGAGTGATCTTCTTTTCACCATCAATAAGCACTGGGTTCAAAAAACTATGTTCTTTGAGTACACTGAAGAGATTTGATTTAAAATAATTCAAGTCAGCTTCAAGTTCATCTGCTCTTTTTTTTTCAGACTTGAGTTCAGATGCATATTTACTCTGAAGTACCTTGAAATCCTCTATTAATCTGTCTCTGTCATCTTGCAAAGCAGTCATAGCTTTTCCAAAGGACTCATTTTGGGATCTCAATTTTTTATTCTGAAATTGCGCTTCTAATAGCCCCTTCTCTGAAGATGCATCAGCTTCCTTCCACAGGAAGTTAGCATTGTGTTCAGATGCTGTCATACTGTATTTATCTTCTACATCTTTTGTATTTTTACCTACTACAATCTGGACTTCTTGAAACTTGTCCTGAAGTTTTTCACCAGGTTGTACACTAGCCTTGAAATCTCCATTCTGATGTTGCCCGCTTCCCCTAGTTTGTGGTTTCCCTCCAGATTCAGAAACTAACTTCCCTTTGTTTATTGATGAAATTAGAGACTCTAAGTCTTCAACTTTGGACGTTAATTTTTTATTTTCATGTTCTAAAGATTCGGTACTCTCCTTTTGCAATTTATTAGTCAGCTGCATTTCTTTGATTTGTTTTTGAAGATCAGTTTTTTCCTGTTCAAGGTTCTTAATGCAATCCAGTTGCTGTTTAAGCAACTCTTTCAACTGATGATCTTTCAATGACAAAACTTGGTTAAGATCTTCCCTGTATTTTATCAGTTGTGCACTTTGCATTGCATTTTCAGAATGAAGATCATCTATCCGATTCAAAAGTTTTCTTAATTCTTGTTTCAGGGCACTGTTCTCACTAGCACTGTTCACTAATAGATTGTCTTTCTGACTTAAAACATTTTGGTGATGATGCTCCAGATCTTTGTATTTAGAAAAGAGATCATCTCTGTCATACTGGAGAGATGACATGGATTTTTTAAAGGCATCAATTTCACTGGCAATCTCAGCCTTATCTTCAATTGCTTTGTCTGCTTTCATCTGGAGATTTTTCAATTCATTTTCCATTCTCTGACAGGCCTCATCAGATTGTTCTCTCTCTTTTTGCAGAGACCTTATCTGCTGTTCATACTCATTAATCTGTTTTCTATGCTGAGTCTGTATCTGAGTTAGATATCCAGAAATCTCCCCACCCTTAGAAGAAATCAGTAGAGAAATTTCTGTATCTTTGTTGTTCAGCATTACCTTCATTTGCTGAGAAATGGCAATCTGTTTTTCCAACTCTGCATGGGTCTTTTCCTTTTCAAATAGAAGTTGTTGTAATTCCTGTTCTTTTCTAGCAAAATTACTTTCCAATGCTTTTATCTCTCTTTCTGCATCACTACTGTTCTCTATAAGAAGATTAAGAGAATTATTTTCTTTAAGCAGTGCGTGCAAAGCTTCTTCTTTTGACTGAAGAGCAATCTCTAATTCTTGTTGTCTGTTGATAAGAGTCACATTTTCTTCTTTTATTCTACAGAGCTCACTGTAGCGATGTGTATCTACAGCTTTTTGCCACAAATGCATTTCATTCTTGGATTCTTCTAACATGGAATACTTAATCGTCAATTCCTGTATCTGAGCCACTTTGTCCTTCATTTCTTCTTGTAAGGACATTATTTTCTTACTACTGTCATCCATTTGTTTCTCTTTATTTTGAATAACCTCTTTGAACTGTATTTCCCAGGTTTTCATTTCACCAATTACCCGGTCTCGGTCATTTTGAAGAGAGGACATACATTTTGTAAAAGCTGCTAATCTGGCTAAAGCTGCATTCAAATTAGCTTGAAGTTTCTTGTTTTGAGAGTCCTTAATGTTGATTTCCTTTTGCAACTGATGAAGCTCACTAACAGCCCTGTCTTTCTCCCTCTGAAGAATATTATGTCTTTCCTCAAGGTTCAACCATTCTCTTTTGTGAACTGTTTTCAGTTGCTCACGGCCAAGCTCTAATTCTCTCTCAAATTCTCTCCTTTGAATTTGTAGTTGGTCTTCTTTCTTCTTAAGTTCCCTTTTCCCACTTAAATTCTCAGCTGCAAGTCTTTCCAGCTCACTCTTTGACTCATCCAACAAAGCTTTTTGGGAAGAAAGCTTTTCATTCAGATTGTCTATTTCTTCATTTGACTTGGTGAGCCTTTCTGTGGTATTATTTAGATCTTTTTCAAATTTTTCACTCTTTGACTGTGATAATTTCACAGATCTTTCCAAGTCCAGAATCAGTTCCTGGAATTTAATAGAATCTTTTTGCAACTGGTTAATTTCTTGCTGCTTTTCCTTTAAGAGTTCTTGCAATTCTTTGGTTTTGTTTTTTGTACCACTATTGTCCCTCTGGGCACATTTCACTTTCTCCTCAAATACTTTTACAAGATGCAACTGTTCCTCTTTTTCCCTAATCACACTGCATTTCTCTGCCTTTAAGTCTTCCAACTGTTGAATCAGCAAATTGTTTTGTAACTGTGCAGATTTCAGCCTGTCTGTCAGCTGATCCACTTTTTTTATATGGTTGAGCAACTCTGTCTCCAGAAATTCTCTCTCATTTTTTACTTTGTAAGAAGTTTCTTGCACATTTTCAAGTTCTTCCTGTAGAAGACACTTGTCATCTTCTAAAATCTTAACTCTCTCATTTAAGCTAACAATTTCTTGTTTAAGACTTCTAGATTCATTTTCTAACTTTGATAGACAGTTGTTTTTCTGGTCCAAAGATTCTTCAGTTTCTTTCACTCTTTCTGAAATCAATTCTCTCTTCTGCTCTAGGATACGCATATTTCTCTCTTTTATTGAAACATCATCATTTAATAAGGCAATCTGCTTTAATAATGATTCTCTTTCATTTAATACATCACTGATTTTAGACTGCATATCAGTCTGGGACACTTCCATTTGAACTTGCAGGTTTTCCAAAGCTAATTTAGTTACATTCATGTCATTATGAAAGACCCCATTTTCATTCTCAGTTTTCTCTAAAGCCTGCTTTAAGTTTTCAGAAGTGTGTTTCAATTGCTCATTTTCCTCCATTAGCTGCTTGTTCTGCAGAGCAGCTTCATGAAGACGATGCTGGTATTCTTCCATCCTTGATGCATGTTCATGTGTCTGCCTTTCCGCTTCACTCTGTAGTTCATCAATTTCCAATTGTTTGGATTCAGCAAATTGTTTCAATTGGTCCTTTATATCTTTGTTTTCATTAATGACTTCTTGAAGCTGTTTCTCAAGCTCATGTTTTTCAGATTCCCTTTCACTGAATCTGTGAATAGCTTCTTGCTTTTCTTTTCTAGTGACATCGATAACCTGCCTCATTTCTGCTATTTTGCTACTGATATTCTCATAGGCTTGCAGAAGTGACTCATATTCCTGCTTTAATTCATTGTGTTTAGCTTTCCATCCTGTTAATTCAACTGTCTGAGAATCTTTTAAGGTATTGAGTTGGAAAGAAAAAGCCTCTTTCTCCTGAACTATAGTCTCCATGGTAGATTTAAGACTTTCACATGCAGCAGTTAGGTTTTCATTTTCAGTTAACAGTCTAGCATTTTCAGAAACAAGGGTCTCCTCTTCACATAATGAAGAAACAGTATCTGAGTTTTGTTTTTCTCTGCCAAGTTCAGACAACAAGCGTTCAAGAGTACATGCTTTTTTGGTCAGTTCTTCTTTTTCTAACATTATTCTGTCAACCTGATCTTTCAGAAATTTGTTTTCTTTCAGGGCTTCCTTGCGTGATATTAAGGCTGCTTGGAGCTTTCTTTGGAGACGTTCTCTGGACTTTTCATCTGCAGCATTCTTTTGCTCTTGTGGTTGAAACTCATTCACATTTACATTTTTCTCTATCTGCTCTGGGGTTGGTTTTATTTGTTTCTGAATTTGACAGTTTGTTCCTTCTATTAGCTTAGCTCTATCAGAATGATCAAGTTCCAGTGACTGAATACAGATGTCTCTGTCTTGTAATCTCCCGTGGAGCAAATTAATTTCTGAATGTGACTGTACCGGTTCCTTGTCAGTGGCATTTTCATCTTTAACTTTCTTGCATAATACCATAGTATTGCTAACCTCAGAAGCTTCTACCGCCTTCTCACGTAACATACTTAATTCCATCAACAGTTCTTTGTTTTCTTCGCTGAAATGTTTTAATTCCTTTTTCATATTGAGTAATTCTGCATTGGATTTCTCCAAACTGTTGATGAACTCCTCTCTCTCTCTCTTCATGTCTTCAAATGCCATTTTAAAATGTTTGGCTTCTTTCTGGCTTTCCTGCAAACTGAGCTGTAACTGCACAGCTTCTTTCAATATTTCCTTTTCCTGATCAAACTTATCTTTGAAATCCATTAGAGTACAATGCAGTTCCTTAATTTCCTCATTCTTTTCTGCAACTTGTATATTGGCTTGTTCAAGATCAACCTTCAATTTTTCAGATTCCTTCTGGATAGTCTTGTAATCCTCTACACTCTTTTTAATTACAGTTTCCTTCTCGTTATTCATGCGTTCAATCATAGTTTTAAGATCCATTACCTCAGTCTCATATTTTTCCAACTTTTCTCGCAGTTGACCTATCTCAACTAACAGGCTCTCTTTGTGTTGCTCATAGTGCTGTTCCAGCTGACTCACAGAATTCTTCAAGTCTACTGTCTCTTCTGTTTTCTCCTCAAGTTCAACTGCTGTCTTCCTCAACTCATCTTTTAACCTTTTTACTTCTTCACAACGTTTTGTATAGTCATTACTTAATTTCTCTAACTCACTGTCTTTCACTATCATTTCAAACACTACCTGTTCTGATTCTCCTAACACATTTTGAACCTCATATTTTTGTTCATCTGATTCCAACCTGCTTTGGTCAATAGTTTCTTGTCCTTGAAGTGCTGCTACATGAGACTCCAACTCTTTCCGTAGAGAGTATATTAGCAACTGATTACAATCAAATTCTTTACATTTTCTTTGATGAACTTCCTGGAGTGCTTTGTGTTCATTTTTGAGGAGTTCAAGGTCTTTAGTTTGTTCATCAAATACTGCTACAAGTTTAGTATATTCTTTTTTTTCTTTCTTCAATTTCTTAATATTTTCTTTCCAGGTAAAAAGTGATGCCTGAAGTTTCTTTTGAAGGATTTCTTTATCTCCTTCTAATTGACCTGGCTGACTAACTTCATTATTGAAATCCACAGAATTACCACCAATGTCCCCAGCATAAGATTCTACCAAATTAGTATCTTTCAATAATTCCTCCTCGTCTACTATTTCAGCCTTGAGATTTTCAAGAGTTGCAAGAAGTTGAGATCGTTCCTCTCCATATTCTCTGTCTTTCTCACTAAGTACAGACTGCATGTGAGCAAGCATAGAGTCCTTTTCCTGCATGGACTTTAGATTTTGCTCAGATACTTTTTCTTTTTCAGCAAGCATATCTTTTAACTTTGCAACACTGTCCTTCAGCTGCTCCAAACTGAACACTTTGGCAGAAAAACTTTCATTCATGTTATTTATCTTGGACTCTTTCTCAAACAGCTGTTGCTTCAGAGTTTCAAGATGGGATTCAAGATCTTTATTTTGTGTTTCAACAAGTTTCAACTGATGTGTTAACTCATCAACCCTCTTCAATAATTCCTCCATTTTTTTATGCTCTTTTTCTATTTCTTCCTGTCCAATCCTTTCAAGTTTTCCAATTTTTTGCATTAGGTCTTTTCTTATTATCAATGCAGCTTGAAGCTTCTTTTTCAGGATCTCTTTTTCCTTAATTAGTTTCTCAAGATTAAACTGCAGCTGCTCTTTTTCACTTAGTAAGTCATTAAATGCAGTCTCTTTGTTGCTTAATTTAACCTGATTATGTTGCAGTTCTGTCTTACAATCTTCAAGTTGCTGGGCTACTCTATTAATATTTTCTACTAAACTACTCTGAAGAGCTTCCAGGTGCAGTAGTTTGGTGTTTAATGTATTTCGCTCTTCAGAAAACTTCACCATTTCGTTAGACATGGATTCCATGACTTGAGCAACAAAACAATCCTTTTCTTTCAGCTGCTGATTTAGTGCAGAAATTATATCGCTCTGCTGGTTAGTCTCTGAAGTTAAATTTTCTACATGGAGGTCTTTTTTCTCCATTTCTTCTAGGAGACTCATTATTTTATTACTTTCAATGTTCAACTTCTCATGACAGATTTTGAGTTCTTTTTCTGATTTATCTAGCTTCTCTTGAAGCAAATTGACTTCCTTGTTCATTTCTGATAACATTTTTTCTCTTTCTTCCACAAGAGACTGTTGTTTATATAACGTGTCTTTGACAGTGGCCATTTCTTTTGACAGACATTCAATTTCAGAATGACAGGTATTTTTCACCTTTTCAAGATCATTCTGCAACAGCTCCTTTTCTTTCTCTATCAACTGCATACTTTTTAACTTATCTTTTATAATATCCATTTCTTTCTCCTTTTCTAAAAGAAGCAGTTGAAATTCCTCTCCTTCCATTTCTTTGCTCAGAATAGTGGATACCATGGCAGAGAATCTTTCCAGTTTAGTTTTACTACTACTAAATTGCTGACCAACATCTGAAGTCTCTGCATCCTTTTCTTTGAAGAAATGTCTACTACTAAGTAATGCAGATAGGCTTTTAGTTAGCTCCTCTTTTATAACATCCAGCTCTTGCTGTAAAGACTGGATTTTACCATCCTTTGGTTTCATTTCACTTTCTAAACTGCTCAGCTGCTCTTTAAGAATGGCATTTTGCTGAGTTGCCCTATTAAGTTCTGTTACCCACTTGTTTTCTGACTCAATTAGACTTTGTTCTAACTTTTCAATTTTAAGCTTTAATTCAGAGACTTCTTCACCCTTCACACTAACCTGCATCTGTAACTGCTCTTTTTCATTCTTCATCTCCAGTTTGACAGCGCTGATCTGCATTCTTGAGTAATTCTCAGTGACTACTAGTTTTTCATGAATTTCTTGTAGTTCTTCTGTTTTTTGCTGTAACTGAGTTTGGTATGTAATAAGTTCTTTGTTTTCTACAATCATCTTATCAATAATCTCTTGTAAGAGAATTTTCTCCTTCACTAAAGAATCCACCTGTTGCTGCAATCTCTCTATTACAAGAGCGCTGTCACGGCAGTCTTGAGAGGATTTGGAATGTACATTGTTCAGCTCAGACTTTAAATGTTCAATATTTTTAGCCTGTTCAGTGGACTGCACATAGAGAGTCTGTAAAGTTAATTCTTTCTGCTGTGTATCTTGTTTCCATATATTTATTTGGTCCTGTGCTTTTTGGTGTTCACGTTTTACAGAGTCCAGTTCAACTGTCAGAGAATCAATTTTCTTCTGGTTAATAGCAAAACTGTCATCTTTTTCCTGCAAAACACTAGTAAGGCTTTTCACAGCTGCAGCACTTTTCTCTAGTTCCTCTCTAAGCATCTCTATCTCATTAGTAAGAGCACAAATGTTGCGCTCTGCCAGCTGTACACTGACATCTTTTTCATTTACCGAATTAAGTAGCCCAGCTATAACTTCCTCCTTCTTACTAAGTGATACATTAAGTGTATTTCTTTGCTCGTACTGAGCTGCAAACTTTTCCTGCAGAGATAAGAAAGCATTTTCTTTTTCCTGTGCCAGTTCTTTGGACTTTTGTATTTCTTGTGTCAGTTCATGCATCTGACTCTGAAGCTGAGAAACTAACTGTATCTTCTCTTCATCTTCACTTGCTCTGTCACTTAGCTTTTTGAGGAGACTTGTTTTTTCCACAAGAGAAGATTCTTTTTCTAGCATGGACTGGCTAATATCATTTATTACTTTCTTCTGATCATTTATCTCTTTTTTTAGTTTTAGTGTGGCTTCTTCCAGATCTGTAACCTGGTTCCTTAAGACCTCACATTCTCTCTCTTTTTCATGAAGATCTGTCTTCAATTTATCATTGACTAATGTGGCACAATTGACAGCCAATTCCTTCTCTAGAACTATTGTTTTTAACTGTTCTGTTTCAGAGGTCAAGGACTCTAACTGTTTTTGCTGCATACAGAAAGACTCCTGTACTTCAGAAATGTGTGCTTTCAAATTAACATATTCATCTATCTTTTGCTTTAAAGACTCGTCTTTCTGTATAACTGACTGATTCAATTCTGCTGTTTTTTCCACCATATTTTTAAGCTGACACTGAAGGTCAGAAATTATCTCCATATTCTCAGACAGTTGAAATCTAAGCAAATCAGACTCCTCAGATTTATCTTTAAACAACTTTAATTCTTGGGCTTGCTTCTTAAATTCAATTTCTTTTTCTTGTGTTGCCTCTCTAAGCTGACTGATTTCAGAGCTCAGAGCTTCTACTTGATTTTGCAAATCTGAAATTATTTTCAAATGCTGCCCTTCTCCTGCCACTTTGTTTTCTTTCATTTGCTGAATCAAAGCTTCCTTCTCAGAAAGGAGAGCTTCTTTTTCCTCAACACCAATTTTTAATTTTTCATTTTCAATGGTTAGGCTATCAATTTGATGCTTCAAAGCTAAAATATTATAATCTTGCCGAGATATGTGTGATGTCAAGGCAGATATTTCATCTGACTTTTTCAGTACTGTAGCATTAACTGTTTCAATATCTACTTTCAATTTTTCATTTTCTAGATTTAGTATGTGTGCTTGGTGCTTAACTGACACAATTTCTGACTGGTGCTGTGTCAAATGAGACTGAAGATCAGCACATTCGCTTGACTTTTTGCTGCATATAACTGAAATGTCTTCCTTTTCATGTTTCAGCACATCCACTTCTTTCCTTAGTAGTTCTACTTGGTTATTTAACATTGCATTTTTTTCCGTTTTCTCAGCAACCTGCTTATGTAGATTCTCAAGCTCTACATATTGATTTTTTATAGTAAAATCTCTCTCTTCCACTGACTGAGATAACTTTATATTTGCCTCCTTAAGCTTTCGAACTTCATCCTGTAACTTTTCCATATCCACTTTATTTTCCTCTACTTGCTTACATAAGGAAACATTATGAAGGATTTGTTCTTCTTTAGCTTCAAAATCCACAGTTATGTCCTGAATTTGTTTCTGCAGTAACAATATTTTTTCCTCACTCTGGCTGAGCTGTTGGACTAGCGTGTTACATTCAGCCAACTTATTATTTAGCATTTCTTCTTTTTCTACTTCTCTGTCTTTAGCATCCTTCAGTTGAATGATGAATGATTGTATTTGTTCATGTAACTGTTGTGTCAGCTCCCTGCTTTCAGACAGCTGATTGGTTAGCACATTGCATTCCTTTGTTTTCTCTAGCAGCTGCTCTGTAACTGAATTTTCTTTTTGCTCTACAAGTGTTGAAAGTTGCTCAACCTTTTTCATTAACACATCTTTACCATAATTTAGCTCTGACAGTGTTTTCTGGTACTCTGTTTCACTGACAGATACCTTATTCTCCATCTCTGCTACAGCCTTGTTTCTCTTCAACAGCTCACACTCCTTCATGTCCAACAGTTTGGACAAACTCTCATTTTCATTGACTAATTGTTGCTTTTCTTTTTCCACAGCATCTATGATATTTCTCAGATCTTCATTTCCTTTTATTTGCTCTGACAAATCTTTTTCTTTCCCCTCAAGAGCTGCTTGCAACTGCTTATTAATTGAAAAAACTGTTTGTGTCTCTGCTTCCATCTTACTAACTATTTCTTCTCTTTCAGTTACGTGGTTCTTAAGTTCTTCAAATTGCATCTCTTTGGCTTTCAGGTCTCCAATTAATTTATGTTTAGTCTCTTCACTTTGCTGCTCCACAATCTGAAGTTTTTGCTCCAATGATGTAATCATCTCTAGTTTCTCTTGTAAAACTTTTTTAACTGTTTCTTGATGTTCAGTATGTTCTGCAAGTTGTCTGGATAACTTAGCCAATTCTTCATCTTTATTTGCAGCTTCCAAAACTAGCTTGTTGTATAACTCTTTAACTGATTTTAACTCCTTCTCAAAACTCTGTTCTTTGTTCTCCTTCTCTTTAAGCAAACTCTTTAGTTTCTCCGTTATAGAGCTATTTTCGTCAAGCTGGGATTTCAAATATTTAGTTTCTTCCCTGTGTTTTGTCTCAGTTTCCTGTAGTTTTTCAGAAGTTTTATTAATTTGTTCTTTCAGCAAAGTAATCTGTGACTCACACTCCATGAGCTTATTATGGTAAGTAACCTTGTTGGACTTGATTTCAGAACGTAGATCCTTAATTGTTATGCTGTTCTCACTGATTTGCCTTATCAACTCCTCATTTTCTTTGGTTTTAGCGTCAGTCTGGCTTTTAGATTTCTCCAGTTCCAACCCCATTATATTACTCTGCTCAGAAAGTACAGAAATCTTCATGGTTGTATCTCTTACATCAGCTGTTTGAACTTCTTTGAGTAAGTGGGTTTCCCTTTCAGCCTTTGTCAATGCTTCTTCCATTTCTCTTATTTCTTCCTCTTTGCACTGGATCTGGCGTTTTAGAATGACAATCTGTTCAGAATACTCAGTCATACTGGAAGAGAGAGCAGACATTTCTTTGTCTTTTTCCACTAGTACTTCCTTGAGGTTGTCAATTTCTCTTTCACGTCGCTGGAGGTCTTGAATTAGTTGAGATCTCTCCTCTAAATGGTTTGTGTTCAATCTGTCAAGTTCTTCATTTGTCTGGTTAAGTTCCAGTTGCATCAATTCTACCACGGCATCTTGTTTCAAGGTCTAAACATCAAGAAAACAATGTTAAAATATATGCTACTTGAGAGGAAAAACTGCTCTCCTGCTTCTAGTACTCAAAGCTAAATAATCAGTCTCATTAAACAATGCTTGAACTAAAAACCTGTATAATGATATAGTAACAAATAACCTTATATACTCGATCATAAGCTGGTTCATTTATGTGCTCCCCCCGAAGATGGATAAGTAAAAATGGAAAAAATTTTACACCTCGTTCATAAGCCGACCCTATAATTCAGGGGTCAGCAAACTTTGGCTCCCAGGCCATCAGGATATGCTGCTGGTGGTCCAAGATGGTTTGTTTACCTTGAGTGTCTGCAGGCACACATGTAAACCTAAGTAAAAAAGCATCCCGGAGCGCCAGCTGCTTACCTTGACAGGCCGGGACAGCAATTAGTGGGGAAATTTTTTTTGTGGGGGGCGGGGGGGAAGGGGAGAGAATCTGGGAGTCAGGAGATCAACCCCTGTGACCACCCCCTACATGACCCCACCCCTAGCCTGGAACCCCCATGTTCTCCCCATCCCATTCCTTCTCACCTTATCTGAGGAGGGCCGGGAAGGATGTCTCTGATCTGGGCAGCATGGCCACAGACTGCTCCTGTGGGCCAGACCGGGCGGTGCGGCCGCAGTATGTTCCAGCGGGCTGGGCCAGGTGGCGTGGCTGCAGCGTACTCCAGTGCACGGGCAGCTCGGCCATAGCCTGCTCTGGGGGGTAGGGCCAAGTGGCACAGCTGTAGCTTGCCAGCCCCAGAGCTGCAGCTGCTTTGGAGGCTGAGGGGGAGAGCAGCGTGGCCAGAAGCGGAGAGACTCTGGCCCTGCCTCTTCCCTTCTGGCTGTGCTGCCTCTCCTTGCTCCCTCTGTTGGGGGGAGGGGTTGTGTCCCATCTCTCCCTCTCTATACCAATTCATAAGCCAACTCCTATCGCTGGTGCTTCTTTTTACTAAAAAAATTCGGCTTATGAATGCATATATATGGTAACGAAGGATTATTTTATGATGACTTTCATATTCAAAAAAGTTTAAATGGCAAGTACTTTTAATTCTTACATATTCTGCTAGACAATTATAATGTATCAAGCCAAACTAAGCACATGTAAAAAAATTTCCACATCACTTTAATGAGTTACCTTTTCTTTAAATGTAGAAACTTTTTCTGTTAGATCATTGATAACTATTTTCTGTTCAGTGCACTCCACTTCATATGCATTGTACTTTTTCAAGACTTCATCCAGCTTAACATAAAAGAAAATTTTCAAGGAGATAGGTAAGTACATAAAAGAAATAATGCCTATATGTCTGTAAATTACAATCCTGAATTTAAGTTTACATTAATTCTGATTTATAAAGAAACTGATATACAGTCTACACACAGGGACCTTTTAACTGACCAATGAGACACAGATTTGTACAGTCACAGCAACATCAGACAACAGTTCAGCACAAATAAGTAATACCACATTCAACTGAAAGTGCAGAAGATTCTAAATAGGAAAAATGACAATAGTGTTATTGGAAGCCAGGAAGCCAAGGTAAACACCCCAAAATTTTGGTCATTTATATCTCATCCAAGAGATGTCAAAACAAAATTTATTCACAAGAACACAAACTATTATTCAAAAGGAATGTAAAATGA
Organism: Chelonoidis abingdonii; assembly: GCF_003597395.2. Classification (NCBI taxonomy): domain Eukaryota; kingdom Metazoa; phylum Chordata; order Testudines; family Testudinidae; genus Chelonoidis; species Chelonoidis abingdonii. The sequence goes on from NC_133772.1 coordinate 69,307,595, forward strand.
GATAGGATTAGATGCATCAGGGAATCAGTAATGAGATATTGAGCCCATCACCTCCAGGTCATCAGTTTCAAGCTGGCTGAGGTAATTTGAAGTTGTTACCAACTGTGAAGGGGCAGACTCTCACACTGACAGAGAGGGGACTAAAAAGCTTCACTCAGCCTGTTCAACACCAACAAGTAGCAGCTGCAATGCTTCTTCTGCCGTGGGGGGGGGGAGGGCAGTAGCTTAAAAGGGAAAATCTGCCACAGGAAGGGGCAGTGAACAGGGAGAAGGCTGCCCCATCTTAACTACCGAGATAGGCCCACTGAGAGAGAGACAGCAACGAGCCTCACTGCTCCCAAAGCCACAGGACACAGACTCAGAACAGCATGTACGACGAAGAGGGGGACCTTGCGCAGACTAAGCTCAAAGGGCTGACCCAGGAAGACTGCCTGAGCTCCAGCTCATCCTTGCTTCTTTTCAATTTCCCATGGACTCCCCTCTACTCCCATATGGGAAGAAAGAGGGCAAAGAACTTTTCTTTTCTGTTTGTCTTCTTCAAGAACGCCTTGGGCATCGGCTTCGGGGGGAGAGAAATACAGTCCAAGGACCTGAAGAGGACTCTGGAGGGGACTTGAGGGGAACCCTGCGCCCTAGACCATCCAACAGATATTCAGTGGCCTTTGTGAAATGAACTGACAAGTCTCAGTCCAGCTCCTACTAAGCAGATGCCAAAATCACAACTAGCATCCTGGTTAGCAGCCTCAACTAAGAAACCAAAGTTCAATAGGCATGGAGATTGAACTGTTGTACCTCCCCCATATGAAGGAGGAGCTCTGGAACAGGTGGAGTGCATTGAGATGACAGTCTTGGAAGATTGCCATATCACTTCCCAGAATGTATGTATCCAATATCAGAGGGGTAGCCGTGTTAGTCTGGATCTGTAAAAGCAGCAAAAAGAGTCCTGTGGCACCTTAAGACTAACAGACGTATTAGAGCATGAGCTTTCGTGGGTGAATACGATGAAGTGGGTATTCACCCATGAAAGCTCATGCTCCAAATACCTCTGTTAGTCTATAAGGTGCCACGGGATTCTTTGCTGCTGTATCCAATATATCATTAATAAAAAGGTTCAGGTTACTAGTGTTGTCTCTCCTGTACCTTTTCCAGGTATTGACATTTACTTCAAATTGTAAAACACATTTTAAAAAAAATTCTAAAACTTGCATTCAGTTAGGAAACTGTTATTCAATATAACTGGATTATATTTTCTTTCATTATTTCTGTTAATTTTCTGCAAGACTTTTACAAAAAACATCAGATTCCAAATCAAAAGGCGGCTGCCTGCATTTAAATTCAATATTGTTCCAAAAGTAATTATGTTCAGTGCCTCATCATGTGTTCAACTCACCTTCTGTTCAGTTTGCATAAGCTTTTCACCAAGTTGCTTGTTCAGAAGATCTTTTTCTTGAAGTAACTGCCTCAAATTTTCAATCTGCTCTAGTTTTTCCATTGTACTCAACAGTTTTTGTTCCTTCTCCACAAGTGAAGTTTCAAGGAAGCTTTTTCTATCACTTAATCTAGCAAGAAAATATTTATTTAGAACTCTAATACTCAATGTTCATTTTATAAAGTAGTATTTGAAAACAGAGCTTGTTATTTTCCAGTCTTAACTTTCTAAAGCCAATGTGTAATTTTTAGGGCTATCAAGTAATTAAAAAAATTAATCGAGCTGTTAAACAAATACCATACCATTTATTTAAATTTTTTGGATGTCTTCTCCATTTTCAAATACATTGATTTCAATTACAACACAATACCAAGTATACAGTGCTCACTTTATTTTTTATTACAAATATTTGCACTGTAAACAATAAAAGAAATAGTATTTTTCAATTAACCTAATATAAGTACTGCAGTGTAATCTCTATCATGAAAATTGAACGTACAAATGTAGAATTATGTACAAAAAAACTGCGTTCAAAAATAAAACAATGTAAAACTTTAGCGCGTACAAGTCCTACTTCTTGTTCAGCCAATCGCTCAAACAAGTTTGTTTACATTTGCAGAAGATAAGCTGCCTGCTTCTTGTTTACAATGTCACCTGAAAGTGAGAACAGATGTTTGCATGGCACTGTTGCAGCCGGTGTCGCAAGATATTTACATGCCAGATGCGCTAAAGAGTCATATGACCCTTCATGATTCAACCACCTGATCACAGGTTCTGCTCGATAACGATCCAAACAGTGTGGACTGATGCATGTTTATTTTCATTATCTTAGTCAGATGCTACCAGCAGAAAGCTGATTTTCTTTTTTGGTGGTTTGGGTTCTGTAGTTTCTGCATTAGAGTGTTGCTCTTTTAAGACTTCTGAAAGCATACTCCACACCTCATCCCTCTCAGATTTTGGAAGACATTTCAAATTCTTCAATCCTGGGTCGAGTGCTGTAGTTTTCTTTAGAAATTTCACATTGGTATCTTCTAAGATTTGTGTCACATTTGCAGTAAAAGTGTTTTTAAAACGATCAATATCCGAGACTGTTATAACATCCAATATATGGTGGAATGCCAGTAAAGCAGAGCAGGAGACATACAATTCTCCCCCAAAGAGTTCAGTCACAAATTTAATGAATGCATTTTTTTTTTTTAACAAGTGTCATCAGCATGGAAGCATGTCCCCTGGAATGGTGGCCAAAGCATGAAGGGACATATGAATCTTTAGTGCATCTGGCAAGTAAATATCTTGCAACGCCAGCTACAACAGTGCCATTATTAAAAAGTGGGCAGCATTATCTCCCATAAATGTAAACAAACTTGTTTATCTTAGTGATTGGCTGAACAAGAAGTAGGACTGAGTGGACTTGTAAGCTTGAAAGTTTTATATTCTTCTGTTTTAGAGTGCAGTTATGTAACAAAAAACCCCTACATTTGTAAGTTGCACTTTCACGATAAAGAAATTGCACTACAGTACTTGTATGAGGTGAACTGAAAAATACTATTTCTTTTATCATTTTTACAGTCCAAATATTTGTAATAAAAATAATATAAAGTGAGCACTGTACAGTTTGTATTCTGTTTTGTAACTGAAATTGATATATTTGAAAATGTAGAAAAACATCAAAAAATATTTAATAAATTTCAGTTGGTATTCTATTGTTTAACAGTGTGATTAATCGTGATTAATTTTTTTAATTACAGTTAATTTTTTTTTTAGTTATTTGCCTGTGTTAACTGTGATTAATCAAAAGCCCTAATATTTTTCTAAATACAATTTATATTACTATGAATACACTGTCTGTACACTTGCCATAAAAATAACCAAGTCCAGAAATAATCTGATTTTACTATTGTAGTGGAAATTAAGACTTATTTTCAAGCTTGTTGAAAGTATTATATTCTTTATGTTTCACTGCAAATGTAAATTTAAAGCTGCAAAAAGACGCATGTATAATTGCAACTGGTCCTGTACTGAATGTTTTAAAAAAATTGTTTTACCCTTTAAGCTGTTCATTAAAACTGGAAACAAGCACTTGGTGCTTTTCTGCATCTCGCATTTGTTGGGTACGCAGTTGACTGAGCTGGGTTTGCAAACGCTCATTTTCACTCTGCAACAAAGCAATGGTGAACATAATTACAGCTCACAAATATCGAGAATGGTAATAAAATAGATATCTTGAAAATCTGCCCTCTTGTGTTTCACATTCTACACACTGTAAAGATTATTGTTCTAGCATATTAGTGATTACCAATTCAGGTCTGAAATATTACTGGTTCAAACAGTAGATGTTACTCACCTTTGAGAGGTTTCTCCCTTAGTGATTGCATCTTAACAGAAACTCAAGAGACTCTAAACACTTTACACAAAAGACAACAAAAAGACAAATACTCGTACTGTGTGAAAGCAGCTTACTTTTCTGTTCTTGCCTTCTCTACATTGTTAGCTTGAAGTATAACTCACATTTTACCCCTGATTCCTGTCCACACCCAAAATCTAGATTGAATAAAGTGGTGCTTTAAGTGGTAATTTAGCTGACCGATAATGGGGTGGGGATTGGTTGAAGCTTGAGTGCTGATGATGCTAGTAACAAAACGTGAATTCAGCAGCTGCAGTTACTACTCATCAGCTGCTAATTAATTATTTTGTGGTGCCAGTCAAGTCACTCTAGGTAGCTGGAGTGTTGTTTCAGAGCGGCTGCTCTCATTCCATTCTCACTCAAGACTGACTAACCTGAATGGAGTAACTCTAATGTATTTATTTACTCAAGCTAACTGTTGCAGTGAAGACAAGTTCTAAAAGGAGAACACCAGAGACAGCTCATTCTTCGAAAACATTTTCCATGTTGATCTGAACACAGTAATGAATTCCAACTGCTTTTCTGCAGATCTTTTTAAACCTTTTGTTGTTGCTCTGATCAAAGGCAACCAGCAATCTGAAGTAGATTGCAAAATAATTTGTGGAAGGAGATGAAAAGAAAAATAAAGCAAGCTCCATTGACACAGTTTATAACACAGTATAACTCTGTTATTCTAGCCAACTTCACTGCACCAGTTCATGAGTAAAACTGCAAAACAAAAAACTAGCAACCACAACCAAAAGCAACATACACAAATCCAAAATCACCAACAAGAGTTGGTAGGACAAACAATATGGCAAACGTGTCACCTCTAGGAAAAATATGCTATCACTGTGGAGTGGGCAGAACACACCTGTACAGCCCTCAATGGCTGCCCTTCTTCCTCTACACCAAATGTTACCTGTATTGAAAGGCTTTGTTACAAGATTCTCAAATATTAACATAAGGCTGTCTGCTTCTTAATATAAACAACTTAATTTAGAGGAAAAAAAAAACAATAATTTAATATATGCTCTTTACTAGCTAAAGGAACAATAAGATATATACCACAACTGTGGAGTTTTAGGGAGAAGTTAGTTATGTCATTTTGAAAGCTTAGAAAACTGTCAAACAAAATAATGACAAGGAAACTTTTAAAACTTCTGTTTGGATTGAAAGCTTTTAATTTATTATTTCATTTGGTGTCTTCATGGATTAATTTTGGGAGGTTTCTAGAAACAGTCATTAATAAGTGAAATAATAATTATTATTATTATTTTAAAATCACAAGCAGTTACCATAACAACCCAAATATCATAGCATTTTAAAAAAAAGGTAACAGAGACATTAACTGCTAAGAAACTCTCTCTCTACTTTGAAGGTTTAATTTATTGAGATTTCAATCTTGTTGTAAAAGGACAGATGTGGGGTGATATCCTGACATCACTGAAGTCAGTGCAACTTTTGCCAGTGAATTAAATGGGCCAGGATCTCTCTGTAGGCTGGTAGCTAAAACTCGGAACCATACTCACGTAGGTTTTAAACTCTATGTAGGGATAAATTACACCCTTTTGTGCATTAGATAACTTTTCTGTGTAAGGATTCTAATTTTGATGTATGGGGTTTTTAAAAATTTAATAGATACTACCAACCATTTTACCAAGACAGGGAATCAACAACTGTTACAGATCAACTACTCTGTACAAGACATAGTAAGTTACTCAAGTGTCAAAGGTGAATGTTCAAATTATTCTCCATAGTGTCCTCCTACTTTTTAGATCTCCATGTGTATTCAGTTCACACCCTATTTGCCTGCTACCTGATAGATCATCTTGGCTTATACGTGTCCCTGCAACTCTCAAATATGGGGGTTGCTCTACCACTTTGGCAGCTTCCATCTATCTAGAAAATCTCTCCCCTCTGTTCACCTACAGGCCCTTTCCTTATTAAATCTGACTTCAATAATTTCATTTTCTTATTAGCCTTTAACTTCTCTGATTATGAAGTGTTATGCAACCTCCTTTAGCCTATGAGAAAATGATGCACTGCTGATATTAGAAGTGATATTAAAGATAAGTAGTTATTAGGGCTTGATTCCTCACACACATCAGAAAAAAACCAAAGTAACTACTGAAATGCAGATGTAGAGTAAGTGAAAATACACTTGTGTCAGTGACAGAAGAATCAAGTTCTTGACCTCTGAAACAGGCCCTATACTGTTGACGACAAAAATGATATTGAATTTCAACATGTTGCTACCACTAGTAACAGACTTCTAAACATTTTTTTTTCACTTAATTATTTTCAAAAGCAATTTCTTACCCCTGTGTGACTTTCTCGCAGTGAGCAAAATGGGTGTAGTTTTCCACTGTTCAGTACCACACAACATAATGAGTACATAGCACTGCAATATTACCCTATATTTTTGAAGTACAAAAATATACTGTAGAATCTTTTGCTAATCTTCATTTTTGCTTCACTATTAACTATTTTCATCTAAATATGAAGAGAAAACTAAATGAGTCTCCCTACATCATCTTCAGCTCCTAACACAAATATAAAAGCTCACCTGAAGGGCTTCCATTCTGCCCTGCAGCTGTAATCTGTCTTCCAAGTCCTGACAGCGTTCCTCCAGGATTAGAATTTGTTCCTGTAACTGATTTCTTTCCAATTCCAACTCTTCAACTACTGTCCGCAAACCTATGTAGTTTCAAAGGGAAAATATTTATTTCAAAAATAGTTCCAAACAACGTGTTTCACATACAGATAACTGTCAGATAACATAAGTCTAGCAACTACCCGCATCATTATTGGTTTAATTTTCAGAGGTGTTGAGCACCTGCAGGTTCCAATGGATTTCAGTGGGAGTTATGGATGCCCAGCATCTCTGAAAAACATGTAATCATATTTATAAAGGCTTTAATGATCAAATATTCCCTGAACTTTTCAAATAATGGGACTGAGTTCACAGTTCAAGATCCCCTATAAAAACTAGCACAAAATTATTTTGCTATGTACAAGCAAAGGGAACCAATCCTGTGAGTGTTTATGAATTGACTAATTTTACTAAATGAGTAAAGTTGTTTGTTTGCAGGATCCACTTCTAAGCACCATTAACATACACCAAGTGAAATGGACTATTGAAAGCTGGGAGCTCATCTGTTCAACAGAAAATAGCAATTTTATTTTAAAGCAGACCTCACGAAAGAATATTCACTCGGTACACTGACTCGCAAAGACAAAAATTAGCTACCCTGTACAATGACAATGCACATATTTGTTATATGTAATGTAGCTGCAGTTGTGTCAGTCCCAGGATGTTAGAGAGACAAGGTTGGTGAGGCAATATCGCCACCTTGTCTCTGGAATGCTCACATTTGGAAGTTTTGCCTTATGGAGAGTGAGGTGGGAATGATGAGTGGCTGAACCCATCCATGCTAGATAGGAAAACATAGTAAATGATAACTGACGTGGCTTCTTGAAACCACTGCACGTGTTCTAGGATGTGTGAGACTGCAGCCCTTGTGCACCAGTATATTATTAGCCGAAGTCATATGGCAGTTTAAGAAAAGCTCTGGGATTCCAGAAGGCAATACCTTCCAGATAGGATCGTCATCAACATAGGTCAATTTTACAGACTATCATGCTGTAATAAAAAAAATTTTTTTTGATATTTTAAAAAAATCTGACTTTTCATTTTTTATTTAAATTAAGTATAAGTTTAATTTTTTAAAGTAAACCTATTTAAAATTAAATGTGAAATTGACAATCTATTAAAATAATTTAAATTAAATACAAAAATAATATTAAGCAGTACATGGTCTGCTGCCAACTGTTGAAGTCAAACCACTGAACTGCTGGAAATCATTGAATAAGCATCTGGAATCAGAGTTTGTGGAAATGTTAAACCAGCTCTTACAGCAGCCACCCTCCATTTCTGTTTATTCAACCAGTTCAGTTCAATGACTAGTTCATTCAGAGTTAAGAAACCAGAAAAATCAGTTCAATTCACTAACTATAGATAAGATTTCCTTTGTTTACTAAATCATATAGTATTAAATGCAAAACGTTCTGATAAATGTACTGATAAGAAAAAAGTTTATGTATCTAGCACTTACGGTAGTCCTATTTAATTAAAAAGTTTTAAATGCTGTTTTTGTGCATTTTAAATCAAATTTGATTTTCCATTCAAATAGATCCATACACAAGTAAAAATTTAATCATCTTCTAACATAAAATGTAAAAATTAAGAATTTGTATAAATGTAAGGTAAGCTATATAACTGCTCAAATAAATATGTATAAATATAGTATATCCTCCTGATTAGCAAAAATACCGAATTTAATGTACAGGCTATATTTTCTGAAAATCACTATGTTTTAATGGTTATCAACTAATGAGATTCAGCCTTTCTATAAGAAAAAGTAAAAATGCAAAGCACAATTAAATCAATTATTTAAATCAAGGTTTGCTGTTTGCTGTTTTTAATAACTATTAAGTTGGTGATTTAAATCACTGATTTAAACCAATGGATTCTGCAGCCAAACTAAGGCACTGGGCCAAAATAATTTCCATTCTCATATGAATGAGGTAAAACTGTCAGACTATATTTCCTCCCATTTCTATCACATTTCTTCAGGTCAAGTTTCATTCTAGTTGAGAAGCACCAGGGTTTCACATCTGCATATTCCTTATGCTATTCTTGTTCTATAATCTCCTTGATAAACACAAAGCAGCCAGTTCTGATGGCATAGATAAGCTTCTTCAGAAAAGTTCTGCCTAAGAGTGGCATGGGAAAAAATAGATGCTTTTTAAATGGATCACTTAACTAACAAAACAAAACTCTGGATTGATGGTTAACTACAAACAGGTCAGGATTCAGAATTAAAGACAATAACCATGTAATTAAGAGATATTGGGCAAATAAAGGTGGATCTTTCACTATTACACTCTATCTACATTATATTTTTAAATAATGAAGAGGGCATATGTGACTCCAAAGCCACCAGCTAGGATTATGAAAAAGGACAATTCACAGTACAACTAAATTATCTGCTGAACATTTGTGTGTTGCAGTAGTTAACACACACACTGGTTTAGACTAGAAGTTGTATAAATACAAATATCTGCTGCAAAAGCCTGTAGATTTTATATCAGGGCTATTTAGAACTGTAAGTGTCTGTCCTAAACCCTAAAAACACCTGCATTTTCCTACCACGTTCCCAGTTCCCTACCCAGAAACCTTGCAAGCTTCTACTCAGCATGCCAAAGCAAAAATCAGCTGACTTGTGAGAACACCACACAAAAATGGCTGCAATTTTCTTCAATGGTTGAGATTTTCAATTAAAGCTTTATCTGTCAAGTTTAAAAAAAATCCTGTATTTCAAAAAATTTCAAAACCCAAGATACCCTGTGTGCGCAAATATTTGAAAACTATAGCTTCTAAGTTGAATATTCCATTACTTATGATAGCTGTAAATTTACTTTGATAAGTGATTACTTTTCACCTAATCTACATTATCTTGAAAAAGATGTAGATTAAAGGGTGAATAATGTTTCTAACAAACGTCCTGGGAATATAACTTTACTTTGTAGTAGCTCTTTCCAAAACAGTACTAAGAAACGCCAGCAACAGTTCTTGATTTTTTATCATAACTAAAGAAACACTTGGAACAAATGGACTTGACTGATAAACTGCCAACAAGATACAACTACAATCATTCACAGACATAAAAATAGAGGAAGAAATAATGCACACACATATACACATAAGCATTTTATCTTAAAACTAAAAATGACACAGAAGTGGAATATAATGGTTTGGTTGAAAAACAAGATTATATAAAGTGGAGCCACTTCAACAAGAACAAGACTAATAACTTAAATATATATATATATAATCTTACCATACAGGACAATACATTTTGATGGGCACGGGGATTGGGAGAGTCCTAGATGTTAAACCATGACTGTGTTCTAGTTCTGAACCAAAACTAGACAGTTCATCCAGCACGCACATGCTTCAAAATGAAATGGAAAAAAATGCAAGCCAAAAAAATTCAACAAAGATTAGAATACACCACAAAATGGGTTGTTAGTTAAATTTGAAAAACAAAAATAAACACAAAATACAGATGCTGTGCATGCTTTAATAAACGGTCTAGCGGTTATCACACCTGCATTAGGAGAAGTGTACTCTGGCCACCAACCTCCCATGTTCTCTCCTTCAGCTGAATCAGTGATGTCCAAGGTGACACTCAGCTCTTGAAAGCATTGTTTTCTGTCAAAGCTGTATTCCTCCTACATGCAGGACATGACAGCAGAGATCAATAAAAAAAGATACACACTCAGCTGTCAAAAGGGACAGCTGCAATTAAAATTATATGAATGCCTTCTGTATTAAGGTAGAATTTTGCTAACAAATCTAAGTCTGAGATATTAGAGGTAATTAAATATAGAAAAAAATTTCCTGTAAGATGTGAGCATGACATCGATGTCTCCTAACCCTACATACACATTAATGGATAAAGATCACAAGCATCTATAAGAAACAACATCAATGATTACCTCAAAGAAGGAGACTAGAATTAATTGGTGCTCTTTAGAGATCATCCCATGCCATCCCACTGACAAGAATACGTAACAGTTGTTCCTAAGCTGAAAACAGCCCTGATTCACTAAAGTATTTAAACACTGGCTTAACTTGCAGCATGCGTGTTGTTCCATAGGAAATTTCTTAATGACTTTAGAATAAAACGCACGTAAATTTCTTAACCTAAAGAGAAACCGATAATGCTTCTAGAATTTACCTCCAACATTTATGCCTACATACACCTTTGTTTTGTTTACTTCTGTAAACCCTTTTTTGCCTCCTGTCCTTTAGTTATATCTTTGTACTAAGTTGTAAAGCACCATGCATACTTATGGTGCCATATAAATAACAGAGTTACTAATGTCCCTGGTTAACATATAGGTAAAATGTATTTTTTATTTCTACCAACCTACCTGATGTTTCCCAATGGTCTGGTTGCTCTTCTTTCTTGCCTGCTGCAACCTGCCAGTTCTTTGAACTGCAGTCAGTTCCTCCTCCAGCTCCTGCTGCCCTGAGACTATGGCTGGATCAGAGCAGCCAGGAAAGAACCAGTCATCCTCAATCAGTTTTGTGCCACAGGAAAGCAATTACATTTACACATCATATACATACTAGATACAAAGAGATAAGTGACAGACTGAAGTTCCTATGAATGACTGACAGGAATAAGATTATCTGAGCAATTCATAGCATTCACCTTGTGATTTCCCCCAACAATGTTACACAGAATGTAAGAATAATTTTCATGTAATTTTTTCAGAAGCCCATTGAAGTATGATTTTACTTTTTCAGCAGCATTTTAGAAAGACTGACTATGAAAGAGGGATTTGTATTTTGACACTACAATAAAACTGCAGCCAATTCAATTGCCAAATTACAACTCAGTTCAATCTGCCAGGTTAAAATACAACTAATTTGTATGATAAAGCCATTAGCTGAAATTGCTGCATTTTGTACAGCTGAACAATCACATGCATTTTTATGGAAGTGAAATGCTTCTTGCTTGTATCTTTAATTTTAGTGTGAGCTACAATGCCAGATAATTTGAGGAAGTCACAAGCATGTGTTACACTGCAAACTGGCATCAAACCATCTTATCAGACGTTAATAATATGATTCTTTGTAAAACAAATATAGAATCACTTGTAAATAACACACCCTGAATAAATTCAGAGTATGGAAGCTTAAATATGCATCCTGTCCAGTGTTAGAAATGATTTTTCCTTTTAAGTACATTCCCATCTGTTTTGTGAAATGACAAAACGTGTGATAGGTTGGGGAATAGATGTTTCATGCAAAGCAGACAAAACAGCATGAAGAAATAAAGATAAAGGTGGCTCCATACTTTAATCACTGGTGAATCTGAAAGTAGATATGGCCTCTGCACTCAACAAATTAATCCAATTCAAAGTCAGCTCTCCGCACAGTCCATGATATTCATAGAAAAAGTTTTATCCATGCATTTAATAAGTTAGGAAATGGATCAAATTCATTCCTGGTGTAACACTGGGACAGACTGATTCCCTCTGGAATGCCCCTGACTTAACCCAAGTTACAGTACCCAATACCAATAAAATTTATTTGTATCACATTTATCTGTTAGATGTTGTTAGGAACTCGTTTTTGCTCCTTCCCCCTCCCCCCACCCAAGAGAATTAATGGAAAACTACAGGGTAATAAGAGATCCAATTAGTGCAACTCTACAATACTAGGTAGAATTTAAAAGAAAAAAAATTAAGTGTTTTGTATGGGACACTGAGTTAAAATTCACATACCTTTACAATATTTCCTTAGCTAAGTTACTACTACCACTTTAAACTAACAAAACTAAAAAGATTTTTTACACACCTAGTTTGGTGTGGGAGCTTGTTTTTGTATGTTTTGCCATTTATTTTGGTTGTTTACTTCTTGCATTGGACAGTACAAATAAAGTAGTCATTTTCACTTTTGCTTTTAATCATATTTTGGTTTTATGCATTACAACAATAATTCAGGGTTGAGCTGCAAATACTGCTCGGGAATCTTTATTTGATTTTATTTAAACATGGTTTCCACTAGAATTAAAATAAATAAAAAATATGTAGGCTTTTCTTAGGTTTTGTTAAAGGCAAAAATTCTCATATCCATACTCACATTGAGTTGTACCTTTCTTTGCAAATAGTCCCACTAAAGTCAACAGAGCCATTTGTGAAGCAAAATGCTAAACAATGTGAGTATCTGAATTTGGTCTTTACTTTTGTAAAGAACAATTTTTTTTAAGTAAACTTGACAGTGTCGCAATAATTTGGCAATGCAAAGAAGGAATGAAAAAATAATAATTAGGGCTGTTGATTAATCACAGTTAACTCACATGTTTAATTTAAAAAAAAATCATGATTAAAAATATTAATCGCAATTATCAGTTTTAATCGCACTGCTAAACAAAGCAATCCCAACTGAAATTTATTAAATATTTTGGATGTTTCTCTATATTTTTCAAATATACTGACTTCAGTTATAAGACAGAATACCAAGTGTACAGTGCTCACTTTATATTATTTTTTATTATCCTGTTTAGAGTGCAAATATTTGTATTTTTCAATTAACCTCACACAAGTACTGTAGTGCAATCTCTTTATCCTGAAAGTGCAACTTACAAATAATATATATTTTTTTTGTTACATAACTGCATTCAAAAACAAAACAATGTAAAGCTTTTGAGCCTACAAGTCCACACAGTCCTACTTCTTTTTCAGCCAACTGCTAAGACAAACACGTTTGTTTACATTTGCGGAAAATAATGCTGCCTGCTTATTTACTGCGTCACCAGAAAGTGAGAACAGGTATTTGCATGACACTTCTGTAGCTAGCATTGCGAGGTATTTACTTTCCAGATTTGCTAAACATATCTATGTCCCTTAATGCTTCAGCTACCATGCCAGAGGACATGCTTCCATGCTGATAAAGCTTATTAAAAGAATAATGTGTTAATTAAATTTGTGACTGAACTCCTTGGGGGAGAACTGCATGTCTCCCGCTCTGTTTTACCCACATTCTGCCATGTATTTTATATTACAGCAGTCTCGGATGATGACCAAACATGTTGTTCATTTTATGAACACTTTCACTGCAGATTACACAAAATGCAAAGAAGATACCAATGTGAGATTTGGAAGGATGGATACAGCTCTCGACCCAAGGTTTAAGAATCTGAAGTGCCTTCCAAAATCTGAGGGGGACAAGGTGTGAAGCACGCTTTCAGAAGTCTTAAAAGAGCAACACTCTGATGTGGAAACTACAGAACCCAAACCACCAAAAAAGAAAATCAACCTTCTGCTGGTGGCATCTGAGTCAGATGAAAATAAACATGGATTATTCTGCTTTGCTTTGAATCATTATTGTGCAAAACCCATCATCAGCACGGACGCATGTCCTCTGGAATGGTAGTCGAAGCATGAAGGGATGAATCTTTAGCGCATCTGACACATAAATATTGTGTGATTCCAGCTACAACAGTGCCCTGGGAGGCACCTGCTTTCACTTTCAGGTGACATTGTAAATAAGAAGCAGGGAGAATTATCTCCTTCAAATGTAAACAAACTTGTTTTTCTGAGCGACTCACTGAACAAGAAGTAGGACTGAGTGGATTCGTAAGCTCTAAAGTTTTACATTGTTTTATTTTTGAATGCAGGGGGTTTTTGTACATAATTCTACATTTGTAGGTTCAACTTTCATGATAAAGAGATTGCACTACAGTACTTGTAATGGGGGAACTGAAAAATACTGTCTTTTTTTTACAGTGCAAAAATTTGTAACAGAAAATAAATATAAATTGAGCACTGTACATTTTGTATTATGTTGTAATTAAAAATCAATATAATCATTGCAGTTGAAAATGTAGAAAACATCCAAAAATATTTAAATGGTATTCGATTACTGTTTAACAGCACGATTAATTGTGCTTACTTTTTTTATTGAGCGATTAATCACGATTACTTTTTTTAAATCGCTTGACAGCCCTACTAGTGATATAAAGTGAGCATAGTACATTTTGCATTCTGTGTTGTTACTGAAATCAATACACTTGAAAATGAAAAAAAAATCCTAAAATGTGAAAATTTCAGTTCATATACTATTGTTTAACAGTGCTATTAAAATTGTGATTAATCATGATTAATTTTTTTAGTTAATCACGTAACTGCAATTAATAGACAGCCCTACTTATCACTTACTAAATGATGTCAATAGCAAAATTACTAATGACTTTCCCCATTACAAAGCACCAAAAACTGGAGGATCTTAGAGTGGTCGGGTAAGTTGTATAATTTTATTACAACATTTCTGGGTAATTTAACAAGTATTTTAACAATTGCTGTTAATACAGTTTTCTAAAGTAAGATCATGTTACAACTTGGGAAATCTGATATGCAATTACTTCTGATAGAAAAGCTGATACTCAGTCCCATGATCTGATCTTGCAAACACTTATACAAAATTTTCCTCACAGACACACTGCCATTAACAGAACTATGAATGATATGAGTATAGTTACTTGCATAAATGTTCAGCCTGCATCAGTGTCCTACTACTAAGTATCATAATGATCTCAAATCCGTAACTGGATCCAATAGCACGAAGCTCTATATTCATGCAGCTCCCCACTGCACCTAATACACGGGTTCATGCTAGTACACCCCACTACAAGATAGGGGCCTAAAATGGCAGCCTCCAGTGAAAGCCACCACAGTCCTATTCTCTGCAGTTACCAATGCAGCAACAAAGATCTCTGCAAATGGCTTTGAAAGATACTATTCAAATATATAGTCATTTTTAGTAAACATTTATTCCAAGATTGTCCTTTGGTGGAGGGAATATTCAAGGTGTGGGGTGTTGTGGTTTTGTTTTGGTTTGGTTTGGTTGTTTGGGGGGAGTTACATAAAACCAAAAACAAACAAAAACCCTAACCTATTCTTATTAGAATTAATGTAATCTCTAAAACAAAAACAAACAAAAAAGATGACAGAATTTGATTCTTAGCTATTTGTTTATGAAAATTAATCATTGCAAGTTGTGCAGTTTTCCTTTAAACTAGGTTACAAGGTAAATATGGAGTCAGCTAGTAAAACAAAGCAGAATGAAAAAAGAAGATTCTGTTAATATAAACAAAGAATAGGCATTGCAAGAGGAAAACAAGTTTAAGAACTAGCATTTGTTACATGTATTATTAAAAACCACATACCACCAACAGCAGCTGTTATAAGGTACTGTTGGTGATTTCCTCTAAAGAAAGGTCTACAGAGGAAAACAGCAACAGTACATTACAGGTTGTCACAGCTGGAACCTGCATGCACAAAACTGATGGGAAACTACGTTCTTATTGGCTGACCAAATCGCAGTGTAGGGTAGGAGTGGAGGGGGAAGGGACGTTGAGTGCTCATCAGGTATAACGGCAGGAAAAAAGAAACAGAAAGGTCATGCATATCCCAAGGGGGGAAAACTGCGAAATTAAACAATGACTGGACACGGATGAAGTTTTACAACTGTTAATATTATTGCAAAAGGTCACACTCCTGAGATAAGTAGTACTTAACATTAAGAAGGTTTATTCTCTTCTTTATGTCCAAGGAGCTACATGTATAAATCTCTCACAGAGAAGAGAAATGGCCCTTAAAGATTTTGGGACTTACAGAATGAACTTTGAAATCCATCAACTGAGTCTCAAAAACATTCAAGCTACAGATTAACAAAAGGCTATTCAAATTAATTAACTGGATTTATTTTATTTATAGATGGTGCACATTAACCTTTGTGCCTTCAATCCGCATTCCGATACCAAAGGGGAAAGAAGTTAAGGTAAACTGCCATAGGGGGAGGTGGGGAGCAAATAAAAATTAGTGTGAAATCTAATACTTAGACTTTTTCATAAGTTCGATTTTTCAAACAGAAAACACTTTTTTTTAATTTTACCATCACTGGTGACCTTAAAATCTCAGATCACCTGGAATGGTGGTTTTGATATAATATCTAACATTTTAAACCGGCAATCTGTTGCCAGTTCTCTCCATTTCTCTGGTCAGTATCAATGGCACGTCTGTTAGTACATCTCGATCTTTTAAAAATCTTGCTGGTTACTGACTTTTACAGAGAAGCTCCGAATTTCATGTATATTTTGCAAAAGCACAACTTTCTATGCCATCACCAAATTTTAAACAGTGCTACAACTTCCCATATCTTCTCCTCTAATTTGAGGCAAGCAGCTGCCATTTTCATCACTGATAACTCAAATGCAGACATTAAGCTTCTGAAACAAATCCAACTAATGACCCCAAAGATAAGCAGCTCAGATTGCAAAAGCTAACAGAATAAAATATCCACCAATAAACATGATGTAAAGTGATGAATGTATGAAACAGACAGAGTCAAGGAAACAATCCAACATACAAAATGAATTACAGTAACCATTATATTCTGCTAATTTCACTAGCTGCATAAATCTCACTTGACTACAGAAGTGAGGCATGGAGGAAAGATATCAATTTTGTCTGAACTGCAGAAACACAGCAGATTTGTAATACCTGCTATGCTGGCATAATAATCTAGTTTCATCTTAAATACTTCAATTCACCTTCTCTCTCTTCTTCAATCTGTGCCATTCTCAGGGCTATGGCAGATTTCTCCTCTCTGACTTGGTCATGCACCTCCTCTGATTCTGGTACAATATCCTGCCACTCCAAAAGCTGACTCTGAAATTCATCCACACTGCCCGATTCACTGGCCTACAAGAGAAGTTGGACATGAAAATAACATTTACCAAAATAAATGTAATAGTTAGATTGTAAACTATTCAGGGACAGAACTTTCACCTTTGTGCGTCACTTACAGCTTTATATAAATAAATAAATACAACTAAGACAAACAAATAAAGTAGATAATTTTCTTTAAACATTACAGACCATAACAGAAGACCTTGCAAGTTTATCTAAAAAAAAAAAAAAGCCAAAAGCTGCATGTCAGTGGTGGTAAACTTTTTTTTTTTTTTTTTTTTTTTTTTTAAACTGAAAAGCCTTTTCAACAAAAATGGCTTACTGACCAGAACAAACATTTCCATTGAAAATCTTCATTGTGGTCAAAATTGCTCATTTTTTGAAATTAAACATTTCCTTTTTTTTTTTTAAACAGGAAAAATACACACCCTTTTTTCCCCCTCAGATCTCACAAGGTAAAAAAGTGAAGGTTTTTTGTTCCCTCACCAAAATAAAGTTTATAGGGAACAAAATTAAAAATAGTTTCAAAATTTTGCCATTAAAAATTTAGTACAAAATATTAATTTCCTTTGCATTTTTTGCAAAATATGGTTATGTTTTTCAGCCTGCTCTGCTGGTTGTACAGCTATCAGGATTAACAAACAATACCCATGATTCTCAGGGGCTATTTAGCAGACATTTCTAAAGTATTCCCTCCCTCTCACTTTTGTGCCTGAATATACATATTTGTGATAGAAAGAAGATTTATTAGTTGATTATATCAATTTGGTTTTTACATTAAATAGTACCATTCTGACATCTCTTGAGTTATCAGTAACTAGATGAACACTAAACTGTTTGAATTACATGGATTTTCTACATATGCAGGAATTCAATAGCATTTTCAAAACAATCTAAAACCTAGAGACTTTTTAAGCTGAATGAATCACAACTGGTGTCTCAATTCTGTATGCTAGTAAATTTAATTTTAACTCAAATTCAAGTTTCCAACAATACTGTTATGAAGGCTACAGTTAGCACTGTGAAGCTAATCAACAATTTACATTAATCAACTTTGAATAGAAAACCTGTGAAGCTGCCCTCTTTGTAACTTGTTCGAGATCAGCCTGCAATTTTCGCTGCTGCTCTTCATAGACTTCCAGCTTGGCCAGTAGTTCTTCTGCAAAAACAAATGAATTGCCTTCATTATTTGATGACAAAATAACATGGTAAACCAGTAAATATCTAAAGGAAGAGTGAAAGCCCAAACTGAGATCATAGAATCATTTGGCTTGGAAGTTATCAATGATGGGCTTTGCAATCCATCTCCCTACAAAATTAACTCAGATTATTATTAATACCAGTCAATGTTTTAAATCTACACCAATGACAATCAAAACTACAAAGGGAAGTACTATTATCCCCATTTTATAGATGGGAAACTGAGGCACAGAGATATAAAGTGACTTGTCCAATGTCAAACTATAGCAGACCTGGAATCTAAACTCAGATCTCCCATGTGCAGTGCCTTGTCTACATCACAGAAAATCATAACAGTTTGCTTCAATGACACTTTCTGCTCAGAGAGGCCAACTCCAAAAGTGTATGCGTGTCAAGGACTCAGGTATAATACACAGGCGGTATTGAGGGGGGAAGCTTACACAGTAACTATCTGAAATACATGTAGCTGTATCCCTTGCTGCTATTCGGAATTTAATGAAGAAAATTTAACTTTGTAATCTCTGTAGAATAAAGCAGAATAAATACACTTCCTCTGAAACCTTATCATAATGAAGACAAAAAAACCCTTTGTTTTCATTTCATTACAAGTCATCAGATGATAGAGTAAAACAAAAAACCCAGCACAACTGCTTCATTAATTATTTACCATTTTGAGTTCTGAGTTCAGAAAACGCTTTCAGTTTTGACTGTAGTTCTTTCTTTTCAATTTCTAATTCTGAGATGCAGTTCTTTAAGGCAGCTATGTCATTATTCTTTGATGATAACTATAAAGAGAAACACTGTTAATTTCCTTCAAATGTACTGAAATGCCAAAATCAAGATAAAAAACAAAGCTAATACAATCATTTCTTTATTTTTAAATAAGATTTTGAGTAACAATGTTTCTAAAATAGTCAAGTGCAATAGGTCATTGTGAACTGGCAGACCTCTTCCTTTGTGTTTAAGTTACAGACTATTACACTACTTATTAGAACATTCCCTTGTATAAACTTTGTGAATTCAGGCATATCAATCCTTCTCTATTCATATATTAGATATTTTCTAGAACCCAACTTACTGGACCTTTTAGGCTGTATTTTAGTTTTTTAATCAAATCTACAATCATAACCCATTGTAAAATAGGCATATAATGTTAAATTAAAAATGTTACATGTACACTTTTCAGTTCATCCTCCAACTGTTTGATTTTTGATTTGGACCATGCCTTCATTTTAAGGAATTTAGCTTCAGATTTGCTGGCCTCTTCTGTTTTCAACTTCATTTGAGCTAGAAAACAAACACCACAATCATCATTTAGAATTCTAATAGATGGATCAATGTAATCACAAAACATATTTCAGGATTCAGCACGTTCTGTTTACTCAGCTACACTTGCAAAAATGTCTATGCTATAGTCATAGCCAGAAGGGAAAACAGAATGTTTTAAGAAATGCTAGGCCAAATTTAGATGTTATGTAACGTAATGTATCTAGTTTATTTCTAGGGCCCTCTTCTACAAAGCATCTAAGCATCTCCCAAGTACTAAGTAGTACCCACAACTCCTCCTCCATTAAAGTCAGTGAAGCTGTACCCAGTTTATACTAGCTCTGAATTTGGCACATAGTATACGGTGGAGTGACAGGAAGTTTTTCAAATATAAAAGCTATTCTTCGATGCAATACCTTCTAGCTGTTCCATCTTTTGTTTAGTTACAGTATCTACATCTATAGACTGTTTTGAGTTACTCTCTCCACTATTTCTTAATTCTGCCACTTGTTTCTGAAGCTGCAGCAGGGCTTGGTCTTTCTCCTGCAGCTCAGTTTCATGCTTCTCTTGGATCTCATGCATTTCAGCATTATGTTTCTCTTGGACCTTCGTCATTTCAAGTTCATGTTTCTCCATCATGTCTCTTAGCTGGGCTCTCATTACATGTTTCTCAGCATCCAGTTTAGATTGGAGGTTCTCTTTCTCTGACTGAAGACGTTTCAGGTTTTCATTAATTTCCTGTATTAAAAAAGAAAATTGTTTCAGATTTTCTAGATATACTCCTAGGTGTTCCTCTGCACATGCAACATACTTTAAAAAGAGATCACTCTCATGGCTGGTCAATTGGCAGCATAAGGCTCTGTCACATATATGTAAGGTCTGAACTCCCTAGCAGTAGCTTGAAGATACAATGGAGGGTCTGCACTGCTCTAGTGCTAACTACATCTTGACTGGTTCTGTAGGAGGAAATGTTCCCTTATAAAGAAGAAAGGGAATAAAAAGGGAAAAGGTCCTCTGGAAAAACCCCATATCACGCTTTGCTGAGTTCTGAAGACCAAAAATAAAAGAGGTTGACAGCCCCTGGCTACTTTTAAAGTTCTTACTCAGGAAATTAGAGATGGAAAAAGTCTAAGTTATTTATAACCCATCCTTCTGATCTTCCCCCCACATTATCTACTGTTTTGTCTAGTCCAGGGATTATCAAACTTCATTGCATCATGACCCCCTTCTGACAATAAAAATTACTACACGACCCCAGGAGGGGGGACTGAAGCCTAAGCCCACCCAAGCCCAAGGGGACAGGGGGGTGGGGAGAGAGAAAAGGAACCAAAGCAGAGCAACGCTGCCCCAGGCGGGGGGGGGGGGGGGGCGCAAAGCCTAAAGGTTTCAACCGGGGGTGGGGGGGAGCTTGTAACCTGAACCCCACTGCCCAGAGTGGTGGGGCTTGGACCCTGGGCTTCAGGCAACCCCATTAAAACAGAGTTGCGACCCACTCTGGGGTCCCAACCCACAGTTTGAAAACCACTAGTCTAGTCCTTTCTATTTTTTGTCATTTTGTTTTCAGTAGTTTCACATTAGCTGCTTGAGGCTAACAAAGAGGCAGAGCAAGACTGCAGAATATATTTATAAATGAATAGCCAGCACAAATCAGACACCTATATAAAAACAAATACTTTCATAATGAGCCCAAGACTATGCACTGTCTGGTAAACCTTGATCTAGAAAGTTTGGAACAGGAAACTAACAGCCCATTGTTTATATCTGAGAATTAGGAAAGTAAATAGGATAGCATGACTGGAGAGCAAGATGGAAAAGGTCACTTGATTAAGATGAAATAATCACTGGGGGAAACCTTCACATGTGCCCAACTCTTGGCCTCTCCCTCTACCCCTTCCCCCAAATAATTATTCCATCTTAAACAGCTGAACTTTACCATCAAAGATATAGTAGACAACTCAGACAGTACGTATAAAAATCACAGGGGAGATCCTGACATGCATACCCAATGACAATTTTGATTACCAGAGTAGAAATGGCTATCTTTCTTGGATAATAATAGTCCATCAAGTATTCTCGGCGCATACAGATTCAATGAAGGATGTGTATCTGTATTCATGACTTAGAAGATGCTGTTCCAATAATTACATAGTTGGTAACAAAAGTATAAAGTATGCAAAAGATTGACAGCTTGCTGCCTGTATCAACAGAATTCACTATAGCCTGTTAAAGAACACTTTAAGTAAATGTTCTGCAGTCCAGCAAGTATTTCAATCTGGAAATTTCTCAGACATAAGTAGGTAAGTGGTGTTTTCCCAGCTCTCTTTTTGTGCATGCAAATATTTTCCCCGGGTTTCTTTAAAGGCCAAGAGATTACAGTGGTATTCAACAAGCTTTACAGTAGATTGTCAAACAGAACTGCTGCACACTGACTTCAAAAAATATTATCAAGTTTTTTTTTAAAAAATCATCTTAAAAGTAAAAAAAAAAAAAAAAAAAAAATATTCCATAAGGTGAGAACTTCAAAATGGAAACAATGACAAAGGTTAGTCAGTTTCCGTTCCTGTTCCACAAACCTTGAAATTGCTATAGGGAGTAATTTGATTTGATTAATTTTATAGCAGCAGTAATCAAGCCACTTTTTTTCATCTACATTCTGGCCGACCTTGCTGTCATGATTCATATATTTGTCACCTCAGAATCAATCTACTGCAATGTATTCTATATCCTCAAACCACTGAAACTGATGGAAAGTGTGGTAGCCCATCTAATTAAGTGAAATTTCCTGGAAAAGGCACTTTGTCCAGTGCTCCAGGACTTGCACGAGCTGCCTCCTATTGGTTTTTGGATAGAATTTAAGGTGTTCGTTTTGGCCTGCAATAATCTTTCCTAACCTCCCTGTCCCCACCCCATGTTTGTTTCCAATGCAGTAGCACTCAACAGCCCCAATCAGGGTCTGGGTTCCATTGTACAACAAGGCGCTGTATATACACAAAGGAAGCCAAATTACCTTTTCCTTGGAAAGCCTACAATCTAGTTAACCATTGGGCGAGGGGAGCCAGGGCCGCGGTGA